>NC_142656.1:41596875-41905000 GCF_055504915.1 Nelumbo nucifera | reverse complement strand
TAATGAGACTCGTGTTAGTTTAGAATGTTCACAGCCGTTGGATAAGTCTAGGGAGATTTATCGTGCTAAGGCTCACACTGGTGTGCCGCCAAGTGTTGGGGTGGCCTGTCTCAGCTACCGGGGTGAGACCCGAGGTACATGCAGTGTAGGTTTACTTGAAACCTAGAACCGGATCAGATTTCTAGTATTGCCCTGGACCTTGGAGATTAGTGGGCAAAACTGAAAAGTTACACCTGACCCCTAGACTCGATTATGATACTGCACTAGGTGTCGGATTGGGCTGTCTTTGCTATGCCAATAAGTGAGATCCTTAGCGGGGGTCAAAACCTGAGTATGTTGGGACAGTCCGAGAATTCATCTGAGTGAGTGGTCATAATGACAGGATCAGCCCCTTTGTCGGACAAAGGTAATGAGCGGGGATGCACTCTCTCTGATTGAAACCAAGACTGCTCGCAGCCGTTTTGAATCATTTAAATTTGTTTTGAAAAATATATTTTATATACGGATATAAATATATATATATTACAGTTTCAAATTGTTTGCAAAAAGGTTTTAATTCCCGGGATCCATGTGAGTAGAGAGTGTAGCACTGTTCCTTGCAGCCGAGGGAGAGGTCCTCTCTTGTCGGGCAGTGTTTGATCATTATGGGCTGAGAGTTTAAGTGTAAGACCATTGAGGGTAATACCTGATGGGCTAATCTTGCATCTGCCCATAGTCCCTACGTGTTACAAGGTGGCTTGGCCCAGGGACAACTTAGTGTAAGTGTTGGGCCCATAGATTCCATTTCATGGGCTCAAGGGGTTCATTGGGCTTTTCAGTGAATTCGGCTAGGCCTTGTAACAAAGGCTGGGCTGAACCCTTGTGGCTGATGTGTAGAACAATGCTTGGGTCCCACACCATACAAGGAAGCCCAACTGGCCAGCAATTTGGAAGGCTAAGTGAGCACATATACTTATTGGGCCAAAAGCCCATTTCGAACTGGGCTGATTTGATCTGTTAAAGAAGGGGGTGGATCTGAGATTAGATTAGCAGTTAAGATAAGGTTTTATCCCTGAACACTCAGAGAGTCCAAATCTAAATATAGATTCCGATCTGAAAACCTCCTGATAAGATTAGGAGAGGGTTGATCTAATCTGCAGATATGATAAGGGTCTATGCTTATCACTTAAAGGGAATTCTGGTCCAAATATGATTTGGATCAGCAACTCCTAGTGGAATTAGGAGCTGATCCCTTTAAGGTTATAAAAGAAGGAGGGGGTGGCAGCCTATTAGAATATCACATTCTCACCTACAGAGAAGAGATTACAGAAGAGAGAAAACAACTTCCAGTAAGACTGCGCTGATTTCTCCCTGCCACCGCCGCCATTGCTAGTGCATCTCCACGACAGTAGGAGTCATCAAGAACGGTTCTTGATATCAGTCCTTTGTGAAAGGGCTGATTGGAAGTAGTGCTCACATGCTGTCCAGCTGATTCTTGTGAAGGATCTGGCTCTTTGGAAGAACGCTACTGATTCTGCTCCATCCTACACTGCACCATCTTCAATGGGAGTAGTCTTTGGTTCCTTCCTTGGGTGTGAATACCTCCATTGGGAGATATTGTTTCTCCGTATCAGGTATATCCCTCTCCTGCTTCTGATTTCAGATCTGGTTCGATTTAGGCTTCAAGATTGATCCTTGAAACTACAGATTTTCTAAAACAGGGAATGTGATTCCTAGATGAGGGGAGAGGAAATTTTTGAAATTTTTCCTAACCTACCTGCAAGGTTCGGCCATCCATATGATGGATCTCTCATTCCTTCAGGCGGATTTGGCCCTCCAATGATATTGTGACACATGCACCTCAGAACAACTAGGTGACACTCGGAACCACTTTAGCAACAATTTCCCTTAGCCAAGTTGATGGTGTCCCACCTGGCGGCCCAGGCGCGGCCTAACCCTGGAATGACCTGGCGGCCTGGCCCAGGCGTGACCTAGCAGCCTAGCATAGGCGCAACCTGGCAGCCTAGCATAGGCACGACCTGGTAACCTGGCACATGTGCCAACCTGGTGACTTGCAAGGCGTGCTCGCCAACGAAATCAGCATGCATATCCAAACACTCCCACGATCCTTGGAAGTTGGCCCACGTGCCGAACGATCTGGAGGGTGGTCAACATGCATGGCGGTTACCTCCAGGAATCTCAACCCACTTAGATGACCCCGCAGAAATATTGGATATGGTGCGTGAAGCCCACGCCAAACAATGCCTATATAAAGGCACCAACCCCAATGGTAAGGGGGCAAGCAAGCAAGTAAGCAAGTTCTAGCTCTCAAACTTTGTGATTTTTAGCTTGCAGTCTACTATGAGAGTACTGACTTAAGCATTGGAGCGACCTCGCCGGGTTAGCCACCCCGGGTCCTCTGACATTTGATTCCTTGCAGGTCTCTAAAGAGCGACGAAGCTCATCAAATCAGCTCGCCCACAGGTAGCTCGGCACTTGGTCAGCCCAGCACCTCACAAGCAGCTTGGCACCTAGTCAGCCCGACACCTCACAGGAAACTTGACACTATAGTCAGCTCAGCAGCCAAAGTTGACTTTGGCCTGAGTCATTGGCCACTTGGAAGTAGACCAAAAGATGAGGTACTTAGCACAAAAATTGATACTTAACCAAAAATCAATTCTTCAATTGGCGTCGTTTGTGGGAACGTTACAAAAAGCTAAGTTCTCATCCTACAAAAAGCTAAGTCCTCTTTTTCCAGAAAATTAAGTTCTCACCTTTTAGAAATTAGAGCTCTTGCTTCATAGTTTCCATTTTTTACTCAAAGACTATGCATGAAGTGTTAACAGATTAAGCAGCTCTACCAACTTTATTTCAACTCGAATAAAGCCTCATCAGTCCTCTTCACGAGGTACCCTCTAGAAAGATGTGCTCTTCGTGGCTTCCACGGGAGTAGGCGGCCAACAGAGTACATGGACTCCCCAGCCGGTCGAGCCTTCCAAGGCTCCCGTGCTAGCTGGTGACCTAAAGTCAGTAGTGCTACCCCCATAGGTCGAGCTCCTAGTAGCTTCTTGTAGGAGTGGGTAACCGACGTCACTAACGAGGCTGATGCAGCGCAGCCATAGCTATAAGGAGCTGACCAAGCGCATCCTGGCCCAGGCACGACCTAGCGGCCTGGTCCTAGCGTGACCTGGCGTTTTGCCACAGGCGCGATCCGGCGGCCTGGCACTGGTGCGACCTGGCGGCCTGGCCTAAGCGCGACCTGCCAGCCTGGCCCAGGCGCGACCTGGTAGCCTAGCAGGCACCGACCTGGCGACCTGGCCTAGGCACGAACTGGCAAGCTGATAAAAGGCTTCGGTTCCACATAAGACCCAGTCGCCTCTTCATCATGGGCAAAATCGAAGATCAAGGAGAGTGGACTATGAGTCGCTCCCAAAGCCTAAGGGCCACAACACTACTCAAGACCTAGTCGCCTCTTCGGCATGGTCAAGTTTCAGGAGTGGACTATGAGTCTCTCCCAAAGCCTAAGGGCCACTGAAGGGATGAGCGATCCATCCTATGGACGCCCAAAAGATTGCGGAATAAGGGGCGAATTTCAAAAATTTTTCTCTCCCTTCAACTGGGAATCGTATTCCCTATTTAGAAAATCATATTTTCAATGATCAATTCTGAACCATAAACTGAACCAGATATGAACAAAAAAGCCTCATTCAGCCATGATGTGCGAAAGAGCCACTGTCGATTGAGCATGGGCCAAGTACTTATGGCCCATGTACGTAGCACGTCACACATCCATACATCACATGCAGGGATAAATTGATCCAATCAATTAATTATCTGTAAACCCCATTTGAAGCCCATTTTAAATCCATAATATTAACCATTAATATTATTCAGGTATATGGGCCGAATGGTTCAACCCATATAGCTTTAAGGGTTAAGTGGGCTTTTAGCAGTTTTAACTGTTTAAAACTGGGCCTTTACAGGTTGGGCCAAATTAACCATTTAATTAAATATCAATCCTTAGGCCCATTAGTGGGAAATTAGGGCTGACTTTCAGCCTTGATTAAACCCTAGATTCGATCCAAACAGTCTGAACCAATCTTGGTTCGAATGGGTCTAGGGTTTGATCTTTAATTAAATCTTTAATTCAAGAAAATAATCTGAAATTAATTACTGATAAAAGAAAAACAACAATCAGTAAATCATGGTTGTTCGCACAATTCATCCTGCAAAACAAAGGTTAGATCACAAAATGTAGTTTCACAAACTGCAAATCGCAGATGGCAATTCTCCCATCTGCGAAATCTTCTTCTCTGCGAAATCTCCCTTTCTGCGCCGCCATCTTCGATCCATAATTAAAATAAATAGAAATCCTATTTCTATTAATAATTACAACAGATCGAATACCTATACATTGAGTCTAGAAAATAAAAAAAAAAAATTTATTTACAGACCAAATGTAATAAATAAATCAAGAAACTGCAAATCTTGCAGGTTCCCTGCGCAAACCAAGATTTCGATCTCCTCTTGTATGAACAGCCCATAAATCAAGAAAATCATAAAGAACAATTCTAAATAATAATCAGATTTATATAAAATTAATTTCAGATTATTCGCCCATTAATTTTGGGAACAAAATTTCCCAAAACCCATATCTGTGCAAATCGGGAAGAACACCTTCTGCCCATTTGCGCAGGTTCAGATCTGAAACAAACTGGTTCAAGATTTGAACCATGGCTCTGATACCACTGAAGGGATGAGAGATCCATCCTATGGACGCCCAAAAGATTGCGGAACAAGGGGCGAATTTCAAAAATTTTTCTCTCCCTCCAACTGGGAATCGTATTCCCTATTTAGAAAATCATATTTCCAAGGATCAATTCTGAACCATAAACTGGACCAGATCTGAACCAAAAAGGAGTGGGAAGGATTATAATTGATACGGAGAAATAATATCTCCCAACGAAGGTGTTCACGCCCAAGGAAGGATCCAAAAACCGCTCCCACTGAAGATGGCGCAGTGCAGGTGGAGCAGAATCAGCAGTATTCTTCTCCAAGATGGTACGTGAGCACAGCTTCCTTTCAATCCTTTCTCAAAGGACTGATGTCAAGATCCAATCTTGACTTCTCCCACAAGTGGAGATCGAACTGGCAAACAGGGCAGCAAGAACAGGGAGGCGGCAAGAGAGTATTTGCAGGGAGCAGAATTCTCTCTTCTTGATTTCAGCACTAAAGAAAACCTGATGATCTGTGTGTTGTATGTCTAAAGGCTGCCGCCCCCTTCTTCTTTTATAATCTTAAAGGGATCAGCTCCTAATCAGATTAGGAGTTGCTAATCCAAATCATATTTGGGTTAGAAGTCCCTTTAAGTGATAAGGGATAATCCTTATCTTATTTGGAGATCAGATCAGCCATCTCCTAATCTGATTAGGAGGTTTCCAGATCTAAATCTTATTTAGATCTTGGACTCTCTAAGTGGATAGGGTCTAAGCCCAATCCTATTAGCTGATCCACTTCAGATTTCGCCCCTTTATTAACTAAATAAGCAGCCCAGTTCGAAATGGGCTTTTAGGCCCATTAAGCTTATGTGCTCACTTAACCCTCTTAACTGCTGCCCAGTTGGGCTTCCTTGTATGGCGTGGGACCCAAGCATTGATCTACACATCAATCACATGGGTTCGGCCCAGCCTTTGTTACAAGGCCTGGCCGAATACACTGTTAAAGACAGTGCATCCCCTGAAACCCATCAAATGGGCTCTACGGGCCCAACACTTACCCTAAGAGGTCCTTGGGCCAAGCCACCTTGTAACACCCAGGGACTGTGGGCAGATGCAAGATTAGCCCATCAGGTATTATCCTCAATGGTCTTACACTTATCCTCTCAGCCCATAATGATCATACACTGCCCGACAAGAGAGGACCTCTCCCTCGGCTGCAAGGAACAGTGTTGCACTCTCCACTCACATGGATCCCGGGAATTAAAACCTTCTTGCAAACAATTTAGAAACCATATATATATATACTTTTATATCTTATATAAATTATATTTTGCAAAACAAATCTCAACGGTTGAAATCGGCTGCCGGCAGTCTTGGTTTCCATCAGTGAGAGTGCATCCCCGATCATTACCTTTGTCCGACAAAGGGGCTGATCCTGTCACTATGATCACCCACTCAGATGAATTCTCGGACTGTCCCAACATACCCAGGTTTTGACCCCCGCTAAGGATCTCACTGATTGGTACATCAAAGATAGCCCAACCCGACACCTAGTGCAGTATCATAATCAAGTCTAGGGGTCGGGTGTAACTTTCCAGTTTTGCCCACCAATCTCCAAGGTCCAGGGCAATACTAGAAATCTGGTCCAGTTCAAAGATTCAATTAATCCTACACTGTATGTGCTTAGGGTCTCACCCTGGCAGCTGAGACAAGCCACCCCAACCGACTTGGTGGCACTACAGTGTCAGCCTTGTCAGGATAGGTTTCCCCAGACCGACCCACTGGCTGTAAACATTCTAAACTAACACGAGTCTCATTAAGTGTCCAGTTTAAGGGTATTACACAGAAACATACCAAGGGAACATGAATCAAATATGTATCTTTATTCATTTACAATTAACTCATAAAGTACATCATTCTGATTGAAGCTAAGGGCATACAAAACTGTCTAACAGCCACAGCACTGCTTAAGACCAAGTTGCCTCTTCGGCATGGGCAAAGATTAAGAAGAGTGGATTGTGAGTCGATCCCAGAGCTTAAGGGCCAAAATACCAAACTAGCGAAGACCTCCTCACCATATAAGACCCAATCGCCTCTTCGCCATGGGCAAAATCAAGGAGCGGACTGCGAGTCGCTTCCAGAGACTAAGGAATTAAATTGACACTTACAAGCTCCTCGAATTATTCATTCCGGGCCAAAAGGAGAAATCTACTCCCTTCGCCGAGTTACTTTCGGCTCGGGATTGGGGGGCAAATGATGAGGACGGATTTGGCCCTCGAATGATATTGTGACACATGGCACCTCAAAACAACTAGGTGACACCCAGAACCACTTTGGCAACTACTTCCCTTAGCCAAGTTGATGGTGTCCCACCTAGCGGCCCAGGCACGGCCTGGTACAGGCGCAGCCTGGTTCAAGAGCGGCCTGGCACAGGCGTGGCTTGGCGGCCTGGTCTTTGCGCGACCTGGAGGCCTGGCGTTGGCGCGACCTTGCGGCCTGGCCTTGGCGCAAGCTGAAAGCCTGGCATAGGCACCGACCTGGCAGCCTGGTCCAGGCACGACCTGGCAGCGTTGCACAGGCGCGACATAGCGACCTAGCACATGCGCCGACCTGGCGACTTGCAAGACGTGCTCGCCAAGGAATTCGGCATGCATATCGAAACACTCCCACGATCCTTGGAAGTTGGCGCATGTGCCGAACGATCTGGAGGGTGGTCAACGTGGATAGCGGTTACCTCCAACAATCTCGAGCCACTTAGACGACTTCGCAGAAATCTCGGATATGGTGTGTGTTGCCCACGCCAAACAATGCCTATATAAAGGCACCAACCCCAATGGCAAGGGGGAAAGCAAGCAAGTAAGCAAGTTCTAGCTCTCAGACTTTGTGATTTTTAGCTCGCAATCTACTATGAGAGTACTAACTTAAGCATCGGAGCGACCTCGCTGGGTTAGCCACCCCGGGTCCTCTAACATTTGATTCCTTGCAGGTCTCTAAAGAGCGACGAAACTCATCAATTCAGCTCACCTACACGCAGCTCGGCACTTGATCAACCCAGCTTCTCACAGGCAGCTTGGCACCTGGTCAACCCAGCACCTCATAGGCAGCTCGGCACCTGGTCAGCCCGGCACTTCACAGGCAGCTCAGCACTATAGTCTGCTCGCCGCCTAGCCTGCCCAGCTCGACTCAGCTCGGCAGCCAAAGTTCACTTTGGCCTGAGTCATCGGCCACTTGGAAGCAGACCAAATGATGAGGTACTTAGCTCAAAAATCAATACTTAACCAAAAATTAATTCATCAGTACCAGTTCAACACAACACTTTCAGGCAGCGCTCTATGCTTTATCATCTCCTGATTCAGTAGAGTCAATCAACGTTGTTTCAGCCGTTCCATACTATTTGCTGAGTTTTCTCACAATCTCACTCTATACATTAGTTGTGAATTCACGACGCGTATCATTTGTTTCTAGATAACTAGCAAACTTGTTTGCATGAGAATGACCCATCTGATGATATTATTGTTGAGATTTGAATTAAACCATCAGAATTGTTCAATACTTACTTACAATTCTTCTTCTTCAACATTGTTTATCTTGGGACCTCATTAGACATTAGTGATCGTGTCTCATTCTCCCTCTCTATTTCCATACAGACTTTCTCTCCCTCTCTCTCTCTCGCTCGCTCACTCCCTCTCGCTCTCTCTAGTTCAGGTTAATTAGTGGTGGATTAGTACCTTGAGGGAATAAAATTAGTGTAATATACGTCCAGACCATCTTGTTATCAAGTGCTTATAAAGTTTCTATGGCCAAAGAAATTTTAAAAAATAAAGGAAAAAATTTTTGGCCTTAATTTACTATACTTATGCTCATTGATTAATCAAGTTTTTAATTAATTTGCATTGAATTGCTTCTTCCTTGCAGTCTTATCCAGCGGTCACCAATTTCTTAAAGTTTGGGTTCTACAGATGGGCCGGCGACACATACACATATAAAGGTGATCAACCTTACATAGAGATCGTAACCTCCCCAAAAAATCCAGATGGGTTTATTCGGGAAACAGTGGTTAATCAGAGGAGAGGGAAGCTCATTTATGACCTGCCTTACTATTGGCCTCAGATAAAGATGTAGGAGAGAGAGAGTAAAAAATAAAGAATGGTTGTATTACTTGACCTGTCGACCAGGCTGACATAGATACAATATATATACACAAAGATGAAAGAATAAATAAAGAAACTAAGAATAGGAGCCTATGTATAAAGATTTTCTAATTAATTTATGCTAATTAATTCTTTCTAATTTAGTGGTTGCCAAATCTGTGTGAGAGCCTTTATTGGTAATTGGAGGAGATCTATCATTGGCAGCTGCTAAATATCCTTTATTCTCAATTGCTATTCTGGATTGAGATCTGTCATTGGCAGTTGTTAAATATCATTTATTCTCAATTGCTATTCTGGATTGAGAGCCTCTATTGGTAACTGCCAATCTTGTAGAGTTACCTTCTGGAGGACTTTCCTTAATACGCCCCCTCAAGCGAAACGGAGCGGGAAGCATGTGAAGATTGGACCAAAAAAAATCAAACTAAACTGGAGCAAGAAGTTTGGTAAAGATATCGGCCAGCTGATCATTAGTAGAGATATACCGGACATCCAGATTTTTACGGAGAATATGATCATGTAAGAAATGAAAGTCCACTTCGATGTGCTTTGTGCGAGCATGAAACACCATATGCATTGCCAGATACGTGGCACCAATATTATCATAGTAAATTATGGGCGGAACTGGATGATGAACACCCAAATCCCGTAGTAAGGACTGAAGCCACAACAATTATGTGGTGGAGTTAGCTAAGGAGCAAAATTCGGCTTCAGTGCTAGAACGGGCAATGGTGTGTTGTTTCTTCGCACTCTAAGAGATTAAATGAGATCCAAGGAAAATACCATAACCACTAGTAGACCAGCGGTCACTAGGGCAAATAGCCCAATCAGCATTTGAAAAAGCAACTAAATATCCAGGAGAATTGGATGCAAAAAGTAGTCCATGTTCAATTGTGCCTTTCAGATAACGCAGAATGCGTTTTACTACCATCCAATGATCACTGGTCGGGTTCTGAAGGAATTGGCAGGCTTTGTTCACCGCAAATGCCACATCTGGACATGTAAGTGTAACATACTGCAGGGCCCCGACAATGCTGCAATATTGAGTAGGATCAGGAAGTGGGTCTCCCTGAAATTTAGACAATCGAGATGTAGGAGCCATAGGCATGGTCAAGGGTTTAGATCCTGCCAAATTAGTTTTCTGTAGGAGATCCAAAATGTAATGCCTCTAAGAAAGAAATAATCCAGTCTTGTCATGATGAGCTTCTACTCTAAGAAAATAGTGTAGAGATTCAAGATCCTTAAGAGAGAAGCTCCGAGACAAATCGACAATTAGTTGAGAAACATGAGCAATAGAATAACCAGTAACAATAATATTATTTTTGGTGTAGATGAAGAGAGAGGGATCACATTGAGAGCTTCTGAAGCCAAGATCATGAAGTCTTTCACTAAGGCGAGAAAACCAAGCCCAAGGGGATTGACGAAGACCATATAGAGCCTTTTAAAGCTTGCAGACATAATCTAGACGTGTCTGATCATCAAAACCCCGGGGTTGTTTCATATAAATATTTTCTTGAATAAATCCACTCAGGAAGGCATTTTGAACATCTAGCTACTTAATGTCCACCCTTATGAGCTGGCCAAAGATAAAACTATACGAACATTGGTTGGCTTAACAACAGGGCTGAAGGTTTCAGTGAAGTCAACACCAGGAACTTGAGAGAAAGCCTGAGCTACTAGTCTAGCTTTGTAGCATTCAACATAACCATTAGGTTTCCTCTTAATTTTGTACACCCACTTAGAGCCAATGATAAACCTATATTTGTACATATTTTCATACATCTAATTTGATGATTTTGGTAATAATATTTTTGGAATTAGCATGGTATTGCACTAATTATGATGAAATTGTCTTGCAAGGTGATTTGGAGTTTAATTGTGCAATTTTAAGGAGGAGTTTGATTTAATTGATCAAGATAATCATAGAGGAAGGACCATGCAGTAATGATGCTCCATGATATAGCCATGAAGGAGAGAATCCATTGAAATCGGATTTGATATGTATGTACAAAAATCGGGAAATTTCCTATTTTGATATACTTTCCGTATTTTGGGCATAACTTTCTTTCTATAACTCGGATGGAGGTGATTCAAACGGCTAGTTAAATATAAGAGATAGGGCTACAACTCTTGTTCTTATCACTCAATCTAATTCCGCTGCCAACTAAGTGCAATTCGAGCTACAAGTTTCGAGTCTAGCAGTTGGTGGTGCAGAAGAGATAGGAATTCAACTGAGATAAAGACTAAGAGACCTAATTTGTGTTGAATTAGGAGTCTGCATTGAGAAGCAATTGAGGGGAAGCTGCACTATAAAAATGACCATAGACTCAAGGCAAGGGGGCACATCCTTAGAGAGTATTCAGCAAAGAAGAAGAGAGGAAGCACTCTCAGCACATCAGAGAAGGAAAGGAAGCAGTTCAGCACGTCAGAGAATGAGAGGAAGAATCCGAATCCAAGAGGAAGGAAGGCTTAGTTGCTGCACTTGTCTTCAACCTTCAAAGGCTAAAGTTTTCTTGTTATTCTATTCATTCTTTGATGTTTTTTTGACGTGTTTCTCCTCTAATTTAATTGAGTATGTTGAATTTAATGATGTCTAGCTAAATTCTCTTAACTAGGGTTTAGATGGATTTTGATCTTAAGATTATATAGTTATTTATTTAATTCAACTCAAGACCTTTATTATTTGCATGAGTAATTTTTATTGTTGTACTTAATGCTTTAAAAGAATTGGCCAATCTTTTAATGATTTGATGATTCATGCATGATTGACCAAAGGATTGCTATGAATTAAATCCCTAGGCAATAAAAATCGCATGTTAGACTATGATATCGAAAGATGATTAGCTCATGTGTGGGATAAAGGGATGAGAGATCCATCCTATGGACGCCCAAAAGATTACGGAATAAGGGGCGAATTTCAAAAATTTTATCTCTCCCTTCAACTGGGAATCGTATTCCCTATTTAGAAAATCATATTTTCAATGATCAATCTTGAACCATAAACTGAACCAGATCTGAACCAAAAGGAGTGGGAGAGGATTATACCTGATACGGAGAAATACTATCTCCCAATGGAGGTGTTCACGCCCAATGAAGGATCCAAAATCTGCTCCCACTGAAGATGGCGCAGCGAAGGATGGAGCAGAATCAGCAATGTTCTTCAAAAGAACTTGACCCTTCGCAAGAATCAACTGGACGGCTTGTGAGTACAGCTCCAACCAATCTTTTCCCAAAAGATTGAGATCAAGATCAAATCTTGATTGCTCCCAAGAACTGGAGATCGAACTGAAGGAATGGCTATGGCAGATTAGGAGTTGCTAATCCAAAGGGATCAGCTCCTAATCAGATTAGGAGTTGCTAATCCAAATCATATTTGGGTTAGAAGTCCCTTAGTGATAAGGGATAATCCTTATCTTATCTGCAAATCAGATCAGCTGTCTCCTAATCTAATTAGGAGGTTTCCAGATCTAAATCTTATTTAGATCTTGGACTCTCTGAGTGGATAGGGTCTAAGCCCAATCCTTTTAGCTGACCCACTTCAGAATTCGCCCCCTTTAAATGACTGATCAAATCAGCCCAGTTCGAAATGGGCTTAAGGCCCATTAAGGTTATGTACTCAAAAAACCTTCCAAATTGCTGCCCAGTTGGGCTTCCTTGTATGGCGTGGGACCCAAGCATTGATCTACACATCAGCCACATGGGTTCAGCCCAGCCTTTGTTACAAGGCCTGGCCGAATGCACTGCTGAAGACAGTGTACCCCCTGAAACCCATCAAATGAGCTCTATGGGCCCAACACTTACACTAAGTGGTCCCTGGGCCAAGCCACCTTGTAACACCCAGGGACTGTGGGCAGATGCAAGATTAGCCCATCAGGCATTATCCTCAATGGTCTTACACTTAACCTCTCAACCCATAATGATCATACACTGCCCAACAAGAGAGGACCTCTCCCTCGGCTGCAAGGAACAGTGTTGCACTCTCCACTCATATGGATCCCGAGAATTAAAACCTTCTTGCAAACATTTTAGAAACCATATATATATACTTTTATATCTTATATAAAATATATTTTGCAAAAAAAATCTCAACGGTTGAAATCGGCTGCCGGCAGTCTTGGTTTCCATCAGTGAGAGTGCATCCCCGATCATTACCTTTGTCCGACAAAGGGGCTGATCCTGTCACTATGATCACCCACTCAGATGAATTCTCGGACTGTCCCAACATACCCAGGTTTTGACCCCCGCTAAGGATCTCACTGATTGGTACATCAAAGACAGCCCAATCCGACACCTAGTGTAGTATCATAATCGAGTCTAGGGGTCGGGTGTAACTTTCCAGTTTTGCCCATCAATCTCCAAGGTCCAGGGCAATACTGGAAATCTGGTCCAGTTCAAAGACTCAATTAATCCTACACTGTATGTGCCTAGGGTCTCACCCTGGCAGCTGAGACAAGCCACCCCAACCGACTTGGTGGCACTACAGTGTCAGCCTTGTCAGGATAGGTCTCCCCAGACCGACCCACTGGCTATGAACATTCTAAACTAACACGAGTCTCATTAAGTGTCCAGTTTAAGGGTATTACACAGAAACATACCAAGGGAACATGAATCAAATATGTATCTTTATTCATTTACAATAAACTCAGAAAGTACATCATTCTGATTGAAGCTAAGGGCATACAAAACTGTCTAACAGCTCCCACTTGCACTTAGGTCCAATCAGGCATTAGCCGGAGTCCCATGCTTTCCACGTGTTTCTCAAACACTTTCTGTGATAGTGGCTTAGTCAATGGGTCTACCACATTCTCTGCTGATGCTACCTCCTTACACTATCTTCCCGTAGGTCCAGCGTTGTCATACAACAGTGGAATGGGTGATGTGCTGAAGTCCAAATTCAAGAATGAACACCTTCATTCATAAGGCAGCCTCACTTACGGCAATGCTTTCGGGTTGGGTTGTGGACTATTAATTTGCTACTTAGGACCCCTGTTTGCTGACATTCAGGAAACAACAAACGATCCTATCGTGAAACCATATCCAGATGTAGACTTTCAATCATCTGGGTCTGACTGGAAATCGGCATCTGTAAACCCATGGATCTGTAGTGAGCTACCGCCGAACACCAGACAAAACTCTTTTGTCCTTCGAAGGTACTTAAGTATGTTTTTCACAGCAGTCCAATGCTCCTGCCCTGGGTTGGCCTGAAATATGCTTACTACACTCACTGCCTGAGCAATGTCAGGACGAGTGCACAGCATGGCATACATGATGCTCCCTACGGTAGAGGCATAGGGAACGTCTTTCATGCCATCAATCTCCTCAGAAGTCTTGGGAGACATCTTCTTGGAGAGAGTGACTCCGTGCCTGAAAGGAACATTTCCTTTCTTGGAGTTTTCCATGCTGTATCTTTTGACTATTTTGTCAATATAAGCAGATTGGGATAATTATCCGCTTCGATCTATCTCTATAGAGTCGAAGACCCAGTATATAGGAGGATTCTCCAAGATCTTTCATGGAGAATTGCTGCGAAAGCCATACTTTCACTGTAGTTAACATTCCTACATCATTCCCAATGAGTAGAATGCCATCTACAAACAGAACCAAGAAGGTAACCTTATCTCCACTGAACTTCCTGTAGACACAGGGTTCATCCGGATTCTGCTCGAACTCAAACGATTTGACAGCAGAGTCAAAACGGATGTTCCAACTTCTAGAAGCTTGCTTAAGCCCATAAATGGATCTGTTAAGTTTACATACCATGTTTTCCTGACCTACAGCAATGAAGCCTTGTGGCTGCTGCATATAGATATCTTCAGTAAGATCTCCATTCAGGAATGCAGTTTTGACATCCATCTGCCAAATATCATAATCATGGTATGCTGCTACAGCTAGCAGGATCCTAATTGATTTAAGCATGGCCACAGGCGAAAAGGTTTCCTCATAATCGATGCCCTCTTTCTGAGTGTACCCTTTCGCCACCAGACGAGCCTTGAAGGTCTCAACTTTACCATCGGGGCCCTTCTTCCTCTTGTAAATCCATTTGCAACTGATTGCCTTTACCCCGGAGGGTGGATCTACTAGAGTCCAGACTCCATTGGTCTCCATTGAGTCCATCTCCGCTCTCATGGCCTCCACCCACTTCTGGGAATCTATGTCCAACATAGCTTCCGCGTAAGTCACGGGATCCTCCTCACTAGTCAAGGTTTCCACCAAGTAACTATCCTGGTCATAACCATAACGGACTGGTGGCCTGGATGCCCGAGTGGATCTTCTAAGTTGGTCACTACCTGGAACTTGTGGGACATCTCCCACTGCTCCTGAGCTCTCCTCATCAAGAACAACTTCCTGACGATGGGTGTCTAGGATATAGTCGGTTTCCAAGAATTGCGCATTTCGACTGCAGAACACTTTCTGCTCACTTGGGTCATAGAAAAGGTAACCTACAGAGCCTTTTGGGTAGCCTACAAATAGGCAACGGATGGTCTTAGATTCCAACTTGTCTGCACTCGTTCTTTTAACGTGTGCTGGACAACCCCAAATCATCAAGTGTCTGACACTTGGTTTCTTTCTGGTCCAAAGTTCATATGGAGTATTCGGAACCGATTTGGTTGGAACCCGATTCAGCATGTAAATCGCAGTCTCTAATGCGTAACTCCAAAAGGATGTGGGTAACTCTGAGTGTATGAGAAGCAACCGGACCATATCTAATAAGGTCCTATTCCTCCTCTCTGAAACACCATTAAGTTGTGGTGTAGTAGGATGAGCTAATTGTGATACTATCCCATTGTCCTTTAAGTAGTCCTTGAATTCGTCAGAGAGATATTCGCCACCTCGATCGGATCGAAGGGCTTTAATTTCTCTCCCTAACTGTTTCTCGACCTCTTGTCTAAACTCTTTGAACTTTTCAAAGGATTCAGACTTGTGTCTCATTAGGTACACGTAACCATATCGTGAACAATCATCTGTGAAGGTGATGAAATACACGTGTTGATTTCGTGTCCTAACACTCAGGGGACCACATACATCAGTATGTATTAGGTCAAGTGTGCCTGTACATCTTTCAGGCTTACCGTCAAATGGCCGTTTCGTCATCTTGCCTTGTAGGCAAGGCTCACAGGTGGGAAGATCTTCTACAGCTAGAAAATCCAAAGGACAATCCTTTACCAACCTTGTGATTCGGTCAACACCGATGTGGCCAAGTCGGTAATGCCACAGACACGTGGGATTAACTGTATCACGGGCTCTCTTCTTGGGGTTTTCAACCGACGTAGTTTCGGTTATGTTAGTTTCTAGAGAAGGATGTAGAACATAGAGACCGTTCTCCAGTTCCCCGTATGCGATGAATCTGTTGTTTCTTTTAATAGTAATCGTATTACTAAAGAAGACAGAATAACCATAAACTGAACGCCCATCTATATATCTTGAAGGGATGAGAGATCCATCCTATGGACGCCCAAAAGATTGTGGAATAAGGGGCGAATTTCAAAAATTTTATCTCTCCCTTCAACTGGGAATCGTATTCCCTATTTAGAAAATCATATTTTCAACGATCAATCTTGAACCATAAACTGAACCAGATCTGAACCAAAAGGAGTGGGAGAGGATTATACCTGATACGGAGAAATACTATCTCCCAATGGAGGTGTTCACGCCCAAGGAAGGATCCAAAATCTGCTCCCACTGAAGATGGCGCAGTGAAGGATGGAGCAGAATCAGCAATGTTCTTCAAAAGAACTTGACCCTTCGCAAGAATCAACTGGACGGCTTGTGAGTACAGCTCCAACCAATCTTTTCCCAAAAGATTGAGATCAAGATCAAATCTTGATTGCTCCCAAGAACTGGAGATCGAACTGAAGGAATGGCAATGGCAGGAAGGTGGCGGTAGGAGAGAATTCACAGTATGCAGGAAATCTCTCAATCTTTCTTTCTTTAAGAGAAGAATGTTGTTGATGATGTTGTGTTCTTCAAGGCTGCCGCCCCCTTCCCCTTTTATAATCTCAAAGGGATCAGCTCCTAATCAGATTAGGAGTTGCTAATCCAAATCATATTTGGGTTAGAAGTCCGTTAGTGATAAGGGATAATCCTTATCTTATCTGCAAATCAGATCAGCTGTCTCCTAATCTAATTATGACGTTTCCAGATCTAAATCTTATTTAGATCTTGGACTCTCTGAGTGGATAGGGTCTAAGCCCAATCCTTTTAGCTGACCCACTTCAGAATTCGCCCCCTTTAAATGACTGATCAAATCAGCCCAGTTCGAAATGGGCTTAAGGCCCATTAAGGTTATGTACTCAAAAAACCTTCCAAATTGCTGCCCAGTTGGGCTTCCTTGTATGGCGTGGGACCCAAGCATTGATCTACACATCAGCCACATGGGTTCAGCCCAGCCTTTGTTACAAGGCCTGGCCGAATGCACTGCTGAAGACAGTGTACCCCCTGAAACCCATCAAATGAGCTCTATGGGCCCAACACTTACACTAAGTGGTCCCTGGACCAAGCCACCTTGTAACACCCAGGGACTGTGGGCAGATGCAAGATTAGCCCATCAGGCATTATCCTCAATGGTCTTACACTTAACCTCTCAGCCCATAATGATCATACACTGCTCGACAAGAGAGGACCTCTCCCTCGGCTGCAAGGAACAGTGTTGCACTCTCCACTCATATGGATCCCGGGAATTAAAACCTTCTTGCAAACATATGGGCTTGTTATCAGATTATTGCACATGTTTGGCAATAATTTCTTGTGAAGTAATCAGATTATAGCACTTATACCCTTTATGAGATGAACTATATCCAACAAAAATGCATTTAACAGATCTATAGTCCATCTTGTGCTTGTTATATGGCCGAATGAAAGGATAGCAGACACAACCAAAACTTCGCAATATAGAATAATCAGGTTTTCGACCAAACAACTTTTCATAAGGAGAGAGATTACCAAGTGTTGGAGTAGGCAACCGGTTAATGAGAAATATTGTAGTTTATGCTGCTTCGACCCAGAATGATTTGGGGAGAGAGGAGGATGCCAGTAGAGAGAGTAGACTCAATAATATGCTAGTGTTTCCTTTTAGCATTTCTATTCTGCTCATGAGTATGAAGACAACTGGCCCTATGTGAAATTCCTTCACTATCCAAGAAGGGGGATAACTTTTGAAACTCTCCTCCCCAATCACTTTGAAACCTCTTAATTTTAGTGGAAAATAGATTTTCAGCATGTCTCTTACATTTAACAAAAGCATCAAATACATCTGATTTCCTTTCAAGAGGATACATCTAAGAAAACTTAGAATAGGCATCCATAAACAAAACATAATATTTATAGCCTTTTGTAGACAAAACTGGGGCAGGTCCCCATACATCTGAATAAATTAACTCTAAAGGCTAAGAGACATTACTAAAAGAAATTAGCAAATTTAAACAATGTGCTTTGCCTAATTGGCAAGCCTCACAAACAAACTGCTCATTTATATTTCCCGAATAAGGTAAACCAAATTTAGAAATTACTAATTTAACTATTTTTAATGATGCATGTCCTAGGCAATGATGCTAATCCTGGAAAGAAGCTCTTTCTCCGACAAGTGCTTTAGCTGATTTTTCTCCTTCATTAATGGCTCTCGGGAACTGATAGAATCCATCTCTACTAGGTCCTCTGAGTAGAACTCTCCCCATACGATCCTTCAATAAAAAAAAATCTGGATGCAACTCAAATATTAAATTATTATCTCTTGTGAATTTGCTAATAGAGATCAATTTTTTTGTCAAAGCAGGAACATGATAAATATTTTTTAGATTAAACTAATAATGGTCATAATTTAATGAAGAAGAGTCACTACTCTTAATTGTCAAACCTTCGCCATTACCAACTTTCACTTGGTCCGTACCAAAAAATTCATCTTGTTCTGTAAGTTATCAGCATCTGGAGTCATGTGATGAGTTGCTCCACTATCAGGGTACCAAGTAGGGTCGAAATTAGCTATTGAGCCATTGTAGGAAGACATACCACTATGAAACGCAGCCGCAGGATCTGGATCTGGAGAAGTGTGGTTCTGTTCTCCTTGGTATGAGAGGTCGTATCGTTTGTTGCACTTGAGTGCATCGTGGCCAGGTTTGTTACATACCTGGCAGATAATTGTATTACCTCTTCCTTGACCTTGTCCATGTCCAAATTGATTCCCACGCTCCTTGCCTCTGCTGCAGCCATAATTCCCTTTGTTATTCTAAAGCTGAGAATTATTATTGCTATTCTTTCCATTGTTATCATTGTTTGCGGCTATATTGGCATTGGGAGCTTCACTGGAAACATTATAGTAAACAAGTCAAGGTTCATGGATAAGCAGTAAACCAAGAATATCATTGATGCCTAACTGATCAACATCAGTCCTATTAGTAATAGCAGTGACGAGAGATTCATATTCGCTACCTAGTCTAGATAGGATGTAGAGAACAAGGTCTTCCTTAACTACCGGTTTAGAAACAGTAGACAGATTGTTTGCAATGGCTTTTGCTTTCTGAACATACTCGCTTATGGATAGATTGCCTTTTTTAAGATTTTGTAACTGCCGCCTTAGTTGTGGCACCCTAGATTGTGAGTGAGAAGAAAACAATCTTTCTAGGGCACTCCAGACTTCGGTTGCAGTAGACAGTCCAACAACTTGGGATAATATGCCCTCTGTCAGAGATGCAACAAGCCAACTTAAAACAAGTTTGTCCAACTGTACCCATGAAGAATAGTTTGGGTTAAGAATTCTCATACTACCATCATTGGGATCTGTTCCTCTGGTGGTGCCTTGGCCGAACCATCAATTAAGCCCATCAGTTTGTAGGCTCTGAGAACTGGCAGAAGTTGAGCTTTCCATAGAAGAAAATTTTCTCCATTCAGTTTGATGGTGAGATATAGAGAAATGTTAAGAATAGAATTCATAGCTACTGCAGTAGTCATGTTCTAAAGACTAGAAGAGTTGGAGCTGATAGCTTCAAACGAATTAGCATTATGAGAGAGAGAGTAAAAAAATAAAGAATGGTTGTATTACTTGACCTGTCGACCAGGCTAAGGTAGATACAATATATATAAACAAAGATGAAAGAATAAATAAAGAAACTAAGAATAGGACCCTATGTACAAAGATTTTCTAATTAATTCTTTCTAATTTAGTGGTTGCAAAATCTGTGTGAGAGCCTTTATTGGTAATTAGAGGAGATTTGTCATTGGCAGCTGCTAAATATCCTTTATTCTTAGTTGCTATTCTGGATTGAGATCTGTCATTGGCAGCTGCTAAATATCCTTTATTCTCAGTTGCTATTATGGAATGAGAGCCTCCATTGGTAACTATCAATCTTGTGGAGTTACCTTCTGGAGGACTTTCCTTAATAAATATACACTGATTACAACTCCGACAGATCATGATCTCATGTTACTGACCGTTGCCAAAAGTACTGACCATGCCGGGTCACCATCTCCAAAAGCACTGATCATGCTAGGTCACCAACAGATCTCATGTTGGGTCATTCAGCTCATTCATGACCTCATGCCATGTCTGGTGGTTGTAGACAAGACTTCTTTGACTATGGAAGAAGCCTCATGGCCAAGAGATGGGAGTGTTTGAGAAATGTTATTTGTGTCTAATTGAACTGCCGAACTCGTGTTAATGGGCCTTTTACAGTAAACATTATGCATTCTCCCATTTAGTCGACGTGGTCGATTGTGACTGTACTGTAATCGATGGAAGTTTCGTATTCCGTATCAGGATAATTAAGAGCTGACCGGAAAAACAAATAATTAGTTACCGGTTACTATAGTAAATTCAGTAATCGCTGTAAATGTGACATTACAAGGGATTTTCCATACAATATGGTTTTCCATATCATAATCAGTCCCATATACAAATTACAATGCAAATACAAGGTTTATAAATATTATATATAAGGTTTTGCACTGAACAAATTTGTATTTATACTCTTCCCAAACTGAGTCTAAAAGAATTTAGACAATTATTTTGTGAATATGGAGGGAGGGTCTTACTTTTTTCTGAGATGAGAGATGTGTTTTGCTTGCAAGAGTGAGTAATAATTTGGTCTACAAAACACCATAGGGCAGTAAACAATACCTGTTTGTTCTATTTCCAATTTGAATTCCAATACTATATATCTGAGTAATGTTATACAAATTTGATTAGTTTACAATATAATTAGATTGAATATATGGGTCAACTCAATCCAATCGAATATGATTAAATTTGATAAAATTCAAATAAATAACAATTGAATATTGTTATTCAAATAAATAACCATAGATATGTTAGACAGTTTTGTATGCCCTTAGCTTCAATCAGAATGATGTACTTTATGAGTTTATTGTAAATGAATAAAGATACATATTTGATTCATGTTCCCTTGGTATGATTCTGTGTAATACCCTTAAACTGGACACTTAATGAGACTCGGGTTAGTTTAGAATGTTCACAGCCAGTGGGTCGGTCTGGGGAGACCTATCCTGACAAGGCTGACACTGTAGTGCCACCAAGTTGGTTGGGGTGGCTTGTCTCAGCTGCCAGGGTGAGACCCTAGGCACATACAGTGTAGGATTAATTGAATCTTTGAACTGGACCAGATTTCCAGTATTGCCCTGGACCTTGGAGATTGATGGGCAAAACTGGAAAGTTACACCCGACCCCTAGACTCGATTATGATACTACACTAGGTGTCGGATTGGGCTGTCTTTGATGTACCAATCAGTGAGATCCTTAGCGGGGGTCAAAACCTGGGTATGTTGGGACAGTCCGAGAATTCATCTGAGTGGGTGATCATAGTGACAGGATCAGCCCCTTTGTCGGACAAAGGTAATGATCGGGGATGCACTCTCACTGATGGAAACCAAGACTGCCGACAGCCGATTTCAACCGTTGAGATTTGTTTTGCAAAATATATTTTATATAAGATATAAAAGTATATATGTATGGTTTCTAAATTGTTTGCAAGAAGGTTTTAATTCCCGGGATCCATATAAGTGGAGAGTGCAACACTGTTCCTTGCAGCCGAGGGAGAGGTCCTCTCTTGTCGGGCAGTGTATGATCATTATGGGCTGAGAGGTTAAGTGTAAGACCATTGAGGATAATGCCTGATGGGCTAATCTTGCATTTGCCCACAGTCCCTGGGTGTTACAAGGTGGCTTGGCCCAGGGACCACTTAGTGTAAGTGTTGGGCCCATAGAGCTCATTTGATGGGTTTCAAGGGGTACACTGTCTTCAGCAGTGCATTCGGCCAGGCCTTGTAACAAAGGCTGGGCTGAACCCATGTGGCTGATGTGTAGATCAATGCTTGGGTCCCATGCCATACAAGGAAGCCCAACTGGGCAGCAATTTGGAAGTTTTTTTTGAGTACATAACCTTAATGGGCCTTAAGCCCATTTCGAACTGGGCTGATTTGATCAGTCATTTAAATGGGGCGAATTCTGAAGTGGGTCAGCTAATTGGATTGGGCTTAAACCCTATCCACTCAGAGAGTCCAAGATCTAAATAAGATTTAGATCTGGAAACCTCCTAATTAGATTAGGAGACAGCTGATCTGATTTGCAGATAAGATAAGGATTATCCCTTATCACTAAGGGACTTCTAACCCAAATATGATTTGGATTAGCAACTCCTAATCTGATTAGGAGCTGATCCCTTTGAGATTATAAAAGGGGAAGGGGGCGGCAGCCTTGAAGAACACAACATCATCAACAGCATTCTTCTCTTAAAGAAAGAGAGATTGAGAGATTTCCTGCATACTGCGAATTCCCTCCAGCCGCCACCTTCCTGCCATTGCCATTCCTTCAGTTCGAACTCCAGTTCTTGGGAGCAATCAAGATTGGATCTTGATTTCAATCTTTTGGGAAAAGATTGATTGGAGCTGTACTCACAAGCCGTCCAGTTGATTCTTGCGAAGGGTCAAGTTCTTTTGAAGAACATTGCTGATTCTGCTCCATCCTTCACTACGCCATCTTCAATGGGAGCAGATTTTGGATCCTTCCTTGGGCGTGAACACCTCCATTGGGAGATAGTATTTCTCCGTATCAGGTATAATCCTCTCCCACTCCTTTTGGTTCAGATCTGGTTCAGTTTATGGTTCAAGATTGATCCTTGAAAATATGATTTTCTAAATAGGGAATACGATTCCCAGTTGAAGGGAGAGATAAAATTTTTGAAATTCGCCCCTTATTCCACAATCTTTGGGCGTCCATAGGATGGATCTCTCATCCCTTCAAGATATATAGATGAAATGCTACAAAGAAAAAAAAACCTATAAACAAGATGTAAAGATATATATTGCAGAAAAAGCAAGACAAAATAATCAGCAATTGAAGAAATGAATTGTCTGAACTTGGATTACCCAACAAAACTGCATGTAATCCTACAAGCATCTTTTGATTCTAGTCCAATACTTGATCTCTGGCTTAGGAAAAAACCTAGAAGTGCAACCTAAATCCGTAACTAGATGCAAAATTCTTGTATAATGAAAAAAGAGCTTTTTATCTTACAAAATATCTTATTTACTAATATTTAAGTATTTTGAATATTTATGTAATATTTATAAAAAACTGTAAATTTTAATCATTAACAAACTAAAATAAATAAAATAAAACACTAACAAATAATATGGAAAAATAATTATTTTATTAAGTAATTATCAATAATTAATTATTTTTGTTAAAGATAATAATATAATCAATCCAAATTACTAAATTACTATATTATTTTTGTAAAAAATACTAAAATAAAGATTAATTATTTTAAACAACATTGCATTTTTTATAATAATTATAAGTTTCTATTTTTTGACTTTTCCTTAACAAACCCTTGCATCGCACAGGTCCCACTAGTAGATGTTTAAATTTGCATCAGTTTTGGAGACAATTTTTTTTTGAAAAAGATAAGGTAAAATTTATTCAAAAAGAAAGAAAAGTATACAAGAGTTAAACTAAAGTATGGATTAACACCATAAACAAAAGGAGAGTTGAAGGAGATAAGTATGATAATGATAGTTCCTTTTTCACTTTATGTTTTAGGGTGTTGATAATCCCATGTTATCCTTCATATATATGCATCTTCTATCCATTTTAATGAAGAACCCTTGGCAGTAGGGGTGTCAATTGACCGATTTTAGGTTAGATCCAATCCAATCCAAACCTTATCAAATTGGATTTGGACGGTCTAATACAATTATTGGATTGGGCCAATCCAAAATAAATTGGTCTATATTCTCATTGGTTTGAATTGGACCTAAACCAAATTTTCAATAATCCGATCATGAGGCTAAAACCCTTATCCAATTTGAAACCGGCCAAAACTGAAGGCAGCATAACATCACTTTTATGAAAGTACTTTTACATAAGAGAGTTGTATATATATAAAGAAGATGTACAAACCCTTGTCCATACTCTTATAACAGTTATAAGCTTCTATTGTTTCACTTTCTCTTAACAAACCACATGCATCACACGGGTCATATATATATAAAGAAGATGTATAAATTTGCATCAGTTTTTAAGACAAATAATACAAAAAGTATGGATTAACACTGCAAACAAAAAAAGGCGAGTTGAAGGAGATAAGTATGATAATGATAGTTCCTTTTTCACTTTATGTTTTAGGGTGTTGGTAATCCATCTACTATCCATTTCAATTTTCAAGAACCCTTGACAGAACTTTATTTTTTTGTTTTTTCTTTTTCTTGATAATAACCCTCGCCACATTCCAGCATTTGGGGCCTGGAAGCAACAAATTCCAAAAACCAACTTGGGTATGCTTGGGCTAAACAACACCCACCCGTTTAGAAGCCCAGCCTATGAAAGAAAAAACAACAAAAGGAATCCCTCTTAAAAGAGCCCATTAAACTTTTTGTCTGAGACACGAATCATGAATCATGTTGCAGTTAATTAATGCCAAACTTTTAGTCATGTGTTTAACCGAAACAAGTTTCATCCATGAACCTTTTCATTGGGTTTTGAAAGAAAAAAAAAAGAAAGAAAAAAACCATTTCATTATTCTATGCTTAATTAGTATCCGAATCACTACTTTTGGCACACAATGATATACATATATCGCTTTTTGGCAACTTGGAAGTCCATAACTTGATTTACATGGAAAGTGGACAAGTCTCAACCAAATCTCACTTATTTTAGAACCATCCTCTTATTTTAGAACCATTCTCTTCATATGTAAAGAGGGATAAAGAAAAATACTTCAAGCCAAACAAATTCTCACATGGAGAAAAGATTCTAACATTATTAATTAAAAAGCAGCTTTATGCAAATATTTAGATCTACATATATAATAACATAACCAGTAAAGGAGGCTAATAAGAGGCGAAAGTTTCTTATTGCTGAAGTGAGTATATGCTTATGGATGACAAGGTATGCAAAGATTTAGAAACGTATTTATTTAAAATAATGAAAAAATTCAAATTCAAATAACATTTTAAATATATTTTGGTATATATATATAATATAAATAATATTATATATTTAATATATAATTGGGGTAGGGGTGGGGAATGGACTTCACTCCCTATTCCTATCCCTGTTCCCAATCAGGATTTCCTATTAATCCCATCCCCACCTTGTCTCCATTAAGGCAGTTTGCATTTCCATTTTTGCTTGGTGGAGGAGGTTAGGTATTCTGTAGAAATGGAGAAAATTGTCATCCCTATCCTTGAATTGTGTAATCCCATAGAGCAATAAATTTTTTTAAACTTTATAAATCTCAAGATCTTTTTTCATGCACCACATGGGTCCCACTAGTAATTAATATAAGACTTATTGGATGATGATGATGAAGAATAATTTTGAATTAAAAAATTGGTTTACCATCACAACCTTAGGTATCCAATAAACTGTTGAACGACCACAGAAAGAAAGAAAACTATGGGACAGTCAGGTCAGATGAATTCGGTAAGAACCCACTAATAATTAAAGAAAATCTTCGAAAGAACCTCAGGAAAGTGGAAAGAAGGAACAAGGAACACTCTACGCTAGCTCTTACTCTCACTTCCACACTCTTTCTATATAATGAGGGCAGGAAGGAACAAAGGCTCCGTGCACCTTCAAGAAAACACAAATCAATTAGCTACAAGTAGTTACCTTCTGTGTAAATGTGTTAGAATGGCATCCCAAGTTGATCTTGTGAAAGAACTTGATTTCCTGGAAAAATATCTAGCCGGGAAAAGAAAGACGAGTCCCCCGGCTGCCAGCGCTGCTCCTACTTACTCGGCTCCGCCGGTCCAACCACGAAAAGAGGTCATGGATTGCAGGCAGTTGGCAAAAGAGTTGGGAGGAGTGCTAATTCTAGAATTCAGTCGGAGAAATTCAGCTCACAAGGGTTTCTAATATCTCCTAATTATTATAATCTTGCCAGTTGCCACTACGTGTGCTGCATTTTTTTTTCTTTTTTTCCCTAAGGCTGTATACATATGTATGCTGCAATTCAGTTATGCATATATAATATTATGTAATTATTAGAGTGCGAATAATTAATCATAGTAAGCTTTGTGCAATCTCTCTCTCATACTCGGCATTGATAATTTCCCAACCAAGTGGCCCAATCAACATTGCCATATTGCCATTTGGGAGGGAGATTAATGCTGCATTTGGCATTCCTTATTTTAAGGACTTGTCTCCTTTTTGCATTTAAAATACCCTTATGAATTATGAGTTTTTAACTGTAAGGCGGCGTTCTTTTTTTGGATTTTGGGAGGGGGAAAGTTAGTCAATGGAATTTTGCTTCCCATTGATCAGGAATCCCATGTTCTTTTTTCAGACTAATTTGGGGACCAGGGAAAGTTTATTTTCCTGGGTACCACTTACCCAGGTAAGTGACACCCATCTCCTAGGTGGGTAAATAATTTTCCCACTTGGGGGAAAGTTCCCAATACATGAATGGGACAAAAAAGCCTCTTTTAATAATGAATTTTTATGCTTAAAATGGTCATTTCTTTTTTTACTTGGAAATAAAATAACAGGTAAATACAGTTACTTAGGTAATTGCAATTACCCAGGTAAATAACTTACCAAAAAGAGAAAACTTACCAAAAAGAGAACGGGGCCTAAAAAGAAGATAAATCCTTAAAATAAGAAATGCCAAATGCAATATATATATATATATATATATATATATATATATATATATATATATATATATATATATATATATATCCCATCCATTGCAGTGATCACGTGGCAAAAATTGACCATCCATTCGATCACTCATTGGGTCAAATTAATCATCTGCTTGTGGGTCGTATGCACAAGATCCACAGCGTTAATCAGAGCAATTACCGTAGGTCATGGTCTAGAGTAGGGGGGTCCACGGTTTGGTTAACCGAACCATGGCACTTCTTTGTAAACTAAACTGGTGGTACCAGTTTTTTCAATTCTCCAAACCGAAACCGAACCGGTACCACCAGTTAACCGATCCGTCGGTTTCGGTTTTTGACCGGTTCAGTTCTTTGGTTTTTCGGTTTTTTATATTTATAATATATATTATACAAATATATGTATAATATTATATTATAAATAATAAATGATATATAATATATTATAAATATTTGAGAAATATATAATATATGTAATATATTTATAAATAGATCATTATAATTATAATATATATTTATATATATAATGTATATATTTATAATATAATACGTAGAAAATATATGGCATATATTAAAAATATATATAAAATATACATAAATATATATATACCGGTCGGTTCGGTTAACCGTCGATTCTTTTGTAGGTTAACCAAAAATCGAACCGATCCTTTGGTTTTTCAAAAATCCCAAACCGAAACTGAACCGATCGCTTCGGTTGACCGCATTTTGCAGTTTGGTTTTCTCGGTTCAATTCGGTTTTTCAATTTTTTGGTTTTTCATGGACACCCCCAATCTAGAGTAACCATACTCTAATAATGAATGCAAATCGTATGGAGAGCCCTAAGCCTTTTGTGTTCAGATTAAAATTTAGCAACTATATTCGTAATGGCTATAATTTCGACTTCTTTTTAATGATTTTCAAAAACTAAACTGCAAATTACTTACTCTTTTCATTTTTGAAATCATATAAAGAGAAAAAAAAATCGGATCCTTGGGAATTAAACCACAAAATACTTTTCTTTTCATTTTTTTTTCTTAAATGAATAAGGACAATTTATTTACGAATTAATTAAGGGAGAGGGACCTTCCTTTCACTGAGATGAGAGATGCCTTTGCTTGCAAGACTGAATCAAAACAATTTGGTCTACAAAACAATATAGGGCATCAAAGGATATCTATTTGTTGTGATTTGAATTTGAATTCAAATACTTTCTGATTAATGCTTTGGATCGTGCATCGAAAGATATGATTGATTGAATATGATAATAAGTTAAAGCTTATTAAATATGAATGTACACTTTATAAAATATGAACAAGTAAAATGTATATGTAGAATTTTAATAAGGTTCAGAATTTTGACATGATATACCCCGCATTAGGTGTATCGTATGGGCAGACAGTTGATATTCCATTTTGAAGGTCTTTCCCAAAATGATGGGTTATAAATGTTAAATAACATTTAAACCAAATCCCTCATTATAGTATGAACAAATTAAAAAAAAATGGTTTCTTATAGTATCGAAACACATGTTTATGGATATCCGATGTATCCATACTTTGAACCATAATTGTTTGAGATCTGGATTTAACGTGCATCCAATATTGGTGAATACATCATCTTAATGTTATGCAAATTTGATTTAATTTACGACTAGATCGAATATGGGTCAGCAAAAACCAATCCAATATGATTTAATCTTATAAGATTTAAATAAATAAATCTAATGTTTCTATTAACAAAAGTGGTCCGGATGTTGTATATTTACTCATTCACTTTTTAAAGTCCAGTAGAAGTTATTTAAGTCATTTTATTCATGACACATTACCATTAAAGTCTTTTTTAAGTTCATTTCACTAATAATATATAAATATTCTAATCATTTGGTAGGATCAATTTGCAGCTAGCCCTACAACACCTCTAATTATTGGTGAAAAGTTAGACGCTTTAAAAGGTAAAAAGTCTGTGATTTAATTAATTTATAGGCATGAAAGTTTTTATTTTTATTTTTTAGGATTTATATTGTAATGTTTTAAAATCAACTCTAATCAAACTCTATATTTTTTGTTCAATTTTGTTTTCTACAACTAAAGCTCAATACTAGATATGATCGGACTTATTTCATTTTATAAAATCATTTTTAAATCTCTCTCTCTCAAAATGGTCAATTTCTGTAACATCTCCTTCCCCTCAAGGGAATGTCGGACATCATGGCTGGTTTTGTTTCGAAAACAAAAATAAGTGCTATATCGTCAAAAACAACATAGTTTTGTTAATGTGGTATTTATTTTTGTTTCCAAAAACAAAAATCAAACACCCTGCAAATTATATAGGTGATGGAGGATGATTTGACCCAACCCCTTGAGACGATTACACGTGGACATGACTCAACACGAGTAACAGCTCAGCGCCACAACTTGACCGTGACTAAGTAACGAGCCCGCAGGACAGCTCGCTACGTTGTAGCTCGCTATAGGATTAGCTCGCTACAGCGCGAGCTCGAGGACCCCCGATGTACTAAAAGGGAATACTCCAAGACAAGTCTATCCTAACTCATGAGCTAGGGTAACCAGCTCGCTCCAATACTTAGGCAGAAAAACTACCTAAGGGGCCACTTCAAGAGGAATCACCTCGCGGTACCCTCAGAAGCTCGCTACAAGGTAGCTCGCCACTAAGCGACGCAATGTTTTCAAGAAGCATCCATCTGACAAGACCGTACCCGCCAGACTGCACCACGTCTCCTGACCGACGGCGCAGTCCCTGCAAGCCCGACAAGTCTGTGCCCACGTCTCTTGACAGATGGTGGCGTGTCTGTCCTTCCGAGACGTGTCACTCACCCAATTGGGTAGTACACTGCAACGGTTACCTGCGCAGCCCTGGCAGATAATGGCTACAATAGAGGTCCAGTGGCGGTTACGCCCAATTTGACATGAACGCTCATATATAAGAGCCCTCTAGTTGAAGGGAGGGGCTCTCTCGAATATCTGATATCTTATCTTGAACATACTTGAACTTTCTCTCGAGCTAACTTAGTGATCTAGCGCGACCTACACTCTTAGCCTTCTTTACACTCTTTGCTACTTTCTCCAGCATTCTAACTTAAGCATCGGAGTATTCCTGCCGGGAAAGTCCCCCAGGAATCCTTCACCATTCTCTTCTCAGGTACTGTCCGTCGCCAACGAGGAGCCATGCAGCTGCTAGCTAGGAGTGCCCGGATTGTGCAGCATCATTTGGCGTCGTTTGTGGGAAACGCTTCGAAAAAGCCTTCCTCTAAGTTTCTACATCTTCCCTTTGAGAACTTAGCATTCATGGCCTCCTCCAGCAACACTAGACATGGTGCCAACCAGAACGCTTCTGGAGAGCAACCCCAGCTCCCCACTGTCTGTATCGGACAGTTCATTGTCCCCCTCTCTGTGGACGGGATTCCTAGCTTGAACGTGCCCCTCATAGTGGCACCCGTGAACGCTCCACTCCCTTCTACGGTTGGAGCAACCTTTGTTAAACCTTTGGTTGTGCCCCCAGTGACCAACCAGAATAAGTTGGAAGACCTAGTGCAGTGCATGCGAGCCATGCAAGCTCAAATGCAGCAGTTTCAATAGTTCCAACTCTACCAGCAACAAGTGTTGCATCAGGTCTCTCAGTACCAGTATCAGCAGCAGTTTCCTTCCTTGCCTCAGGCCCAGCAGCCGCTTCCCCCTAGGCATCTGGCCTTGAAGCAAACCAAGCCCTCCCGCCGGAGCGAATGACCTCGCCGGGGAGAAGCCTCTCAGGCCCAGGATCTCTCCAAGAGCCAAGTCTCTTCCCATGGCAGGAAAGAGAGGATAGCCACCCCGCCTTGCAGCCTATGGGCAGGTCGGGGGCCTCCCAGCCAGCCAAGCCCGTATCACCCCAGCACTCACAGTTCAAGCTCCCACTCGTAGAAAATCCGTTTGAGGTCCTAGCTGTAGACACCAGGCAGGGCCCTTCGGTTCAGAGCTACCACCAGTAGTCCAAGCCCATTGAGCTCGGTAACACTGAAGCAAGCAGCACCAACGCTGAGCCGACAAAGCAGCAGCGAAGACGCCAGCAAGCTCGTCGAACTGCTACCCGTGTCTCGCCCGAGCTCAAAGGTAAAGAGGAGGTGAGCTCAGGATAACTAAAAGCTGCTCCTCTCCTCTCAGTTCCTTCCCCACTGTCTCCAGAACTTCTTGTTGTCCCCATGCCAAGAGACTTCAAGCTCCCCCCACTGGACAAGTATGATGGATCCTTCGTTGCGAATGATCATGTGGACGCCTTTCAGTCCTAGATGCACCTGGCAAGGGCCAACGAATCCTGCATGTGCATGGACTTCTCCACCACCTTCAAAGGGGTAGCCCGCACATGGTACCGAAACCTCGTGCCTGGTTCGATAAGAAGCTGGGTGCAGTTCATGCAAGTTTTCACCTCCCACTTTGTCACCAACAAGAGGTGCCCAAGAACTCAAGAAAGCCTCCTCGGCATAGTACAAAAGGAAGGGGAGCCCATTCGGAGTTACATAGCGGTTTAATGATGCTTGTCTGTAGATACCCGATTTGGACCCTGCAGTTTGCCTCACCGCAACCAAGCAAGGTATTACCCACAAGGAGTTCAAGTGGCACGTGGTTGTCAATCAGCCCAAGACCGTGACCGAGTTCCTTAAGCTCGCAGACCGGTTTATAGGGACGGAGGAAGAGATCAACCAGAAGGGCGAACAGGCCCTCGAGAAAAGGAAAAGGGAACCAGAACCCTCAACTCAAGGCGATAGCAAGAAAAAGAAGGACCAAGCTCAGGGAGCAAAGCCGAATCAGCCTTTCTGAGCTCCATATGCCCCTCAACGCGAAGCGGGCCAAGATCCTCATGGCGATCAAGGACGCCCCGTATGTGAAGTGGCCACCTCGGCTGAAGGCGGACCCTAATGTTAGAAATAAAAATTTGTATTGTAGTTTTCATAAAGATCACGGTCACAACACCAAGAATTGTAAAAACCTCCGCGACGAGATAGAAGAGCTCATCCGTCGCGGGTATCCGATGCGGAACCCTAGCCGATTTGGGCCCACCGAAATCTGGCTTTATGAAAGTCAGTGGGAGCCACTTTTGGTTTGACCTAGATTAAACTAGGGCGTAATTACTATTCCCTCCAGCTAATATTAGTGCATGTGATAGGGAGATTCATACGATGAACTCTCTAAAGGCCTTCCATCATTAGCATGAGGATGGGTCCTTCAGTAATGAGGAAACGCACCAGAAAATGGTTTATCCATTTGCTGTTGGGCTTGTTTGAGTGTTTCATAAGATGATAGAGGCGTCATAGACCGATGTGGGAGGGGCTTCACCAGAAAATGGGAACTCTCTCACGGTACCTTGGCGTTCACGAATATGATGGGTAAGCACTCACTGGACAGAAAGGTTTATCTAAAAACGGCTCTGAACCTTGTCTGATAGAGGCCAAAGGGAAAGCTCATATGATGAGTGGATATGATCCTTCACAGAAAGGTGGTGGGGTTATGTAGCTGAAACAGTTGGCTCCATGCACCCTATGTGATTTTCCACATTTTCAGAGACAACTCGTAGTCTCCGTCACTAAAATGGGAGGGAAATCTCAGAGATGAATAAATGGTAATGGAACGTAGATTAAAAGCCATATCTATGTAATGAAAATGAATAAAATTAGGTTGTGGACTGATGTTTGCTCTTTTATCAGAAAATGGCAAACGAACAATTTGCAAAGCTTCTTGATGAAAACAAGTTGAAGGGCCCGAACTATGCCGACTGGTATAGGAACCTTATGCTGGTCCTAACTTCTGAAAAGTTAGACAAAGTGGCTAAAAATCCAGCCCCGGAGCGTCCAGGTGATAGGGCTTCTGAGGCCCGAAGGAGAGACTATCAGGATTGGGAAGAGAAAAACTCCCTTGCCCGGTGTTACATCATTGCCTCCTTGGAAAATCCAATACAGAGGCAGTTTGAACAAATCGAACTTGCCAAGGACATATTGGACAGTCTCAAGATAATGTATGAAGAGCAGAATCGTTCTACTCGACAAAAGGTCTTGAAACAGTTCATGACCGCTCAAATGTCCAAAGGGCAACAAGTTCATGGTCATTGTCTTCGAATGATGGGCTACATCAAGGAGCTTGAAGCTCTTGGATCCGGGCTGGACCTTGTGACCTAGATAGACGCCATCCTTAATTCTCTGCCTCCTTCCTTTAATCCATTCATCATGAATTATAACATGAACAAGCTGAATGTCAGCTTACAAGAGCTCAACAATATGTTGCAACAAGCAAAAGAACTAATTAAAAAGGATGAGCCTGTAGTTATGCTTGTTGAAACTAGCAATACAGGCAAGAGAAAGAGGAAGGCAAAGAAGCCTCAGAAGAAAGCCACTAAGGGAAAGAAGCAGAAGAAAGACAAAGCATCAGATGACTATCACTTCTGCAAGAAGACCGGCCATTGGAAAAGGAACTGTCCTGCCTATCTGGAATCCAAGAAAGGTAATTTTAAATCTTGTGTTATAGAAACCAATTTATTGGTAGCTTCTGCGTCCTAGTGTATTGACTCCGGGGCTTCAACTCATGCGTGTAACTCACTGCAATGGTTCAAGGTAAGCAGAAGGCTGAGTGAAGGAAAAGTCACACTCTACTTGGGGACTACTTAAAGGACAATGGGATAGTATTACAGTTGGCTCCTCCTGCTACACCACAACTTAACGATGTTTTAGAGAGGAGGAATAGGACCTTATTGGATATGGTTCGGTCACTTCTCATACACTCAGAGTTACCCACATCCTTTTGGGGTTACGCATTGAGACTGCGATTTACGTGCTGAATCGGGTTCCAACCAAATCGGTTCTGAATACTCCATATGAACTTTGGACCGAAAAGAAACCAAGTGTCAGACACTTGAAGATTTGGGGTTGTCCAGCACACGTTAAAAGAAGGTGTTCTATAGTCGGAATGCACAATTCTTGGAAACCGATTACATCCTGGACACCCATCGTCAGGAAGTAGTTCATGATGAGGAGAGCTCAGGAGCAGTGTGAGATGTCCCACAAGTTCTAGGGAGTGACCAACCTAGAAGATCCACTCGGGTATCCAGGCCACCAGTCCGTTATGGTTATGACCAGGATAGTTACCTGGTGGAAACCTTGACTAGTGAAGAGGGTCCTGTGACTTACACGGAAGCTATGTTGGACATAGATTCCTAGAAGTGGGTGGAGGCCATGAGAGCTGAGATGGACTCAATCGAGACCAATGGAGTCTGGACTCTAGTAGATCTGCCCTCCGGGGTAAAAGCAATTGGTTGCAAGTGGATTTACAAGAGGAAAAAGGCCCCGATGGAACGGTTGAGACCTTCAAAGCTCGTCTGGTGGCAAAAGGGTACACTCAAAAAGAGTGCATCGATTATGAGGAAACATTTTCGCCTATGGCCATGCTTAAATCCATTAGGATCCTGCTAGCTGTAGCAGCATACCATGATTATGAGATTTGGCAAATGGATGTCAAAACTGCATTCCTGAATGGAGATCTTACTGAAGATATCTATATGCAGCAGCCGCAAGGCTTCATTGCTGCAGGTCAGGAACACATGGTATGTAAACTTAATAGATCCATTTATGGACTCAACAAAAGCTTCTACAAGTTAGAACATCTGTTTTGACTCTGCTGTCAAATCATTTGACTTCAAGCAGAATCCGGATGAGCCCTGTGTTTACAGGAAGACCAGTGGGGATATTGTTACTTTCTTGGTTCTGTATGTAGATGACATTCTACTCATTGGGAATAATGTAGGAATGTTAACTACGGTAAAAGTATGGCTTTCACAGCAATTCTCCATGAAGGATCTTGGAGAAGCCTCCTATACACTAGGTCTTCGACTCTATAGAGATAGATCGAAGCGGATAATAGGATTATCTCAATCTGCTTACATTGACAAAATAGTCAAAAGATACAGCATGGAGAACTACAAGAAAGGAAATGTTCCTTTCAGGCACGGAGTCACTCTCTCCAAGAAATTGTCTCCCAAGACCTCTGAGGAGATTGAGGGCATGAAAGACGTTCCCTATGCCTTAGCCGTAGGGAGCATCATGTATGCCATGCTGTGCACTCGCCCTGACTTTGCTCAGGCAGTGAGTGTGGTAAGCAGATTCCAAGACAACCTAGGGCAGGAGCATTGGACTGCTGTGAAAAACATACTTAAGTACCTTCGAAGGACAAAAGAGTTTTGTCTGGTATTCGATGGTAGCTCACTACAAATCCAGGGGTATACTGATGCCGATTTCCAATCGGATCCAGATGATAGAAAATCTACATCTGGATATGTTTTCACGATAGGATTGTGTGTTGTTTGAGATCGAACTGGCAGGTGTGGCGGCGACAGGAAGGAGGCGGCAAGAGAGAATTTTCGCAGCTATGCTGAATTCTCTCTTCTATGATTTCAGCTCTAAAGACAGGTGGTGATCTTGTGTCTAAAGGCTGCCGCCCCCTCCTCCTTTTATAACCTTAAAGGGATCAGCTCCTAATCCCATTAGGAGTTGCTGATCCAAATCATATTTGGATCAGAATTCCCTTTAAGTGATAAGGGTAAACCCTTATCTTATCTGCAGATTAGATTAGCCTTCTCCTAATATCTTTTGGAGGTTTCCATATTTAAATCATATTTAGATCTGGACTCTCTGAGTGGATAGGGTTAAGACCCAATCCTATCTGCTAATCTAATCTCAGAATTTGCTCCTTATTTAACTAATCAAATCAGCCCAATTCAAAATGGGCTTTAGGCCCAATAAGTTATGTGCTCACTTAGCCTTCCAAACTGCTGCCCAATTGGGCTTCCTTGTATGGCATGAGACTCAAACATTGATCTATACATCAGCTACATGGGTTCATCCCAGCCTTTGTTACAAGGCCTGGCCGAATACATGGTTATGGACAATGCACCACCTGAAACCCATCACATGGGCTCTATGGGCCGAACACTTACCCTAAGTGGTCCCTGTGCCAAGCCACCATGTAACATCCAGGGACTATGAACAGATGCAAGATTAGCCCATTAGGCATTACCCTCAATGGTCTTACACTTAACCTCTCAGCCCATAATGATCAAACACTGCCCAACAAGAGAGGACCTCTCCCTCGGTTGCAAGGAACAGTGTTGCACTCTCTACTCACATGGATCCCGGGAATTAAAACATTTTTGCAAACAATTAGAAACCGTAATATATATACTTTTATATCTCATATAAAATATATTTTGCAAAAAAAATCTCAACGATTGAAATCGACTGCCAACAGTCTTGGTTTCCATCAGAGAGAGTGCATCCCCGATCATTACCTTTGTCCGACAAAAGGGTTGGTCCTGTCACTATGATCACCCACTCAGATGAATTCTCAGACTGTCCCAACATACCCAGGTTTTGACCCCCGCTAAGGATCTCACTGATTGGCATATCAAAGACAGTCCGATCTGACACCACACCTAGTACAGTATCATAATCGAGTCTAGGGGTCAGGTGTAACTTTCCAGTTTTGCCCATCAATCTCCACGGTCCAGGGCAATACTGGAAATCTGGTCCGGTTCAAAGATTCAATTAGTCCTACACTGCATGTGTCATGGGTTAGACCCTGGTGGCTAAGACAGGCCACCCCAACATTTGGTAGCACACCAGTGTCAGACTTGGCAGGATAAATCTCCCCAAACTTATCCAACGGCTGTGAACATTCTAAACTAACACAAGTCTCATAAGTGTCCAGTTTAAGGGTATTACACAGAAACACACCACAGGAACATGAATCAAATATGTACTTTATTCATTTACAATAAATTCATAATCTACGTCATTCTGATTGGAGCTAAGGGCATACAACTGTCTAACAGCTCCCACTTGCACTTAGTCAATGGGTCTGCTACATTCTCCGCTGACGCTACCTTCTGAATCAGGGTGTCCCCTCTACCAACAATCTCCCGCAGTACATGGTACTTCCTCTCGATGTGCTTCGACTTCGAGTGGGCTCGTGGCTCCTTAGCCTAAGCAATCGCTCAATTGTTGTCACACAACAACGGGATGGGTGATGTGCTGGATGGAACTACTCCCAATTCGTGAATGAACTTCTTCGTCCACACGGCTTCCTTGGCAGCTTCACTTGTGGCAATGTATTCGGCTTCGGTTGTGGAGTCTGTCGTGGACCCCTGTTTGCTGCTTTTCCAGCAAACAACACACGATCCTATCGTGAAAACATACCAAGATGTAGACTTTCTATCATCTGGATCCGGTTGGAAATCGACATCAGTATACCCCTGGATCTGTAGTGAACTACCATCAAATACCAGACAAAACTCTTTTGTCCTTCGAAGGTATTTAAGTATATTTTTCACAGCAGTCCAGTGCTCCTGCCCTGAGTTGGCCTGAAATTTGCTTACCACACTTACTGCCTGAGCAATGTTAGGACGAGTGCACAGCATGGCATACATGATGCTCCCTACGGCTGAGGCATAGGGAACATTCTTCATGCCCTCAATCTCCTCAGAGGTCTTGGGAGACATCTTCTTGGAGAGAGTGACTCCGTGCCTGAAAGGAACATTTCCCCTCTTGGAGTTCTCCATGTTGTATCTCTTGACAATTTTTTCAATGTAAGCAAATTGGGATAATCCTATTATCCGCTTTGATCTATCTCTATAGAGTCGAAGACCCAGTATATAGGAGGCTTCTCCAAGATCTTTCATGGAGAATTGCTGTGAAAGCCACACTTTCACCGTAGTTAACATTCCTAAATCATTCCCAATGAGTAGAATGCCATCTACATACAGAACCAAGAACGTAACCTTGTCCCCACTGGTCTTTTTGTAAACACAAGGCTCATCTGGATTCTGCTCAAAGTCAAACATTTTGACAGTAGATTCAAGTTGGATGTTGTAACTCCTTGAAGCTTGCTTAAGTCCATATATGGATCTATTTAGTTTACATACCATGTGTTCCTGACCTGCAACAATGAAGCCTTGCGGCTGCTGCATATAGATATCTTCAGTAAGATCTCCATTCAGGAACACAGTTTTGACATCCATTTGCCAAATCTCATAGTCATGGTATGCTGCTACAGCTAGCAGGATCCTAATGGATTTAAGCATGGCCACAGGCGAAAAGGTTTCCTCATAATCGATGCCCTCTTTCTGAGTGTACCCTTTCGCCACCAGACGAGCTTTGTAAGTCTCAACTCTACCATTTGGGCCCTTCTTCCTCTTGTAAATCCATTTGCATCCAAATTCTTTTACCCCAGGGAGCGGATCTACTAGAGTCCAGACTCCATTGGTCTCCATTGAGTCCATCTCTGCTCTCATGGCCTCCACCCACTTCTGGGAGTCTATGTCCAACATAGCTTCCGCATAAGTCACGGGATCCTTCTCACTAGTCAAGGCTTCCACCAGGTAACTATCTTGGTCATAACCAAAACGGATTGGTGGCCTAGATACCCGGGTAGATCTTCTAGGTTGGTCACTACCTGGAACTAGTGGCAACACTAAAAATGTACAAAAAAAATCTAAAATTTAAAATTTTAGTTTCTTAGAACCATACTTTTTGGATGATTGAGTGTTGATCTTGAGTATTCTTTTTTTGCAACTTTGTCTTCAATAAGAAAACAAATTAAAAGAATTAATCAATCAATAAGAAATCAACTTTGTCATTAACGAACGGAAGAAGCACTACGACAAAAAAAAATCATAAGAATTCAATATCAATCCTTTTGAAAATGCATGGAAAGGAAGGGAAAGGTAGGGAAACCTATTTGTAAAGGTTTCCCTGTCTTTCCCTTCCTTTCCCTACCTTTTCCTTCAAACCAAACATAACCTTAAGGATTAAAATACATACCTTAGTTGATGCTTGGTAATTGTTAGTTTATGTAGGAATAAGGAAGTAGTCAATTAAGAAATAATAAGATGAAACTATGAAAGTCATGAAACCATTAAAAAATAAAAATCACAATAGCATATAATGAAGAAGTATAAAACTATAAATCGTCATTCATCTCCACAAGTCCACAAAACATAAATATGAAGTTTAAAATTTTAAAATTTAAATGCGTCATAGACAATCCTTAAAGAAAATTCTCTATTCTCTAACTAATTGGACTGTCTAAGAAGTAAGAACCACCAACACCTACATTGAATGTATCAACATCATTAGCACCATAATCAACATCTTCATCCTTGTCATCATCATCATCATCATCATCTTCAACATCAATATCTTCTTCTTCATCTTCATTATCTTTCATATCTTTGTCCCACATCAAGTCTCCTTGTTCTTCTTGAACAACACTTTTGCCTTTATCTTGTCTTCCAGACTCACCTCCCCCACAATCACCTCTACCTCTACTTGCACCCCCAGGTCCCCCACTTGCATTTCCACGTCCATGTCCACTTCTCCTTGGCCTATTTGACCCTTCAAGGATTTCAGATGCCTATAATTATTCATCAACTTGAGTCCATGTAAGATCACACCCTTCATAGATCAAGTCACTTGAGGGGTCTTTCCCAGTCAACCTATTCACTAGTTTCATCTACATCATCAAAGCAAATAGGGTCAAATTGCTTTGGATTTCCATGCCTTGTTATAAATCTTTCTCGGAGGTGTTGGTTGTATTGAACAAATACAAGATCTTTGAGCCACTTATGATCAAGCCTATTCTTATTTTTTGTATGAATCTACATTCACAACAAAATAAGAAAAATTATAAAAATAAATATCTTAACTTTTATAAATAATTTTATCACAAAACCAACCATTAGGTCCATTACTTAGAACTTACATTCTCAAAAGTGCTCCAGGTAAAACCTAATATGCATAATGAAATATGCCTAAGGTCTTGGGTGCAATGTCCATAGCTATACCACCAATCAGCTACAAAATAGAAAAAAATTAATTAAAACAATATAAATTTAAAATAACAAGAATAAGATATAAATATAAGTTTCAAGAAAAGATAACTTGTATTACTTGGTTGCTTCGTTTCACGTTGCCTAATTGCCAATTCTTTAGAGAAAGCACCATGAGCATGCTTATACTCTTCCAACTGATGAGAGATCTTGTCTTGAATTTCAATATCATTGACCATTCTCTCAATGCAATCTACAAAGCTCATTTCAAATTTTCTAACTAATGATTCATTATCTTGTGCTTTATCCTTATAATAAAGGGGTGGATTGAGAAAAAAACAACAAGTTGCAATGGATGTTGCATCATATTAGTCCAATGCCTATCAAAAATGTCTAAAATGGGCTTATACTCCCTTTCCTTCCCACTAAAATTTTTTTTTATTTTCCCTCTTGCTCGCTCAATTGCATAGTAAAAACAACCCATTGCGAGTTTCTCATCACCATCAACCAATTGTAAAATCTCCACAATCAGTTGAGCAACCAAAAGAACAACTCTTACATTTTCCCAAAACCCAATAGAAAGCAAAGTGCTTGATGCTCTTAGTCCATCTGATTCGTTAGCCCATTTACTCTTGTTCCAAACATCACCAACAAATAAAGCACGCAAGGGCTCCTTGAAAGTATACAAACTTTGTTAAGTTAGAAAAGAGGTAGCAAACCTTGTAACTATACATCATACAAGATCTCTTCTATTTGTTTTTTCCCTTATGCATGCAAGAAGATGGTTCCTATAAATAAAAGCAGTCACATGTCTTTCCCTAGCAATACAACTTTTTGTGAACCTCAATTCTCCAATGTCTTCCAACATAAGGTCTAAACAATAAGCAGCACAAGGAGTCCAAAATATATTCTTCATCTTCAATCTTAAAAGATCACCGACAGCAACTAGGTAGAGTGGTTATTAGTAACCACTTGCACCACATGTTCCTCCCCTATATCCTCAACAACCTTATCAATCAACTCAAATAGAAAAGTTGCATTATGGACTTTAGTTGATGCATCAACTGATTTTAGAAAAAAAGTCCCTTCAAGAGAACTCACCAAAAAATTAATCAAAGATCTGTCTTTTATCAGTCCATCAATTAGACATGATGGTACAACCATAAGTCTTCCAAGAAGCCTTATATACCTTGTACATTTTCTTTGTTTTCTCAACCTCCCCTTTCAAGAGTGGCTCTCATAACTCATGGTAACTTAGAGGTTGTATCCGGACCCGAATTGTGTAATTGCTTCAACCATAACTTCAAAACTTTTCAATTTTACCGTATTGAAAAGAATCTCGGCTTGATAAAACCACTTTGCTACATATTCATTTACTTTTTTCCTTTCTTCCTTTTTCAAATGACTTTCAATGCTTGTTTGAGCCAATTGTCCATTATGCTTCGCTTCAAACTTAGTCTCACAAAACTATCCATAGGTCCTCTGACATTTTCATTCTTTTTTGGTGGAAAGGAGGAATTTGAAATTGGAGTGCTCCTACTACCACTTGATATGGAGACATCTTCTATGGGTTTAATACTTTAATTGTTAGAACCCCTTTCAGATACAATCTGCTCCCAAGCCCCACGATTATCCTCAATTGTAAAATCATCGAATGGTTTCTTCCTCTTATTCTTATGCATATATTCTTGCATCTCCTTGGCAATACTTGCAGTAGTTTTGGGACATCTAGTCACATCCCCATATCCCCCAATCAAATGTTGTTTTATCCTTTTTATTCCTCCTTTGACAACTTTACCACATAATGAGCATGAAATTGCATTTTTTATCTTCTAAAATATGCCAAAATGCATATTTTTGTGCAAGGTCCTTTGATTGAGCCTTACGCCGAACACTGCCACTTTCCTCTTCAGATATCATTCTCCATTTCTATTGAAAAAAAACCCAATCAGCAAATACAACAAACAAAAATGTTAAATTATAAAATAGTTAACAAAGCAAAGCAAGCAATGAAGTTTCAGACAAAAACAAAGCAAGCAATGAAGCAAATTTCAACTAATCAATAGTTCAGTTATTCAGTTAGAAATAGAAATTAAGTAAAATATTAAAGCAAGCAAATTTCAGCTATATCTATATAATATAATCAAGTTTGATTCAATATTACAATATTCATACATTTCCTAAACCCTAAGTAAGCAAGCAACCATAATGCAAATCAGCAAATGCAATATTGCAATATACAAATAGAAATTAAAAAAAAATCAGCCATATAATCAAATATCAAATTTTCAATTCACCCATATAATCAAGTTTCAGACTTGTTGTTCAGCCAGGTAAAAAGATTTCAGACATATGGCCCATATATATATATATATTAATGATATAAAAAACATTTGAAACAAAACTGATAGAAAAATAATAGAGTACTAGAGTAGTTCAACCATGTAAAAAAAAATTAATGAAGCAAAATAAAACATTTCAAATCTCATATTTTCAATTCAGCATACAATCAAGTTTGAGACATGTAGTTCATCTAGGTAAAAAACATTTCAGCCATATAATCATGTATATTAATGATATAAAAAAACATTTGAATGAGAAGAAGAAGAACTAAAGAAGAGAAGAATTGAAGAAGATAGGAAGAGTAGGTTTGGCTGTTAAAAACTAAGAAGTTCATTGTAAGGAGGATAAGAGTATAGGGAGGAACCCCGATTTTTTCAAAAAAAAAAACAAAAGAATAGACTCAAGGGGTGGACGACTGACGACTAAGAACAGTTGGACTCATGGGCCGGAATGGAAGAAGAAGAAGAAGAAGAAGAAGAAGAAGAAGAAGAAGAAGAAGAAGAAGAAGAAGAAGAAGAATATGATGATGATGATGATGATGATGATGATGATGATGATGATGATGATGATGATGAGTGGAGAGAGGATTGAGGAGTATAGGGGCAGAGCCCCTATTTTTTCTAAAGAAAAAGAAAGGGAGGACTGGTGGAGCCCCTGTTTTCTTGACTGAAATTTGAAGAAGAAGAGTACAAAATACAGAAGGGAGGACTAGTAGACTATTTTTTCGAAAAAAATGAAAAAATGCCAAAGAAAGAAGAAGAAGAAGAAGAAAAACTTACCTACCGCTGCTAGAGCTAAGTGTGGGGGTATTTGATGAACATACAATTTATCTATAATTTATGAGGTCTTTGCATTGATTATTATGCCGGTTTTATTTAATTTTGCCCTAATTTAGCTTAATGCTAAGAAATGATTTCAGGGGTAATTAATTCAAGAAAAAAAAAAGGCAAAAGGTAAGAAAATAAGGTCCAAAATGACCAAATTCAGCCCAGCCCAGTTATGGAAGCAAGAGAGCACACTTCGGCCCAAGAAGTACAAGTTGATTCCTTGAGAAAACCCAAGAAAAGAAAGCCTAGCAAAGAGTAAAATTTGGCTCAGCTGAGAAGGCCCATTCTCAGCCCAAAAGAGTAGCCTAGAGTGTAGCTATCATGTGCTAAGAGGGAGCCTAAGTGCAACCCAAATAGCAGCCCAAAGAGCTAGGGGCGGCAACCCATTCTCAGTTCAAGAAGGAGGTGTAATACACCCCATTTTAGAGGCTTCAAGAAAGGGCAAGAGCCCCCTTGAAAATCTATATAAGGAGGCCTCTAGAGGGGGGAGAGGTGTTCATTTGCTTGAGATCAAGGCTCTCCCACTCCTAAAGGTTCGAACACCTTGAAGAGAAGAGAAGAGAAGAAGGGCTAGGCGCAAGGAGGAGAAGAAGAAGGGCTGAAGGAGTTCAAGTCAAGCTAGCAAGAAGAGAATGTGAGTTTGAAATTGGGAGTTTTTGATTCAGAGATCTATTGTAATAATTTCATTCTAGTTTCATTTTCCTTTGATTCGAATTCAGCTTCCTTGTTGTAATTTTTTTCTCTTTCTCCCTCTTCCATTCTTTCTTGATGTAATTAAGTTTGTAAAATTTCAGATCAGCAATCAAATTCTTATTTATTCATTCGAATGGGTGTGAATTGTTCTTGAAGTTTCTTGAATAAGGGTTAATCGTATATCAATTCAGCCAATTAAACTTTCAAAACTCAAATCTGAATTCTCAGATCTGAGATTGCAAGATCTGAATTCTCTTTCAAGCAATTCAGATCTGCAATTTTTCAGATTGGCTGAATAGATCTAAGCTTGGAATTCTTAGAGTGCTTGAGAAAGACTCTAGGAATTCAGATCTACTATTCAAGAACTAAATTGGATGCAAGGTTAGAGATAACTTGCACAATTCAGTTGGTGATCAATTCTGATTTGAATTGATGCTTTAGAAGTGTTTGAAGAAATGCATGCATGGGGATTAGATTCTTGCTAGAGATAGAAGAATCGTCACTCATGCATAGGATGAACATGCACTTGAGAGAGGCTGTTCATGACCTTGGGGTTTCACCAAACCAAGGCTCAACATGATCTATTCGAATGGTTCAATTTGATTGATTGCTGAATTCTGAGATTGACATTAACTGCTTACTCTTCTAACCTGAATTGAAGGCAATTGAGCCAATAATTTAGATAGATTTTAGTTTAGGATTTTTAGCTCTTGAATAAAGTTTGATTTATTGTTGATCAGATAAGAAGTTCCCAATTTAGTATTGGTGATTGTTTCCTAAATCCTCATGGGAACGATACTTTATTCACTACTTTACTACTTGAACGGCAAGTGCACTTGCTAGTGTCACAATGGTCCACGTCACTAAGGTGTGATGGAGTTGGGTTGGGGCTTGAGGTTGAAGTGTTCGGTTCTCCTCCCTCTCCAATCGAAAGAAGAAAACCCTTGTGATAGAAAAGAAAATGGATATTAGATTAGTTGTATACTTGTCTTAATATTAAAATGATACCATGTAGCATATTTATTTTAAAAGAATACAACAACTAATAAAATATCAAAACAATAAATCAAAAAAAATAGTTTTATATAGGTAAGTAGGTGCCCACCTAGGCGCCCGCTTAAGTCTCTGGGCAGGCACCTAGTATGCAAAACTTAGGGCGTTTGGGTAAGGCGACCATTAAAAAGGAATAGGTCAAGAAGATTGTAAGATCAAAGGGGATCAACAACTGGCATATTCAAAAACTCCCTTGTTCACCACTGACACTCTTAATGGTGACCTTCTGGCACCTGCGATGTACGAGTGAGAACTAATTGAAAAGGCAACAAGACTAGACTTCTAGTTCTGACCTTTAAAGAAGGAAACGTTGCATAGAGGATTGTCTCAACTATCTTTATCAGTTTAGGTTCTACTCTATCCAGATGACAACCCCTTGCTCCCTAGAGAGAAATCTGAGCATAACCCATATTGCCCCTATTTTGGAACATAACTCTTTCCATCGAGCAAAACCCAACATCACAAGCGGTAATCACCAATGCAATTTATTCATCATAGGCCTGGTCTACCAAACCCGGGCACTACCTCCAAGCTAACACCCTGGAAACCCCAAGTGCGATGGCATACCCTGGAAACCTCAATAAGGCCTTGGCAACCCCAAGTGTGATCACATACCTTGGAAATCATAGGAAGGCCCTGGCACCCCCAAGTGCAATGACAAACCCTAAAGACCCCAAGAACGCCTTGGCAACCCTAAGTGCAAGGACATACCCTGGCAACCTCAGGAAGGCTTTGGCAACACCAAGTGTGATGACATAACCTAGAAACTCTAGGAATTCCTTAGCAACCGCAAGTGCGATGACATACCCAGGCAACCCCAAGTGCAATGTCATACCCAAGCAACCCCAAGTGCGATGACAAACCCTAGTAACACCAAGAGTTATCACATACCCTAGAAACCCTAGGAAGGCCTTGGAAACCCCAAGTGCAATCACATACCCTAAAAACTATAGGACCAATTCTACATATCTTGGCAACCCCAAGAAGGCCATGGCAAACCCAAGAGTGATTCTACATACCCTAGTAACCTCAGGAAGGCCTTGGTAACCCCAAGTGTGATTGGTGTGTCCGGAAGCGTGTCTTTAACCACTTCGGAACACCAGTTTTAATATTTATAAATTTCTCTGTTTCTCATAACAATTACAAATGTAGTAAATGGTGAGAATGGGTTGTATCCACATGGAAGCGAGGGAAAATCATTACGAACTTTAATCCGGATAAAAGAACACAAAGGGAAGGGTGGATAAAACTAGGATTAGAGAAAAAGAGGGGGGCGGCAGCTCGGTTTTAACAAAAATATGGGTGCCCTAGGGTTTAGAATGAAGGGTTAGGATGGTTCTAAGGTGATCCTGAGGCTAAGAAGAGAAGGAGAGGGTGCCCAATATTTTGTAGGGCTGAGATTTGGGTGCCCAGAATTAGATGGTGGAAATTTGGGCGCCTAGGGCAGAAAGGTGGAGATTAAAAGGAATGGGTGGCGCCCTAGAGTGAATGGCTGAGATAGAGAGTGGAATAGAGGGCTGAGATCTAGTGGCTAAAGGCTGAATGGTGAGAATTAGAAGTTAGGTGACACCCTAGGGTTAGAATGCTAAAAAGAGAGTGCCCTACAATGAATGGTGGAGATTAGAAGGGATGGAAGGTGAGGATTTAGCAATTAGGGACGGCTAGGGTTTGTTAAAGATGAAAAGAATTAGTGAAGAGGCGCCCTATGGTTTGCTAGGGAGAGGGGAGCATGCTAGTACATTAGGAAGGGCGCCATTCTGGGTTTAGCAGATAGAAGGTGCCCTCCTGTGCTCAGTTTTTCACAAAAACACCCCCCTCTCAGCTGGACTTCGCACCAGCTTCCAAAAAACTGCATTTCAGCCATGAAACTTCCCCAGTTTTCCACAAGATTTGCACAGAGACCCTTAGAGGTCATAGTATTGAATTTAACTGGGAAGAGGGCACATTTTTACTATTCTAAAGCCAAAAATACCCTTGAAATGATGCCCTTAAGGCATCAAACTACAAAGTTATCACACCCCCCAACTTAACCATTACTAGTCCCTTAGCAATGCAGCCTTAAAATTACACTGAGTATAGAGATCATTCCCATTGCAAGATCATCCCTGACAAAATTAGCCAAGTATCCTGATTTTAAAAATCTTAAACTTTGTACAGATCAGTGTTGGGATAAAGGGGTAAAACTGTCTTGCTTTGAACATTACAGAAACTTGGCTTAAAAATCTTATATACCCTTTCATTTGCAAACTGTCTTGATAAGCTGAGATTGATTTTTAAAATCAGGCAGGTATTCTTCTTATCATTTCTGATAGTGGATTTCTACCCCTGAACTTGAGACGCACACTTATTTTTATTGCTACCTTCCACTGTTTGACGTGAATATCGACACTTGACTTAGGTAAAGAGACCCGGTTACTAAGTCTAGGGTGTCCATTGACCTTTTATCCTCATTTTTTTTTTTTTTGAAACACTGTTCAGGATAGTCTACTGTCTCTGTCAATTTGAAGAATTTTTGTCTAATTCTCAATCTTTCTCTTCTTATCCTACTAGGGGCAAACTTGGAAGTATTTTCCAATTTCTAAACAGTTTCGATAATATTCAAATAAGACCAACTTTGACTCCTATCACTTGTTACCAATTTCTACAAAATTCAATATTCTTTTATCAGTTTCCTCAACTTTTTCTGTTTCTGAATCTCTTTTAATGGAAAGAATTTTTAAATTTTTTAGTGAAATGTTTAGTTCTGCATTCCTAAAGGCTTAGCTTCAATTATTTTTTTATTCTTTTTTCAATTTTTCTCTCTCTCTTTCCTCACCCCCAACTTAAGTGCCATTGTCCCTAATGGCATGACTAGAATGTTGCAAAGGAACTTGGGCCAAAGGGAGCAACTAGAAACTACATTGAGTTGCCTCCCAACCAACGCTAAGTTTAACGTCTTCAACCAAACATATTCACGCACTTCTCTCATCTACACTCTCGGGCTCACTTTCTTCTTCACACAGACAGGGTTCAGATTGGGCTAACCAAGGGGTAGACAAGGCATCTAGAAGATCGTCCAATATATCTACCTTGAACTCATCTTCTTCCCCTAGGTTTGGATACTTAGTGGCACTAAATACATTTAGCTGGACTTTCTGCTCCCCAAATGAAATGTTCATTTCTCCCGATTTATTGTTGATGTTTGTATTGGATGTTGCTAGAAATGGACATCCTTAAAATTATCGGGTTATGGTTCAGTTCCTCGGTTGGGGTCATGTCTAGGACGGTAAAATCCACTGGGAAGTGACAACCCTCTACCCTGACAATGATGTCCTCAATAACACCTCGAGGAGTCTTGATTGACCAATCAGCGAGTTGTAGAATTACCAAGGTAGGTTTTAACTCGCCGACCCTGAACCTGTTATAAATAATGGACGGAAGCAGATTTGTACTGGCCCCAAGATCCAATAGTGCCCAATCGAAGGTGATTCCAGAGATGACACAGCTTATGAGAGGAGCACTCGGGTCTTTCATTTTCTGGGGGAGTTGGTTTAGGAGGACCACACTAACATCTGCCGAGAGCATCACTTTTTGTAGCGCCGATTGTGGCTCCATCATTTGAGTACATAGCTCTTCCAAGAACTTGGCATAGGCCAGGACATGTTGGATCACATCGAGGATATGGAAGTTAATATGGACTCCCCTGCTCTCCTCGTTATGAGTCTCTTTCTTCTTTCGCACCGGCCCGACTGTGAGTGCAATTGGAAAGGGAACTACGGGTTGGTTCACTATAGGCTCTTCTCCTAATTTTTCCTTTCCTTTTTCTTCCCCCCCCCCAACTTAGGGTCTTCTTGCTCCTTTTCTTCTTCACTAACTCTCTTTTTTTCATACGGGTCCTCTAAAATCTTCTGACTCCTTAAGGTTGTAATAGCCTTGGTATTTTCAAGCTGATGGTTAGGAGGTGGTTGAATCTGCTGTGGACGAAAACCCAGTGGCTGATTTCTAGGATTCACAACCTGCTAACTCGAAAGTTGCCCTACTTTTCCCCTCGCCTTGGCTTTGGATAACTGTCCTATTTGGCTCTCTAAGTGAAGTTAGGCTGATTTTTCCACCCAGGGTTATATGGGTCAAAGAATGGTTTAGCATTGGGTTGGAAAAATCTGTTGGCCGCATGTACTTGGTCTGGCATGACTAGTTAACATGGGCTCACCGCAGGGCACTGGCTAACATGATGGGGCTTGCATAGATGGAACATGTTGGATAGGATGACAAGGTTGGGTATGGGCCACTTTGTTGATGAAATGCAAGGACTTGATCAAGTCTTTGGGCCATCCCATTAATCTTATCCAGTTGTTGAGACACATGGTTCCAATCTATCTGTGGCTCAGGTTGGAAGTAGTTTCTCATTCCACAAACTCCAGCCATTGAATTCATTTTATTTTATTTTGTTTTAACCCCCCTTTATCTTCTTTTTTTTTTTGAAATTTGAAATTTAAATTTTGAATTTTAATTTCAAATTTAGATTTTGAAATTTAAATTCTACAATTTAAACTCAAATTTGAATTTTTAAATTTTTTATTTTCTCTTCTTTTTATTATTTTTTTATTTTTTATTTGAAATTTAAATTCAATTTTAGATTTTGAAACTTAAATTTCTGAAATTTAAATTCAAATTTAAATTCAAATTTAAATTTTTTATTTTTTTTTAAATTGCAAGAAATTCAAACACACGATCTATAGGCTGGCCTAAGGTTTCCTAAACTAGTGGTTCAACCAATGTGAATCCTCTTAGGTTCACTTGGAATTACGCCACTTCCTTTGGTTAGCCAAGTAAGAGGTGGGGATGTGGGAGGCTCCCCTTGCTCTCGCAAGGACCTAATTAAGTAATCACAAAACCCGCTTAGGCTTAGTCATTTAACCTCTTTCCTTAGACACCAACCGCCGGTTATGGAAAGTAATTACAAGCTTCCCTAAAATTCAACACACTTTTGAACCAAATGTGAGGCTCCCTAAAGGATCTTGCTATCCAAATTTTAAATTAGGGTTTATGGTGAACCGCACGTGAAAGGATGGTGATTTTTGGGCCAAGGAATGTTAGATTGCCCTTAAATGGATTAACGAAAAAATACAATAAACAAAATAAATGCAACTAATTTCAATGCATGAACAATTATTTCTAATATGCAATTCAGCAATGAAACATAAAATAATAAAATAAACTAAGCAAAAGAAGCAATTAAAATAATAATAAAAAAGAAAACCTAACACATTCACAACGGACAAGATAATTTCAACAATTAAATAATCCTATATGATGCATGCTCTAGAGTATCAAACCCTAAATGTTGGAATGAAAATGCAAAAATTTTAAAATATTAATTACTTTTTTTTTGAATTATTTTTGAATTTTTTTAATTTTTTTTTAAATTCGAAATTTGAAATTTAAATTCAAATTTAGATTTGAAATAAAATTTAAATTTAAATTCAAATTTTGAAATTTAAACTCAAATTCAAAAATTTGAATAATTCCTTATTAACAATTAATTATTCAATTAAATAACTAATTAAAGGGAAATTAAATAAAGCAACAAATAATTACAGCAAACAGAAAATAAAGGATTAATTATGCTAAAAAAAATTAACAACTACAAAAATAAATTCTAACAAGAAAAATCACTACTCAAAGGATTAAACAAAAAATAAAAAAAAAAAGAAGATTATGCTGCAAAAAAAATAAAATAAACAAAGTGAATTTTTTTTTAAATAAACCTAATAAAACAGAAATTCGCTCAAGAAATTAAAATAAAGAAAAAAAAATAGATCTAAGAACAAAATGAAAGAAAAATAATAACAAAATAAATCAGATCTATATAAAAAAATAACTAAATATTCAAAAATCATTATTTTACCAAAAAAAAAGAATTCAAAAATAAAAACAAAAATAAACAAAAACAAAATGGGACGAATACACCTGAAACGCAATCCAATTTCTCTTTTCTTCTATTTTCTTCTCTTTTCTTCCGTAGCCCAGCAATGCTCTAGCACCCCACCTTTTGCTATTACGTCCTGCAAAATCAAAGAGAAACAAGAATTAAAATGAGATTACAGATCAAGTAATCAAACGAAAATAAAAAAAAAATAATGAAACAGATCCAGACAAAGCAAATAAAAAAAAATTCTCCATTGCTTCCCTGGCAATGGCGCCATAAACTTGGTGTGTCCAGAAGTGTGTCGTTAACCACTTCAGAACACCAGTTTTAATATTTATAAATTTCCCCATTTCTCATAACAATTACAAACATAGTAAATAGTGAGAATGGGTCGTATCCACAGGGAAGCGAGGGAAAAATCATTACGAACTTTAATCCGGATAAAAGAACACAAAGGGAAGTTGTAGAATCACAAAACTTTAATTAATTAAATTGGAATTCGTTAAAAACAAGATTCGAACACTACTGAAAGTGAAAAGTGCATAAAAATAAATAAATAAAAGAAATTAAATAAAAAAAGTTTGTAATCCGATCAGAGGTATAGTCTTCGGATCTCTCCTTTGACCCTCGAACTTCTCAAGCTAGGCCTTCCATCTTACCTAGCCGAATTCCAGATCTGCAGAAAAGAAACAAAGAAAAAATTAAAATGAATAAAAGTAAATTTGCAAGAAGGAAAAATCAAATTGGAAATTAAAGAATAGAAGTTAAATCTAAAATTGAATTAAAATGGTTGGGATCTGATTCTAGAGGTGGTAGTTATGGCTTTGGCAAATTGCAAGTAGGAACCCCTCCTCTTGCCTGGGCGTTCTCCTCTTCCTCTACCCTTGAACTTCTCAAGATCAACCTTCTCGAGAGCCCTTGGGCCCTTTTAATAGAGAATGGTGGATAAAACTGGGATTAGAGAGAAAGAGGAGGGCAGCAACTTGGTTTTAGCAAAAATATGGGTGCCCTAGGGTTTAGAATGAAGGGTTAGGATGGCTCTAAGGTGATCCTAAGGCCAAGAAGAGGAGAGGGCACCCAATATTATGTAGGGCTGAGATTTGGGTGCCCAAAATTGGATGGTGGAGATTTGGGCACCTAGGGCTGAAAGGTGGAGATTAAAAGGAATGGGTAGCGCCCTAGAGTGAATGGCTGAGATAAAGAGTGGAACAGAGGACTGAGATCTAGTGGCTAAAGGCTGGATGGTGAGGATTAAAAGTTAGGTGGCTCCCTAGGGTTAGAATGCTAAAAATAGTGTGCCATAGAATGAATGGTGGAGATTAAAAGGGATGGAAGATGAGCATTTAGTAGTTAAGGGCGGCTAGGGTTTGTTAGAGATGAAAAGAATGAGTGGAGAGGCACCCTAGGGTTTGCTAGGGAGAGGGGAGTATGCTAATATAGTAGGAAGGGCACCATTTTGGGTTTAGCAGATAGAAGGCGCCCTCCTATGCTCAATTTTTCACAAAAACACCCCCTCTCTCAGTTGGACTTCACACTAGCTTCCCAAAAATTGCATTTCAGCCATGAAACTTTCCCAATTTTTCACTAGATTTGCACAGAGACCCTCAGAGGTTACAATATTAAATTTAACTAGGAAGATGGCACATTTTTACTATTCTAAAGCCAAAAATACCCCTAAAACGATGCCCTTAAGGCATCAAACTACAGAGTTATTAGCGATCACATGCCTTGGCAACCCTAGGAAGGCTTTGGTATCCCCAAGAGCGATTCTACATGACTTGGCATCTCCAAGATGGCCTTGGCAATCCTAAGCACGACCTCATAACCTAGCAACCCTAGGAGCAATCTCACAATTATAGCATGAATATATCAATCCCAAGTACTAGTGATTTACCTTATCTCTGCCTATATCGCAAATAGACACAAATATAGCAGACTACAAAGCTTGCTATAGCCAAATAGTTGCACAAGAACACGACACTAGTGAGCTTCAACATCATCCATCTCATGGAAAAACGAGTAGAACAAGAACTTTATTTTTTTACAATTAATCTTTCAACACATCGACCAAACTACATGACCATATAGCCTGCACATAGTTTAGATAAAAATGCATACATGCATCATAATTTACGATATTATCGTTACAAGAATATCAGTATGTTGTAACAAAGCAATTACATCAAATGCTCAAATTACATCATAAGAGTAATATTCCTTCCAAAATTCTACACACTAAATGGGAGGCTTCTTATAAAAGAGGAGGGGGCGGACCAATCCAAGACAGCTTAATATTTTTGCAGTTTCTTGTTCTTTCTGCACCCTTTTGTCTCCCAGTTTTTTCTAGTTCAACATCAGCTACCTGGGACTGATATAGATCAGTTTTCTTTTGCTTTTTTTAAGAAAAATTCAGAGGGTATCAAGCTCACCTTCACCAATTCAATCCAAGCAGTTGGGTTGTAGTTTTGTTGAAAACTATGTTGTTGAATCAACTTTACCTATACACTGCGCCATCTTCAGTGGAGGCTGGTTTTAAGACTGATTTGGGCATGAACTTCCACTTGTGATCTGCATTTGCAGTATCCATATCAAGTACATATCTCCCTCTTTGTTTGGTTTCAAATCTAGTTTGATTTAGTGCAAGACCAATCTAAAAAAATGTAGTTTTTCAAAATATAGAGAATTTGATTCTCAAAAGGATTAAGAAATTTTTGAAAATTTGCCCAACCATCTAGCATGATTCGGCCATCCATATGATAGATTCTAACCCTTCTAATAGTGGTATCAGAGCACTACGTTCAGCCCTTGGACTGAACCAAATCAGATTTAAGCCAAAACTCAAATCGGCAAGAACTAGTCTAGCCCATTTGAGTAGTTAGTAGAAATCTCTAAACCAAACCAGATTGGGGCTTCCAGTATGATGGGTTCGCACTTACTAGTTTGAAAGGTTTAACCTAAAATGGCAATGAACCATGTCTGATGGAGTCCAATGGTAATACTCATTGGATGGGTGGATGTGTGATCCTTCATAGAAAGTTTTGGGGTTATGTAGTTAAAACAATTGGCCTCATACACCTATGTGATTTTCCGCATTTCCAATGATATGAACTATGTTCTTGTCACTGAGATAGGAGAAAAATCTCAAAAATGAACAAATAGAGATGGAACATGAATAGAAATACATTCTACAAAAGATAACATGAAACAATATTAAGGTCGTAGACTAATTAATTGTGCCTTTTTGCCAAAAAGCCATCACCATAATGTCCGAGTGGTAGGGATTCTGAGGCAAGAAGGAGGGAATATTAAGAATGGAAAGAGAAAAATTCTCATGCCCGGTGTTATGTCATAGCCTCCTTGGATAATTCTATCCAAAGACAATTTAACAAAATTGATATCTGCACAGATATCTTGGATAGTTTAAAAACCATGTATGAAGAGTAGAATCGTTCTGCAAGACAAAAGGTCCTCAAACTGTTAATGACCACGAGGATGACTGAGAGCCAACCAGTTCATGACCATATCATGCGGATGATAGGTTATATAAATGAATTAGAGACTCTTGGTTCTAAACTTGACGATGACACCAAGATTGATGTCATCCTAAACTCTCTACCATCGTCCTTTAATCAATTTGTCATGAACTATAACATGAACAAGCTAAAAGTTAACTTACAGGATCTCAGCAAAATGTTGCAAAGTGCTAAAGAACAGATTAAAAATGATAAACCCGTAGCCATGCTTGTTGAATATGGCAAATCTGACAGGAAGAAAAGGAAGGGTAAGAAGAAGCCTTAGAAAAAGGGATGCAAATTAAAGAAATAGAAGAGAGACAAGTCATCTGATGAATGTCACTTCTACAAGCAGAATGGGCATTGGAAGAGACCATTTACAGATAATATGGCAACTTGTGAGCCTTGCCTCCAAGGCAAGATGGCAAAAAGGCCATTTATAGGTAAGCTTAAAAGAACTATAGGCAGACTTGACCTTATACATATTGATATATGTAGTCTTATGAATGTTTGGACATGGAACCAATACTATTATTTCATAACTTTCACCAATGATTATTATCAGTATGGTTACGTGTACCTAATGAGACATAAGTCTAAATCATTTAAAAAGATTAGGAAGTTTAGACAAGAAGTCGACAAACAATTGGGGAGACAAATCAAAGTCATTCAATCAAATTGAGGAGGTGAATATCTCTCCAACGAATTCAGGGACTACTTAAAGGACAATGGGATTATATCATAGTTGTCTCCTCCTGCTACACCACAATTAAATAGTGTGTCAGAGAGAAGAAATAAGAATCTATTAGATATGCTTTGATCACTCCTCCTTTATTCAGAATTATCCATATCCTTTTGGGGGCATGCATTGGAGACTGCAATTTACGTGGTAAACCGAGTTCCAACCAAGTCGGTTCCTAAGACTCTTTACAAGCTATGGACTAGCAAGAAACTAAGTGTAAGACACTTGAAAATATGGGGTTGTCCAGCACACGTCAAAAGGAAAAGTGTGGACAATTTGAAATCCAAAACTAAATGTTGCCTATTTGTAGGCTACCCCAAGGACTCCATAGGGCATCTCTTCTATGACACATGAGAACAAAAATTGTTTGTTAGTCGAAATGCCTACTTCTTGGAGGAGGACTACATCCTAAGCAATCACCATCAGAAAGTTGTTCTTGATGAAGAGAGCTTAGGTGTAGTGGGAGATAATCCATAGTTTCCATATAAGACTTCGGATCTCCTACCCACGAGAACTCTGCCCACCTCTACCCACAACACACTACCCCCCATGAATTAGGAACACCTCCCCTTGTACAATACTATGCAGAGGATGAGATGTTCTCCATGTGTGGTTGTGATAAACGTGGACAGAGTTTGTGTGGGCGGATGATCTGAACTCTTCATATAATAATATACAGCTTATAAGATCTACCCGGGTTTCCAGACTTCTAGTTCGTTATGGCTATGATCAAGAAAGTTACTTGATGGAAGCTAAAGATAGTAAGGAAGATCCCGTAACTTATACAAAAGCTATATTGGACATAGACCCTAAAGTGGGTAAATGCCATGAAAGTCAAGATGGACTCAATGAAAACCAATGGAGTCTGGACTCTCGTAGAGCCACCCCCTTGGGTGAAAGCAACCGATTGCAAGTGGATGTACAAGAGGAAGAAGGGCCTTGATGGAAAATTTGAGACCCATAAAGCTTGGTTTGTAGTGAAATGGTACACTTAGAAAGAAGGAGTTGATTATGAAGAGACATTTTTGCTACTTGCCATGCTTAAATCCATAAAGATACTATTAGCTATAGCTATACACTATGACTATGATATTAGGCATATGGGTGTAAAAACCACGTTCCCCAATGGAGATCTTACTGAAGATATCTATATACAGTAGCCACAAGGCTTTGTTGTTAAGGGTCAATAACACATGGTGTGTAAATTATATAGATGCATTTATGAGTTAAAGCAAGTTTCCAAAAGACGAAACATCCGATTTGACTCAACAATCAAATAGTTTGATTTTGAACAGAATCTAGATGAATCCTATGTGTATAGAAAGACAGTGAGAGATAAGGTTACGTTTATGATTTTATATATAAACGGAATTCTACTCATTGGAAATTATATAGGAATGTTGACTACAGTGAAGGTAGCAGCAATTCTTCATGAAATATCTTGGAAAAGCCTCTTATATCTTGAGTCTTTGACTCTATAGAGAGATCAAAGAGGATAATTGGATTATCCCAATCTACTTACATTGACAAGATCGTCAATAAATACAACATGCAGAACTCCAAGAAGGGATTCGTTCCTTTCAGGCATGGAGTCACTCTCTCCAAAGGAATATCACCTAAGACCCCTGAGGAAATAATGGACATGAGAGAGGTTCCATATGCTTCAGTCGTGGGAGCATCATGTATGCTATATTGTACACAACAAAACATTGCTCAAACCATTAATGTTGTAAGTAGATATCAACCTTACCCAGGACAAAAGCATTGGACTATTGTGGAAAACATACTAAAGTACTTACAAAGAACTAAAGACTATTGTCTTATCTTTGATGGTAGTTCACTATAGATGGTCGGTTATACTGATGCCAACTTCTAGCCTGAATGTTCTCAGTCGTTGTTATGAGAACATTTTTGTTGCATAGACTTGGGGAGTTTATCCTACCAAGGCTGACACTGATGTGCTGCCAAAGAAGTTGGGCCAGCTTGTCTCAGCTGCTAGGGTTAGACCCAAATCACATGTAGTGTGTGTTTGGATGAAATACTGAACTCGGACCATTTTCCTATTATGCCCTAGACCTTAGAGATTGATGGGCAAAACTGAAAAGTTACACATAACCCCAGACTTGATTATGATACTGCACTAGGTGTTAGATTGGGTTATCTTTGATATGCCAATCAATGAGGTTCATTAAGGGTCAAAACCTAGGTATGTTGGGACAGTCTGAGAATTCATCTGAGTGAGTGATCATAGTGATAGGATCGACCTCTTTGTTGGACAAAGTGAATGATAGGGCTTACACTCTCTCTGATGGAAACCTAAACTATCGGTAATGGATTTCAGTTGTTTGAGATTTGGTTTTGCAAAATATATTTATATGATATATATATATTAATGTTTTATGAAAAATGTTTACAAAAGGTTTTAATTCCCGAGATTCATCCAAGTAGAGTGTGATACAACACTTTGCAGCCAGGGGAGAGGTCCTTCTCTATCGGACAATGTTTGATCATTATGGGCCAAGAGGTTAAGTGTAAAAGACCATTACAGGGCTAATTACTTGATGAGTTTTATCTTACTTAAGTTCATTATCCTTGGATCTTCATAGGATGGTTGAATTCAATGATCATTTTTAAGTGTAAATGTTGGGACCAGACCCCATAATGATGTGCTTAAGGGTTCACTGCGTTTAGTAGTGAATTCTGCCAAGCCTTTTCACAGAGGCTAGGTCGATTCCATGTGGACTTATGTGAGGTCATTGTGGGGTCCCATGCCATATAAATCAAGCCTAAATTGGCTATGCAACACCCTTGGGTTGTGAGCCTTATAGCTGATGGGCCTAAGGCCCATAATTAATTTGATCAATTAAGTTGTCACATAACAACTTAAGTTGTCCTGTGACATGGGGCGAATCTAGGTTTGGATCTGGGTATAGAGCACCTAATCTTATAAGAAGATAAGGCATATCTCTCATTAGATTCCAAATCTAATTTAGATCTGGATTATCTCTTATTAGATTTCATATCTAATTTAGATTTAGATTATCTCTTATTAAATTCTAGATCTAATTTAGATCCTGATTATCTCCTAATTAGATTAGAAGATAGCTCCATAAGAGATTATAAAAGATGAAGGAGCGGATTAGTCTAGGATAGTTTCATATTTTTGCAATTTCTGGTTCTTTCCGCATCCTTTTGTCTCCCAGTTTGACATTAGATATATGGGACTAATATGAATCAGTTCTTCCTCTGATTTTTCAAGAAAAATTCAGGCGATATCATGCTCACCTTCCCCAGTTCGGTCCAAGCAGTTGTATTGTAGTTTTGCTAAAACTTGTGTTGCTGAATCAACCTCACCTACACATTGTGCCATTTTTAGTAGAGGCAAGTTTTAAGACTGATTTGGAAATGAACTTTCACCTTGGGATCTGTGTTTGTGGTATCTATATCAAGTACACATATCCCTCTTTGTTTGGTTTGAAACCCGGTTCGGTTCAGTGTAAGACCGATCTAGAAAAATGCAGTTTTTCAAAACATAGGTAATTCGATTACCAGAAGGATTAGGAAATTTTTGAAATTTCGCCCAGCCATCTAGCATGGTTCGGCCATACATATGATGAATTCTAATCCTTCCAACACTCACACTTTTGAATGACTTCTTTTTGTTCTAGTTGAGGTAGATTGTTATGCTTTTGATGTTTTTAGCAAAACTGAGATAAAATATGAAGCATATAATTTAGGTACGTATATATGATTTTTATTACATATTAAATTGATCATCATATGGAAAAGAGAAAGAGTACAACATCCATGTCAAATTGATATAGTATAAATATTTCAAATTCATTATGGAAAACAATTTCACAAGTCTACACCGACATGCTAGTGTATGAGAAATAAAATGGATAAACCTTCAATTATGCTATGGCACATCAACAGATATGGTAATGTGCATTCTAGTCAAGGTAACTAAAAGATTCGATGATTTTTCTTTGAGATCTTTAGCTATGGCACATCAACTCTGTTCATCTTTATGAATTTTGTTCTTTTCTGTGAAGAATGGCTTCAGAATCAAAGAAATGGAGCATCAAACAACTCTTTTGTTTCATGGAGAATCTAAGGATAGTACGTAGAACCATTCCTAGAATATGTACACAAATGCCTCTAGCCTTCCTTAAGTACTATTTAAGTTTGAGGCCAAATATTCAAGGCAAATGTGATGAACAACTATGAAATTGCTGGATTACAATTAGATAGATGGAACTAGTCTCATCAATATAATTTGAATGGTTAAATAGTTAAAACCATGGTTTTTAAAAATGAACCGGTCAGGGGTCCGGTTACCAGTTCAAATGGTCCGACCATTTGACCCAAATGGCCGGCCCGTTCTAATAAGAAGAATAAAAAAATTAAAAAAATTGGAAAACGGTCAAAACCGTTCGAACGGTTTGAATGGTTAATCGGACGGTTCAGCGGTTTGCTGACCAAAATCAAGGGTTTTGGGGGAAAAAGCGGGTTTGGGGGAAAACGGAACCAGTCAGGTGACCGGTTCCTAGTTTTTCCGGTTCGACCGTCCGGTCCGGTCCGATTTTGAAACCATGGTTAAAACCATGTGAAGTCAAATAAATCTCATAAGGATGGGACAAATTTAATAGTTGTTCTACTCAAATTCAAAGAATAGGACAAGATGTGACCGTAATAGAAGTTCTATCAAGTGTTTTTCATTGTTCTAGTACAAAATAAGGCTTTTCCAAGAACCATTGCTTGTTCTATCCAAAGATCAAAGTATTGATATCAAGTATTTTATTAGACAACACAGATACAAATATGCTTTGTAGATGCATGGATGCCAATAAAAATATGGAAATGCTTAAATATAATAGGGAAATTCATACAAATTCCATAAAGACATTAATAACACTAAATTTAAGGTCAGAAGGGGAGGGGACAACAGCGAAGTATCTTCTTTAGACACTAAGTACGCGAAGGTGGAGAAAGAGCTTCGCGAGGAATATGAGTGTGAAGATATGACCGCGATGGCAGTGGATGTGGAGGACCCTTTGGAGATACAGGGAATAAAGAAACGAGAACGATATCACTTGTCCAAGTCCTTGGAAATGTGAAACCACTATCTTGGTTGGAATTGACTTGGTTGATTAGTTTGTCTTAATCAAATAACTGAAAATTTTGGTGTTTGTTCATATTATTTTACTTATTTATTGCTTATATATAAGAAGAAATAATATAAAATTATATATGAGTTCTAAATCAATTCGTCCTACCCTTGAATGTGGAGAAGATAGGGCCAAAAGAGGGTTTTGCATTTTCATGTGAGGAAAGCTAAAAATCCAACTAGTACAGGTTGAGATGTTTAGGGAGATGAATAGGTCATCGTCAAGCTTCTATCCATCGGCGCCTCTCAGGCTTGGTGACACCGCCATTAATGTTTGCAGGGCTTCTGAGGTACATCACGTCTTTCTTTCACATGTTTACAGGTCATGGAATAAACCAGCTCATAATCTAGCTAAGCTTGGTCTGTCTCTTGGAATTTCTGAATCATGGTCGGGGTCACCAGATTTTATTGTCTCTGATCTTATTGCCGATTGTTGTCAGACCTGATTTTGTGAATGAATGAACCCACAAAAGCTGAACTTTGGATATAAATTTATGATTTACCAATGGAGTATCTTTCCACATATATCTTCCCAGAGAAATTGGTCAACCCTACATCTCAAAGACAAAAAGTAGAAAACTGGAGCAAATACTTAGAGTGAAAGTCAACGTTGGTGCTACAAAACCACTCAACGGTGCAGTAGAGCAAACTGCAGAGATGGATGTGAAATATGAACGACAGTCTCACCTTTTACATTTTATATGGTTTGTCGGAATGGGAATACGAGGGACATATACATTTTGAGAATATCCAAGCAATAGAGGACTCATCACCTAGAAGGCTAAAACCAAGCAAGGACTCCAAAATCTATTCAAAGATCACCATCAAGACTGTTCAGTCCAAAGCTAACCTGAGCAAATCGCCTTTAATTAAAACTCAAGTCACTCTTGTATCATAAAAATTGCAATTTCTATCATGGTTTTCAAAACTGGACCAGACTGGAAAAACCGGGAACCGGTCAATTGACCGGTTTCGGTTTTCCCCAAAACCGGAATTTCCTTAAAAACCGTTGATTTTGATCAGCAAACTGATGACCTGGGCAGTTAACCGTTCGAACTGTTCGAATGGTTTTGACTTTTTTTAATTTTTTTATTTTTTTGTCAAAATGGGCCAACAATTCGACCCGATAACGGAACCCCTGACTGGTTTGGTCTCCAGGTCGGTTTTAAAAACCATGATTTCTATACTCATGAAAAGATATACCTAAAACATTCCTTAAAAAAAAAAGTATCAACTTTTAAAGCCACTTTTATGCGCTCTCTTGCGCTGTGTTTGGTTTGAAGGAAAATGTAGGGAAAGGAAGGCAAAGGTAGGAAACCTATACATAAATATTTGCCCTACCTTTTCCTTCAAACCAAGCACAGTCTTATTGATACTATATCAGACAAAACACTGAAAAGAAAGAAAATATTTGATTGATCATTAAAATTAATAACTTTAAGCACTAATTAGATTTATACTGCTTTCTAATTTATACATAAATATTTTAATCATTCTACCATTTTTCAATGTTTCTGAAGTGTTGCCCAATAGCTACACTTCACATATCTACTACTATAATGTCTTACTAGATATTATAATTTGAACCTTTGGCTCGGTGGTTGATGTGCATATTTCATTCGCATTAACACAAATGCATGAAGGTGCAAATAAGCTGTGTAGAATTGACTTAATTGTCTGAGAGAAGTAAAATAGGAAGATGATTTCCCCATCTTATATGCAAAAGAATGTAGGTAAGTAGAGGGTTGTTTGTTTAGGAACCAGATAGGAAGCTAAGCGATGTGTTTCACACTTTTATACGAGACTTGAGGTAGTTGGAAGGTGGTGCAAATTTTGTTATCTGTTTTCATATGCAAAATTTGCACTGCCAATGAGTGCAAATGCAGAAAATAAAATACATTTGACATCAGATAAGAGTATATAATAGTTACAAAAATAAGGATACAAAACTGAGCCAAGCACAAAACTTGCATCACAAATAAACAGAGCCTTGGGTTTGTGCCTTGACAAACAGGAGAAGAGTGGAGAATTGCACATTGCAAGGATTTTAGGATGAGTCTGTCCACGTAACAAAATATAAGATACTTGGATACCCACTCAAAAAATAGAGATGGTGCTGAGAAGTTCCACTTAGTAGCTCCTAAGCACTTAATTGATTTTCAGCGTTCTCCTTTTTTCAACTAAGCAATCACCAAATTAATCAGCTATAAAAATTTGTAATTTCATTCTGTGGACTTGCAAATTAGTTCTAAGTAAACTTGTATCCCATTTCGTCCTTGATAGTTGAAACTGAAAACCAACGATGCAACTAGGAATAAAATTCAACCACCTATTTGATATCCGGTTTAAAGCTAGTTCTAAATTACATGGCAATGGTATAAAGATTGATATGGTAAGAATTGAGTCAAAGATGGGATGGTCTCAGCCTTTAATCAGTTGCCATTTGGAAAATAAAACCGGTTCCGCCAAAAAAACCACAAATATACAGATAAAGATACAATAATAATCACTAAATTCACTGCTTTTAACTGCAAAATAGCAAGGAAAAAAGGAACAGAAGATTTATGATGACAATGTTCACATCACAGTCATTGACATTATCTGCCGTGCGAGTCCTGGATCTTGCTGTAACAGCTCCCTCAGGTTGCTCTCAACCTCTGCCATCTGCTTCTCCAAGTACTCCTTCGAAGTCTGCCAAAGCCAATTAAGGTACCAACAATTTCATAAGAGAAAACTAAGGTCCTTCGTGATACTGCAGCCTATGGGGAGCCACAGGTAAAATGGAGTGGAACTCACCCAATTTAAGTGCAACATAGGAGAGATAGCAAGACATTATCAACAAAAATAAAGTACTATAGAACCATTCTACTACAGAAATGAATATGATAAATAATGAAAGAAGAAAACTGGTCTCCCGATGTTCAGTTGATATAATTTCAAAGGAACTTCAAAAAGTTACCAAGATCAAGTGCAGACGCTTGAACAGGTAGTTAAAAAGAATTGAACTTGATGTCCATTAAATATGAACAGTGTTTTAAAAGAGCAAAAGCAGAACATAACAGTAAAACATACAAGTGAAGATACAAAAATAATATCAAACATAGCATATAATACATATTCAAGCACTCTACAATTCAAGAATGTGAAACTTTCAATCTCTTTATTTCTTTAACAATCAAACTACTTTAAATAGCTAATGTAAAGTTACTTGCATTCGTAATTCTACAAGCTGCCTTTGTACCAAACCCCTAAGGCAAGCCAAAACGAATCCATTTTAGGGTCCTAAATTAACATAGATAAAAACAGTTTTATAATTTTAAAAGTTCCGTATCTTTTGAAAAATGTCTTGTATTTTGAAGAAAGAATGAATTTAATAGCATGTATATCACTTGGGTCAACTAGGTCTGTCAATGAAACTCCAAAAGCCCAATACCCGATTCGATACTGAATCCAACTATGCTAGACTTGACAGAACTGATGTGGATTTAATCCCATCCAATCTGGTTAAAAATTACTATTTTATGTATATATGTAGTGTGTGTGTGTGTATATATATGTATATTTATATACAAATAACTGATAAATTTTATATGTTATATTTGTATACATATGTACAAGTAAAAAGTAGTTAGTCTTTTAAAACTTCTTTTAATTTTCTATTGTCATTTTAATCACAATAAGTTGGTATTAAATCCAAATACGATCCAAGATCCAATATGTCAGACTTGGGTCAGATTCGGATCCAAGGGCTTAATAATCAGATTGGATGCAGATAGGGTTTTTTTTAATCTTTTTTGTGGAGATGTTGGGCATGTCAAAGGGTACTCAGATTGGAATGAGAATGTCTTGTTGAATCCTTCACATTTCCCACCTTGCCTCTTGTTATGGGAATGATAGAGATCATATTTTACATTACAGTAAAGTCTTTGCATTTTGATTGAGCCATCAACGAAAAAAAAAGCAAAGAAAAGACAAACCTGCAATGAGGCAATGGCAGTCTCACTATCCTTGAGTTTCTGCTCTTGCTCTTTAACTAAAACTGATTTGGGCTCTAGCACAAATCTGGTCACAAATCAAAAACAAAAGAAAAGGTGATAAACCGAATAATTTTGGTCTCATCAAGTGAAAGGATTTGATATTTCTGGAGAAGAAAAAGGGATTGCAGATGACTCACGTTCTCCCTGCAGAACAAAAGATATGTTAGATGTGGGAGAGATGGCAAAGATCAATAAAGAAAAAAATGTGTAGTATAATCAATCATGCAATGTAGCACAGTAGCACAAGCAGAACCAGTTTCTCCCTTCATTATGAAACAAGTCATACTACTCCTAAAAGAACTAAGAGTTTCTCAACTTTTTAAACAAAATTCCCTTTCAAAATAATAAAATAGAAGCACAGACTATGAGGAGCTGTGCCTCTTACCAAAGAGATGCTGTAACTACAATAAAACCTCTTCCATATGGGAAGTGGGAACATCCACCCCTCTCCCCAGTACATTTTTCTTCAATGAATTTTCTAAGTGTCATGGAATTTAGATAGTGAAAGCTAAGAGAAGAATTGTTACAAATAAAAAACAAAAAAATAATAAAAGAAAATGGAATTTAAATGAAGATAATAACGGTCAATGTTTTAAAATGCGGAGGCGTGACACAAGGCGTTCCACTACCTAGAGGTGTGAGGCATAGTTCAGAACGCAAGAGGCGTAAGCCTCCCAAACACAATGAGGCATTAGGCTCCTTAAGAGGAGGCGGGGTTAGGAGGAAGGAAGGGGAGGAGGATGAAGAGGAAGGGGGAATCTCATTTTTTCTTTATTTTTAATAAAAATCTTTTATATTAAGAAGAATAAAGATGCATAACATTAATTGAAGGGGGGGGGGGGGGGGGGGGGTCTTGTCGAAGCGGAGGCCCCCAGCCAAAGGGGCAGGGGGCAAACCACTTTCCTTCCCCTTATCTTATCTTCTCTTTCTTTTTCTTTCCCTTCCCTTTCTTTTCTTTTCCTTTCCTTCCCTTTTTTTTCTTTTTTTCAGTCTTTTTATATAAGATGGGGGGCAAACCACTTTCTTTCCCCTAATCTTATCTTCTCTTTCTTTTTCTTTCCCTTCCCTTTCTTTTCTTTTCCTTTCCTTCCCTTTTTTTTCTTTTTTTCAGTCTTTTTATATAAGATGGGGGGCAAACCACTTTCTTTCCCCTTATCTTATCTTCTCTTTCTTTTTCTTTCCCTTCCCTTTCTTTTCTTTTCCTTTCCTTCCCTTTTTTTTTCTTTTTTTCAGTCTTTTATATAAGATGTGCATCGTACACCTCTAGCACGCCTCATGAAAAAGGCGCATGAGTGCCTCTCACGCCTTTTAAAACACTGATAACGGTATATAGCTTGAAATGACCAATTAGATAAACAGGTAGTGAATAACGGTTTGAGAAGAATTTAAAGGAAAATGGAAAGCCAAGAAAAAAAAAATTGCTAATTGGATGAAGAATTTCGAAGTTCAGGACGGAATGAGCATGCTATAAAGATCAGTCAAAAACTAAAGATGGGTTAATTGTTCAGCTAATGGATTAGCAGATACCTTGGCCAAACAAGGGGCTGAGGAGCTGGGGACAATCTATCCATTTAATTGGAAGCAAGGATTGTTGTAACCATTATTATTGTTCAGCTATTTTGATAAAATTTCTGTTACTGATCCAAACAAAACTTTAGACAACTTAGAAAATATAAAATCACCAAAGGTCTATTTAGTTCATCGTCAGAATCAGAACCGGAATCAAAATCATTTGGAATCAGAATCGGAGTGGTCTATTTCCAGTCTGTTTAGTTCAGACAAGAATCAGAATGGAATTTCATTCCCAAGGGAGGGGAGGGAATGGCCATTCCCTCAAATGGGGGAATGCCATTCCACCAGGAATGGGAATGGGAATGGGATTCCAATTCTGCCCAACCAAATAACTGGAATCAGAATGGCCCATTCCAATTCTGATTCCAGACCCTTATTCCCGTGAACCAAATTGGTCCTTAGAAAAGCTAAAAAAAAGTGTGTGAAGCTAACTTTAAAGCTTAAATTGAACTCTACCATAAGCTAGGTACTAAAGAGGGAAACCTAATAGAATTCTATTGGTCCTCAAAACTCCCCCTCAAGTTGGGAGTAAATGTCACACATTCACAATGTACATAGATCATGTCTAAGCTTGCTCTTTGTAACTCCCTTAGTAAAGACATCAGCCAACTGTGAATCGGACATATGGACGGCAAACTTCTCCAACTGTCACCCTCTCTCTTATAAAATGTCAATCAACTTCAATATGCTCTGTCCTGTCATATCCAACTGGGTTATTGGCAAAACTTTGCTGCTTGATTATCACAATATAACATCATAGGTTCCTCTGCATCAATCCAAATCTCACTCAACAGGGACCTAATCCAAAAAAGTTCTAAGACACCATGTGCCATAGATCTATACTCCATTTCTACACTTGACCTGGCCACAATTGATTGCCTTTTACTTTTACATGAGACCATATTTCCTCCCACAAAGGTCCAAACCCCATCTAGGCCCCTACCCAATCTGCATATGTATAGGCTTCCAGTTTCAAGTGCCCGTGATCAGGGAACAAAATTCCTCTGCCAAGATGTTTCTTTAAGTATGCAGGAATTCTATAATAGCCTCCAAGTGTTGAACTCGAGGAACATGCATATACTAGCTCACAACTAGTGGTGGCAATTGGGTGGGTTGGGTTGGGTTGGTTTGGGTTAAGCTTCAACCCAACCCATCTAACCCGCCAACCCATTAATGACCCAGTTATATAAAATTAAATGGGTTGGGTTCAACCCAAATCCGCTTTGACCCAATCCAATCCAACCCGCCCAAACCCATTAAATTTATATTTATGTACTTAAAACAAAAAACTTATCCCCACTTGACAAGTAAGTTGGCCATAGCTTGGTGGTAATAGTAATTGTTATTTACAGAAGTGGTGAAGGTTCAAATCACATTACATGCATGTTATTTTTAGACAAGCCATTTGACTATGTTCGGGTTTCGGGTTTGACTGAACCACTTAGGTTCAAACCAATCAGACCAACTTGAACTATCTAATTGGATTGTCTTCGTGCTAATCACATCAAGCGTGGTTGAACCGTTTAGATTCGAATCAATCCGGTCAGAGCAAACCGGCCCGGTTAAATCAATAGTGGATTGACTTAGTCTAGCCCATATCAGGTTTGTGCACGGGCTTGGGACCGAACTGACTAGCCCGAAGTGGGGCAAGGGAAGTAAAGCGGATAGGCTCGGATTCAAGTCAGGTTGTACATATACATGTCAGATTGGACGATTCAAACTGGGTCAAAGCAAAGTGGGGCAGATTTTGGGTCAGACCTGGTCCAGGTTGAACCGTCTCGTCATACCCCATTTCGGATTCGGGTCAACATAGACCTGCATGCCCTAGGTCGGGTTGGGATCGGACTGGGCTGATTGACCCAAACGAACCGAACCGAGGTGATCAGGTCTGTTCATATTTAGACCAAGTTGAGCTGGTCCGGACTCGGGTCAAGTTGATTTGGATTGTTATGTTGATTTGGGTGATGTGTGTTGATTCGAGACAAAACTACTCTTAGTCAATAATTAATAGAAAATTAATGCATTAATTATAAATTATTTCATTCAAATGAAGAAATTTAAAAAAAATGGCTAAGGAATTAATACTTATATCTTTAATGGTTAACCCAATGGTTACCCACAACCCAACCCATTTAAATTGACCCAATGGGTGATCAACCCATTTCCAACCCACCAAGTAAATTGGCAGGTTGGGTGGGTTAGATATTGGGTGGGCTGGGTGAAAAATTGCCACCCCTACTCACAAATACAGTAGCCAGCCCATCTCTCTCTGATAACCTCCCTACACCCTTAACCAACTCACCATTTAAAGCATTAATCCTATGGTTCTGACAATGATTTAAAAGGAGCGCCTAGAACACAAGCAAGGCGCATTTTAGGGTATGTGCCTCGCCTAGGTCCTAGGCGCAGCCCTTTCAAAAGGTGCACGCCTGGTGCGCCTAGGCGTGTGCATGATGCACCTAGCTCTTCAGCCCAGGTGTGTGCCTTTTGAAGATTTGACACTTTCTTGCTTTTTTTGAACATAGCAGCTAGGAAGCCCCTGGACCCCGTGCCACACCCCTCGAGGCAAGCCCAAAGAAGTCCATGTTAGGTGTTAAATTCTTAGTTCTCACACAAAAAACGATGAATTTTCAATTTTAATTGCTTTTTAAGAAAATATTTTATTAGGGCGAAGGAATGAACCATAATTGTCAAGGTGATGCCTAGGCAACAAGGCGCCCTTTGAGGCTCGCCTCACCTAATCGACAAACAATTTTGTACTATGTATTATAAATACTTTTTTATTCTTTATTTTTTGACATTATAATTATAAAATAGGCACTATTAAACTAAAATATTCATTGTGTGTTTATATACCAATTTCTTTTTATTATTTTCTTATTTGTTAGGGTTTAACCAATATAAACATTGTTAAATGTTGTATTGAACCCCCAAAGACTTTAAAACCTTAACCAATAAGTAAGGAAGAACTACATTTTCTTTTCTTCTTTTCTATACTTTAACATGAACTCTATACTTTTCTTATGAAAATTATGAATAATTATTAAGGAAATATGGTTATGGTACCTAGGGAATAGGGCTGGCAATTTTGACCCTAACCCATTTGACCCACCCACCTTGGAACCCACCCAATTTGTTGGTGGGTCAATATGGGTCGAGTAACCCATCAGGGTCATTGGAAAAGGGTTAGGGTGGGTTGGGTCGAGGGTACCCATTAGGGTCCGGATGGGTTGGGTCGTGCGGGTCAAGATGGGTTGGGTCAAAGTCGACCTAATCTATACTCGCCAAATCTCAAAAATTGGGAGTTATAGTGATTCGAACTCATGCCTCCTAGCATGACAACATCTCATTACACTTCCTAACCACTATACCATATTTCATTTTGAGAATAAAAGTGAAATAAAATAGATTTTATTAACTTTCGTGGTCACATGCAATTTTATACAAAAGCAATTTTACAAAAGTAATTTTATGAAAAGGACTATTACGAATGCAATTTTACATAAGTACTTTTACACGAAAGTACTTTTATGAAAGCACTTTTACACGAAAGTTCTTTTATGAAAGTACTTTTACAAAAACACTTTTATGAAAGCACAAAAGTACTTTTACAAGAAAGCACTTTTATTAAAGTACTTTTACGAAAACACTTTTATGAAAGAACAAAAGCACTTTTATAAAAGCACTTTTATGAAAGCACTTTTCTTAAAGTACTTTTACGAAAAGACTTTTATGAAAGCATAAAAGAACTTTTATGAAAGTACCTTTAAGAAAGCACTTTTATTAAAGTACTTTTACGAAAACACTTTTATGAAAGAACAAAAGCACTTTTATAAAAGTACTTTTATGAAAGCACTTTTACAAGAAAGCACTTTTATTAAAGTACTTTTACGAAAAGACTTTTATGAAAGCATAAAAGAACTTTTACGAAAGTACCTTTAAGAAAGCTTTTTTACAAAAGTACTTCTACACGAAAGCACTTTTATTAAAGTGATTTTACAAAAACACTTTTAGAAAAGTGCTTTTATGAAAGTACTTTTATGAAAACACTTTTAAAGTACTTTTGTAGAAGTACTTTCATAAAAGTACTTTTGCGAAAGCATTTTATAAAAGTTATGCATTTTCTGAAATTTTTCTGTTATTTTCTGCATTTTTTGTAATTTTTTAGTATTTTTCTGCATTTTCTACAGTTTTTCAGTGCTTTTTTGCATAATTTTTGCATTTTTTTGTGTTTTTCATGCATTTCCTACAATTTTCTTTTTTTTCACATTTTCTGATTTTTTCTACAAAAGTTCTGAATTTTTTGTAATTTTTTAGTATTTTTCTTAATTATTGGTATTTTTTGTATTTTTCTACAATTTTTTGGTATTTTTTGCAAATTTTCTTCAATTTTCTGCATTTATCCACAATTTTTGCATTTTTTGGTATATAGGTTGACTTGACTCGTTTTTGTCACGTGATAGTCTTGAGAGAGATTATTCTCTCAAAAATTATTATTTTGTGTATACGAGCCATCCCGAACCATTTTTGTATTTATAAGTGAGGGTGGGTGGGTTAGTATGGGTAAGGGTGGTTAAAGGTCAATATGGATGGGTCAAGTGGGTCAATATGGGTGGGTCAAGGTGGGTTAGGGTTAGGATGGGTTATGACCCTTTAACAAGAATTGATGATGGGTCATGGTGGGTTGATGGGTCAATATGGGTGGGTTGATATTCAACCCTTACCCAACCCATCCATTTGCCACCCCTACTAGGGAACTACACTAGGATCTATGTTTTCTACATAAAAAAATCCATCGCCTAGGCAACTAGGCAACGAGGCGCCCCTTGTCGCCTAGCCTCGCCTAGGCGCCTTGAAAACTATGGAATGAATAACATTAGCAAATAGGGGGTTCTCAGAGCTTCGGTGAGCGAGCAAACCAGTGTTTTAAAAGCAATTAAAATTATAAATTCATTACTTTTTGTGTGAGAACTAAGAATTTAACACCTAACATGGACTTGTTTGGGCTTGCCTCGAGGGGCGTGGCACAAAGGTGGCTCGTAGAATCAGGAATGTAATATGTTTTACATTACATTAGCTACATGAAGTAATGCAATTGAGTGAAAAAAGAGGTTAGAGGTTTTACATGCTTGAAAATGTTTTATATGTTTGATTTTATTTTTAAATTCTCATTTGAATATGCTTTACATCTTATGTTTATGTACTTTAATTTTAGATAATAGGTTTTCTAAAACATTTATTTTAAAATTTAGGTTTATATTTTTTATTAATATTATGTTTAATATTTTTTGGGCATTTTTTTTGAATTTTCTGACATTTTTTTTATTTTCAGGTTTTTTTTTTGTATTTTTCGCCTTGCTTCAAAAAGGCATGTGCCTTGCCTAGCTTCCCAGTTTCCTGTAGTATGTCCAATACCTACTTTCCTTAGAGACAAATATCCCATATATGGATCTTGCAACCTCAATCCACAAAAAATACTTCAACTCATCTAGGTCCTTAATTTTAAATTCTTGTTGTAATGACTTCTTAAGTGCATCAATCTCACTCAGACCATTCCTTGTAACAGCTATATCATCCACATATACAATCAGCACCAACACAGGTCCTCCCTTCTTTACAAAGAGAGTATGATCTGTCTAAGTATGTAAATATCCAAAACAGATTAATGCCCCTCTAAATTTGTCGAACCATGCTCTAGGTGACTACTTCAAACCATATAAAGACTTCTTTAGTCTACATTCCCTCACCAACATCATTATAAAAACCAATGAACCAGATTATGTTACGAAATAATTGTTTAGGGGCATTATGGGTTTTATTTCTTGCTTTGTTTGAGTGTATTTAGTTGTTCTTTTTTCTCTTGATCAATAATGAGTAACTTTCATTAAAAACAATGAGAATTAAATACGGAAAAAAGAGAAGATAAGCTCTTGTAAGTCTCCCACCAAAAGTCAAGAAAAGACAAGATTACAAGTGAGCCCAAAACAAAGAATCCCTATTCACCCCCTATTTAGTTAACCCATCAACAAAGGAGTAAGCACTTCTTTTTACACAATTCACTTTAACTTCAATGCCCTTGTGTCAGTAACAATGAAACTTTATTAATGATATAAAATCAGGATTACAAAGGGAGGGAGATAAAAAGTCTTAACTCCAGCTACCCAAGAAACTTTCTGATCATGCAGTGATTACAAAACAGCCCAAAATAATGTGTCTCTATTTACCCCTTGCCTAGCTAGACCATCAGCCAATGCATTTGCACTTCTCTTTATCCATGTACATTGAATTTCCATGTCTTTGGTTAGCCACTTATACTTCCTCTTTTCATTGCTGTATTTCCACATCATAGCACTATCCTCTTTTAGCCATTTCACCACAGTTTCAGAATCACCTTCTATAACCACCTTTTTTATATTCATTTCCTCAAGTGTATTTTTTATGGGAAGGGATTTGCGAGGAAGGTAGGGGAAAGAAGTTCCACTTGGTAAATTGGGGAAGAATTTGTAGACCAAAGGAGAAAGGTGGGTTGGGTTTTAGGAGAATGAAGATTTTCAACAAGGCCTTGGTAGAGAAGAGGTTATGGAGATTTGGGTTAGGGTGGGAGGAAATTTCATTATGGAGAAGAGTGGTGGTGGGTAAGTTTGGGATGGTGAGGTTTAGGTGGGAATCCAAGGAAGGTCTGGAGCTCAGATGTCTAACAAGCTTCTCAATTGGAGATGGAGCAAGAATCAAGTTTTGGGAGGACGACAGGTGCAGGGCAGGCAAGCTAATGTGAACTTAGACAAAGATTATATACGTTATCGGAGAATGAAATCTCCAAAAGTCAGTGTTATGAAAGGAGGGGTGAACAGTTGATATGGTGTCCAAAGTTTAGAAGGCCTTTGCTGGATAGGGAAGTGGAGGACTGTATATCCCTACTGGAGAAACTAGAGGAAGTGAAGATCTCAGCTCAGTTAAGGGATGAACTTTGGTGGAAAGAGTGCTCAAATGGGAGGTTTTCTGTCAAATCATGCTATTTGGCTCTTCTCAGAGATAGTTCAGATCCAAATCAGGTAGATGCTGTTTGGGGAATCCTGGTTCCTCCAAGGGTTGAAGTGTTTGCTTGGCTTGTGGCCATGGACAGCATATTAACTGCAGATCATCTAAAATCTAGGGGCTTTAGTATGGCCACTATTTGTTTCCTCTATAAAGAACAGGAGGAAATTGTTGGTTATCTATTCTTCTCATGCAAGATAGTTGGGTTTTTATGGAGAATATTTACTTCTATGTTCGGGTACTCAAACTTTTAGCTAGAATCTACTGCAGAAATTTTTTCTACATGGCCAAAGTTAAGAGGTAGCAAGAAAGCAAGGTTACTCTGGAGCTTTATCCCATTTGCAATTTGTTGGAACATATGGAAGGAAAGAAATAAAAGAATTTCTGAGGACAAATATTGGAATCTAGACAAGAATGTGGCAGCACAGCAATTCAGTTGCACACTGGGTTCTATTAACCCCAGAATTTAATCAAGTCTCTAGGGAAGAATTGGGTGACAGATTCAGAGATATTTTGGGTGTTCAACCTTGTAATTTGGATAGTTTACTTAATTCTGTTCCCTAGTAGTTCTGCTAGATTGTATTATTTTCTTTTCTTACTCAATGAATTTTCATTTTATCATCAAATAAAACTTCCTCTTCTCATTCTGTTCCCTAGCCTTTTGTAATGTTCAACTCTTTTGCTCTTTGTACTCCTAAGGCTGCCATAATCTCAGCCCGAAGAGAATCACCCACTCCAATTGGTCCAGGAAAAATAGCAGTTACAATACCTTCCTCATTCCTTAGTACACCCCCAATACCTTAAGTTCCTGGATCTCCAACACCACTCCCATCAAAATTCAACTTGAAGAAACCACTAGGAGGAAAAGTCCAAGTGAGTAAAAAGATCTCCTTAGCTAGCTGAACTTGCAATTTCCTTCCAATTTCTATGCAATTCATCAATTGGAAAGTCTTTAAACAGTTCCAGAGACGTGAGCCAGTGCACCACTCTAAAGTGAATCACCTCTAGAATGTTTTGTAAACTTCTCTCTCATTCTGAGAAGACTCTTAAGTTCCTTTCTTCCCAAATGGTTCAACAAACCACAGTCCTAACACATCTCCACATGATTCTTCCTCTTTTCTTTAGCCAATTGGACAAAGTAGGGGAAAAGAGACTTTGTACATACGGTGAAGGAGTCCACTGTCCACCTGCACCAAAACAAAGAACACCACTCCCAAATACAATTAGCAAAAGGCTAGGCGATTAGTAAGTGGTAACCATTGTCACCATCAACCTTGCAGAGAACACAACAATGAGGAGATAAGAAACTATTAGGTCTCTTTCTCTAAAGCAAATCACATGTGTTGATTCTTTCCAGGAGTTCTTCCCAACAAAAGCTCCCAACCATAGGTGGAATAGGGTTTACACAAAACTTCCTTAACAGGGAATGACTGCCTAAGAATATCAGTCAATTGAGTTAAGGCTTTAATGAAGGAGGCACAAGTGAAAATGCCAGAGGCCAAAAGAGTCCAAACCCTACTATCAGGTTTTGTGGGATCTAAATACCCCATCAAGGATGCATAATAGGGTCATGGAACTATTTAACTGAGTCCCAAATGGCTCTTCTTAAGCCTAAATTCCACACAAACCCTGAACTTACATGTGAAGGCACCAAAAAAGTGGAAATAGGCTCATTCTTCAAATTAGACAAGGCAAACATGGATGGAAATTGTTCCTTTAAGAGGGAATCCCCAACCAAGACTTGTTCCCAAAATTTAATAAGGTTACCATAGTGCAAATCATACCTGATCCAAGGCAAGAAAAGAGGCAGAATAGCTTGGATGGCTTTCCAAGGAGAAGCTCTTGTAGTCCTAGCTAGAATTCTAGCATCCCACCCATTATCCGCAAGCCCATGAATACTATCCACCATCTTGGTCCACAACTTTTCCTTCTCAAAGGGGAATCTCTATAAGCACTTCCCCAAAAGGGCCAAATTCCTCTTTTGAATATTCCCTAGGTCAAAACCTCTATACCTCTTACTTCTACTGACCAATTCCCACCTAACCCTATGGTTAAGGCTGCAAGTTGGGCCGGGTTGGCCCGAACCCAGCCCAAAAAAGTTGGATTGGGTTGGGCCGGGTTGATGTTCGGGTTAGGGTTTCAGGTGGGGTTAGGGTTGACCCCTTAGCCAACCCGAACCCAACTCTATAGTACATGTCATATATAAATATATGTTATATGTAATATATAACATACATTGATTTGTTTAGATGCATGATATTTGTATAGCCCCCACCACATATGTATTTCTTTTAAGATAATCACTTCACTTAATCCTAATCAGAAAGACTAAACCCTTAATAACATTATTTTATGTTTTTTGAAAATTTTATTCTTCATCTCCTCTATGTTGTTTGCTGCCTAAGAAAGATCTATCGTAAGTCATAACTCATAATAAACTATAGTCATTTCTAACACTTGTTTTCTGAATTCTGTACTAAAAGAACAAAAAAAAAATAACGTCAACAAACAAATACTAATGAAACATAGGATTAATATATGTAGTGAAAGTTGAGCTAAGATCTAAAATCGAGAAATTTTATGAGGTTTTAAAGGATGGGAAGAAGGTTGGGTTGGGCTCGGGCTCGGGCTCAACCTGAGCCCAACCCAACCTGAAATTGACTTTTGGTTGGATTGGTTTGGATTGGGTTAGGGTTGAAGGAATTTAGTTAGGGTTAGGGTTAGGATTGGGTTGGTCGGGTTGAAGGTCGGGTTGGGTTAGGGTTAGGGTTAGGGTTAGGGTTTATAACTTAGGGTTGGGCTAGGGTTGGCCTCAACCCGACCTAACCCGGTCCGACTTGCAGCCCTACCTATGGTCCTTTTTCTCCTCCCCCAGCTCCCAAAGAAAATCTCTCATTAATTTTTCCAATCGCCTAGTTATCCCCTCTAAAACTTTGAAAACTGACAAAAAGTAGACTAGCAAGTTGGCTAATGCGGATTCAATCAATGTGACTCTTCCCCCAAGAGATAGGTAACCTCTCTTCCAAGAAGCAAGTCTCTTTTCAAATCTTTCTACAACCAGGTCCCCAAAAATTTCTTTTCATATGGTTATCTCCTAGGGGCAATCCTAAATACTTCAATGGCCAATTAGACACTGCACACCATAGGATACATGCATACTCTACCACCTCCCCCTTCAAATTTATTCCTACTATATATATTTTTCAAAATTCCTACTACTTATATTGTCCATTTTTTAAGTGTGAAAGTTGTGAATTAGCATTGTAGAACAAGTTTTATTTTGAGTAAATAAAAGAAGCAATTCTTTTAAAATTGCAAATGCTTGGAGCTTTATCATATTCCTTCTATTGGGGGTTATATTTATAGATGATTTATCCAAATTCTCCTAGTTATATCTTATGCATTCTCAACAATAAAAATAAAAAAATAAATAATCTTGTGCATTCTTGTGATGAGGTTCCCACACTAACTAGTTATTTTCATGAGATGATTCTTACACAGCTTAGTACTAGGATCAAAATTTTCAGCTCAGATAATGTAAAGTGTTTTTCACAAAACCTTTATCCTATTACCTACTTGAATATTGTGGTATACATTAAAGTACATGTTCTTACATTTCACAACATGATGGAGGTACTAGAGGGAAAGAACAAGCACATCATGGAGGTGGAAGAGTATTATGTTAAATGCATGTGCTCCCATAAAATCCTAGGGGGATTCTACAAGGATCATCGTCCATGCCTTATCCCAACCATGTGGGGTCAGCTACATGAATCCTAGTTCACCAATCCGTTCTATTTAAAGCCATGTCCACTATTAAATTATTAGTGTTTAAATCATTTCTTACTACTTCTAACCATATGGGGTCAGCTCTTCTAACCCAAATCACTTCTTCTAACTAGCACGGTTGGTGGTCTTCTATGCACGTGCCCAAACCATCTTAGTCTACTCTCTCTCATTTTATCACCTATTGGAGCTACTCCTAGGTTCCTACAGATAACTTCATTCGTAATCCTATCCTTTTTAGTTTTTCCACTCATTCATGTTAGCATTCACATTTCTGCCACATTCATTTTTCGAACATGTTTCTTGACTGCCCAACACTGCTCCATACAACATAGCAGGCCTTACAACTGTTTTATAGAACTTTCCTTTTATAATCTAAGTGATATTTGCCTATTACATGAAAGTCCAGATGCAACCCTCCATTTTGCCCATCATGCTCTAATTCTTTGGGTGGCATCCTCCCCAATCTCTCCCTTGTATTGAATTATTGAACCAAGGTACAAGAAATGGTCACATTGAGTCATCTCTTGGTCTCCACTCCTAAATGTATGTTGATTTACACTTCTATCACTACTAAATTTTCATTATTAATAGAGTTCCTTCTCAAGTTGTAAGGAAGAAAATACATTTTAGTCTTTTACATCCCCATGATATGGTTTTGCTTGCACATATCAAGGGTTTACATTAACTTGCTTTGCTCATAATATTAGAACCTTGTTGGTATAAATTTGATCCTAAGGATACCTAGTGTATCTTTCTCCAATATACACAAAATCAGAAGAAGTATTAGTATTATGATCCTTTAGATAGCTCCTAGTATGTTAAAATGGATGTAACCTTCTTTGAGGATGTGTCATACTATCCTAGTGTTTCTTCTCAAGGGAAGTATGGTGAGAAACATGTGTTTACTCTAGATATTCCATTGCTCTTCCAATTTTTAATTCAGGACATCTTTATGAGTAGTTTTATCTCCTACTCCATAGGAGTTATAAGTGTATCAATGGTGTAAAAAAGTTTATTCTAATCCTATGATTATGCCTTAGCTAATCACACTCAATTTAAGAATACAAAATCAACTATGCAGTCTCCTACTATTTTTTATTTTCAGATTCCTAATGCCCTATGAAAAGGCAAAAGCCACTTCTACAACTCATTGTATATCCAAGTATCTGTCCTATCACTTGCTATCACCTATCCATTGTGCTTTTCTTGATTCTATTTTCTCTGTTTTGATTCCAAGACTGTGCAGGAAACTCTTGCTTGAGCGAAGGGATGTGATGCAAGTACAGATGGATTCCCTTTTACTGGTAGTTTGTCAACTTAGTAGAAGTCAAGGAACCAACAGGCTGTAGATGGGTGTTTATATTGAAATATAAAGAAAATGGCACTATTGAGAGGTGTAAGGCATGACTGATAGCAATACTTGAGCAATATGATATTGATTATTTAGAGAAATTTGATCCAATAGCTAAGATGAGTTCTATTGAAGTATCATTGTGTCTTGCTGCCTCCTATTATTAGCCTCTTTTTCAACTTGATGCAAAGAATGCATTTTTTATGAAGAATTACATAAAGTCTACATGGGATTAACTCCAAGGAAAAATAAGGAGTTAGGAGCATGCAGATAAAAAAGATCACTATATGGACTAAAATAGTCATTTAAGGCATGGTCTGATAGGTTAAGGGGCTTTGGGGAGATTTAGATAGACTCACAGTTGAATTACACTCTTTTCTCTTAAAAGAAGTGGTGCTTCATTGACCATTTTGATTGTGTATAGGGGTGTCAATTGGACTGGATTTGGTCCAATCTGATCCAGTCCAATGTGAGTCCATTACAAATGGACCAGGTCCAATCCAATGAATATTTTGGAGCATTTTTGGACCGGTCTAATTCAATGTCTGGACCGTCCAATCTGTTCAAATTCGTTTTAATTTAGATTGGTTTCAACCCAAATCTCGTCCATTGACACCTATACTCTTATCTTATTTCAATGGACCAGATATTGGCTTAATCCAACCCAATCCGATATAAATTTATTATGGACGGACCAGAACCAAATCAATTTAATAAATATTTTGAACCGGATTGGTCCAATCCAATGTCTTGTCAGTCCATCCAATCCGTCCAAATTGATTTTGGACTGGATGGGATCCAGTCCAAAACCGGTCCATTGACACTCTTAATTGTGTATGTGGATGATACAGTGGTGTGGTGACTAAAAATAACACTTCTAAGATTGATAGCCTCAAACAACTTATCCAAAAATATATATATTAATAATCTCATTCAATTTCTAAATGAAGAGTTTGAGATTAAAGATCTTAAATAGCCCAGGTATTTATTTGGAAATTGAGGTAGCTAGTAGCTAGTAGGCCCAAGGATAGTATGTTATTATCTTTATATCTCGGAGGAAATATGCACTTTGATTTGCTTCAAGTGACAAGGTGGGGGTTAAAACTATTGATACACCAATTAATCAGAACCACAAGTCAAATGTAGGAGAAATGCTGAAAGATGGAACTATACACCAAATATTGGTGAGGTGATTGCTTTATCTTTATATTACCCAACCTAATATAACTTATATGATTGGCATTATCAATCAGCAAATGCATGTTCCTATTCCTAAGAGTACTCATCTAGCTACAGCAAAAAGAATTCAATCTTATTTGAAAGGTTGCCCTAGTAAAGGTAGATGTTCTACTTCTGGTTATTGTGCTTTGGTTGGAAGAAATCTAGCATCATGGAAGAAGAGCACAAAACAAAGTGTAGTAACTCATTCCAGTACAGAAGCTAAGCCATGGCACATGGTGCTTTTGAAGTTGTGGCTGGAATAACTCATGGGAGAATTAGGTGTTTCCTTTGAGGATCCCTTGATAGTATTGTGATAACAAGCAGAAACAAATATTGTTCAACAAACAACTATTAACACACATATATATGCCAAGTAGCTATAAATATTGTTCATAGTTCTATACAGCATGAGAGAACCATATTGAGGTGGACAGGAATTTTATTTGTGAATATGATTGGGCTATAACCATGTTAACAAATCATTTCCTTAAAAGAAAAATAAGAATTCAAAATACTAAAATGTAACTTCAACAGGCATAGTAAGCTCCTAAACTCAAACAACCTATGATTAAGCATGGTTTCAAAGTGCCCCAAATACCATTAAGCTGTCAAATACATGTTAACAAATCATTTCCTTAAAAGAAAAATAATAATTCAAAATACTAAAATGTAACTTCAACAGGCATAGTAAGCTCCTAAACTCAAACAATATGATTAAGCATGGTTTCAAAGTGCCCCAAATACCATTAAGCTGTCAAATACTTGCTTCAAAACATACAGATAAAACCAACCAAATGTGGACAATGTGCCACACTATAATACCAGTAACACTTGGTTCCTAGAGAAATAAACTTGGAGCAAATTCCTATCAAACATTATATACATACCAATGGATTTGTATGTATTTGTATCATCAGTTAATTGTCGCAGTTCCTCCAATGTAAGGAAAGCGCGTTTCTTTTCTCCTTCCTTGTTACGCATCTGGTTCTGTACCTGAAATGAAAGATTTGATAAGAATGAATTCAAAATAGCTGGTTCAGTTTAGATTACCATTACTGTTACTGTATTGATATCATTAACCCACATAAAGAATGAAAGCTTTCTTTTCTGTGATACTATCATTCTTGTCAGTTAAAGACTAGATGTTTGTGCTCCATTCTAGCTCATTGACCAAATGAATGAATTTTGTTATTGTACATCCAACAAAGAAAATATCTACAGAATGTGAAGAGAGAATATATAACCAAGTAATAAATTGAACGCCTATCAACAAAGGCATATGAAAAAGACCCTACCTATGCAAGAAATCCTAAATTCTTGAAGCTCCAGAATTATAAATGCATTCAATCTACTACAAAGATTGAACCAGGGAAGTGCAAATCCACTTTCTTCTTGGTCTGAGACCATCAAAACCAGCCCTCAACCGCATTATCCATGGAGATCAAGCACAAAAGAACCCTCTCCAGACAGTTCTATCTACTCACATCAACACCTAAAAATTTTGTTGAGAGCAATCTATTGTTTTGTTTATTTGACCTAGGTATTATTTTTTTCTTATTATTACTTGAATTGGGTAGTTTGGGAAGTTTATTGTTTACATAATCAGGGGTGTACTTGTAAATTCAACTTTATGTGCTAATCTATACATAGAGACCTCACAGCTGGGAGAACTGGTTTATCTCTTCAATTCAGCAGGTTCTTTTCTTCCCCTAACCTGCTCTTGTTCCTCTCTTTCTTTACTGCTTTCTCCTTTCTTATCTCTTATATTTTCTACTATATTCACTCATTTAGTTCTGAGTCTTCTGACAACATACTAGAGATTTCTGCTATTATACTAGAAATCTCTACATGGTATCAGAGAAGGGTTCATACCCAACAAGCTCTTCTTTCTGCGATCCGGCTTTCTCTTCAAGGGTAAGATCTGTGACTTGTGATCTGATTTTCTCTTCAAGGATAGTATATGTAACCTGAACCTAGACCTTGATCATTCACTCAGAAGAGATTTGAAAAGCCAATCAGATCTAGTTGGTTCTCAGAACAGTCTGAGATGATTTCATCCATCACCACAGGCATTTATAGTTGTCAGTGATGTGTTTCCCTCTATTGGATCATACGGAGAGGAAGTATGGAATTCATTGTGCAATGGTGAATTAGCTGTGAGGCATGGTATCCACAATATGTAATGTGACTGGTTATTTGTGAGGTGAAGTGAGAATTACTAGTGAACAGAATTAGTGCAATATGAAGTTACTTTGGTCTTGGTGCATTGAGTAATATCTGTGGTACAGATTGGTTCAAACATTTTATAATCATGCTACCCACTGACCTGATGCACATTCAAATGAAATCCATCAAGTTAAATGGAAGTAAGTAAGTAACCATGCTGTGTGCAAAGTCATTGAAGTTTTCCTCACTGCCAAGAGTAAAATGAAGTACTTGACCACTAAGAAACCAGATTCAGAGAGTTCGAACTAAGATGGTCAGCCTATGATGAACTTAATATCTATCAACCTATAACATCAGATAATATTGTGATGGCACAAAGAAAAGACATTTATGTGGTGAACATTTTATCAGGAATAAAGTCTGAATTTGAACTACTCCAGGCTCATATCTTGGCAGCACAAAAATGTCACCTCTAGAAAAGGTTTTCTATTGACTTCAATAAGCCAGATTGCCTGGTATGATTCCAGATCTACACCTAGAACAGACCGTTCTGTTCTTGCTACTTCTGTCAGTTCATGTCAAAGGGATCATGATGCTTTAGAGGAAGCTGCGGTGTCATGGTAAAACTGTACCACCAGGTGGTGTGAGGTGACATTGGTGCTGGTCGTGGTCATAGAAGAACCACAAATACAAGCTTTTAAACCCATTGTGGCTTGGAAGGACACATTATTGGTTATTATACAGATCCATATGGAGTTCATTTTTGTAGGCATCATAATCATGAAAGCCACATGATTGAGTATAGTCAGGTGCTCGAGACAATGAAGTTATGCTAATCAGGTTCATTTTTGTAGGCATTGTATCATGACAGCCATACGATTGAGTATAATCAGGTGCTCAAGAGAAAATGAAGTATGCTAATCAGGTTTCATTTCATGATGATCATGCCATCTGTCGCTCAGTTACCAACTCCATCCACAGCCAGAAATTATACAGTGATCATTCCTATAGAAGAATATGCTAGACTGATAGTGGCAAAACAGCATTCCTCTTCTACCTCCTGAGTAAATGATTACACAACAAGTACCCGCTAACCTTTACACTTGATTCAGCCTACTATCTACTTCTTCTCAAACAATTACTCTTGCCAATGGCTCATCCTCTCATGTATCTAGTGTTGGACATGTTAATCCCACTCCTAAACTACCATTGTCTTCAGCTCTTTATGTGTGTTAGCATAGGGGTATTTCTGTCTTTATACCTAGATTAATGTTGTTGATCTGTAATGTTGTGTTGGAACTAGTGCTCCTAACTTAAATAAGGGCACATATGTCTTTTCAATCATTTTTAATAATATAAGTTCTGTCTGGCCGACTAGGAGAAGGTTATGTTGAGACTTCCAGTTCGAACCAGAATTTCCCTTTCTCTCTCTCTTTCTTCCACCTTTCTACCTCTTTCTACCTAACCGATCTCAAACGGATAGAATTCTAAGGCAGGCCAACACATAACATGGTATCAGAGCTGATTGAATCTGCCTAGATTTCTATTCTCTGTGCACCCTATCTAGGGTTTCTCCTTTTTTTTCTGCATTCGGTTGGAGATAAGGGAAAGGGCTGAAAAGGAGTGATCGCCCTCTTCCCTTGGAGGTTTCTATGCCTCTAGTCAGGTCGTGTGTGGTCGGTTGCTGTGGTTTCTAAGATCGCCCTCCCCTAATCGATGAAGAATAGAGGGCCGATCTGTGTGGTGCAGTGGCTGTCGTGTGTGGACTGATTTCCTGCTCGTGTGGTTGTTACTTCAGTGATAAGGTAAGAGATCTCAGTGCACGATATCTGTTATGGATCAAATAGGAAGTGTGTTTCAGACCATATGCTAGGGTTTCAGACAGTAATGTGCTAGGGTTTATGCTGGTTTTGTGTATTTCAAAGGAAGAGTTATGATCATATAGTGGTGAGATTTCATGTAGTCGTAGGAGTAGGGTTTGTGGTGTAAAGAGCACACTTTTCAGCAACAAGTGCTGAAACCAGTGTGACAGGTGTGATCTAGTTGTGTGCAGTGTGCAGAATTCAGTGGTAATAGAATTCAGCAAGTGTGCAGAATCGGTGATAACATAATGGGAGATAACAATGATTGTAAACCTAGTGTGGTGGTGCCTACAGACTACCTAAATGTTCAGATGACCTCCATTAAACTAAATGGAGAAAATTATGTGCCTTGGGCTAAATCCGTCGAAGTCTTTCTGAAGGCAAAGAAGAAGGTAAAACACATAAGAGAGGAGAAACCCTCCACTGACTCTCACGAGTATGAAGATTGGGAGCAAGAGGATGCTTAGATCATCACATGGTTGTGGAATAGTATGGAACCCAGGATTAGTGTAAACTTCATGTTTCTTGACACTGCCAAAGATGTGTGGGACCATGCGAAGAAATTGTATTCGAGTCAAGACAATACAACCAGAGTGTATCAGCTGTATCAAGACTACTTTAACCTGCAACAGGGCAATCAGAGTCTTGAGGAGTACTATGCCAACATGAGAAACATACGTAATGAGTTGAATGTCTATCACCCTTTCACCTCTGATGTCAAGATTCAGCAACAACAGAGAGAACGGCTTGACGTGACTAGATTTTTGGTGGGGCTGAAGTCTAAATATGAACCAGTACGGGCTCAAATATTAGGAGGATCAGCTCTTCCCTCTTAGAAGAGGTATTTGCTCGACTCCGGAGGATTTCTATCGGATCTACTGAGAACTCTAATATCTCAGATAGATCTGCCTTTGTTGTATCGAGAGGCCGTGGTACTAGAGGTGGAGCTAGGGGAGCTCAGTCTGGTCGTGGTAATGGTAGTGGTTCTGTGTATGGCCGAAGTGGCAATGGTGGGCCTACTTATAATCGTGGTGGTGGTCGTACTGGGGGCAGAGATTCACGAGGAGCCCGTGGTAGAAGACGTGGCTCAGGCCCGAGGAAGTGCACTCATTGTGGTATGGATGGACATACCATCAACTATTGTTATGATCTACATGGTCCACCCTTAACCTGGGCCAATCATGCCACGACCGGTGACTCAAGCTCCAGCTTTAGACAGGAGAATCATTCATCTGATCAGATACCTCCTACACCCACAGATGATCCCGTGAAGGAGATGGTGAGTGTTCCCCGTGATGAATATGAGAGGTTTATCAAATCACAGCAGAACACGACGACTTTCGCTCACTCAGGTATGGCTTGTCTGGCATCCACACCCAATCCCTGGATCATTGACTCTGGAGCCTCCGATCACATGACTAGAACTCCATGTGTGTTTTATTCCTTATCTCATTGCTCAACATCACAATCTGTCACCCTTGCTAATGGTTCCACATCCTCAATTTGTGGTGTTGGTAATGTTGACCTAGATCCTGTATCCCCCTCCTAAGTTTTGTATGTTCCTAAATTGCCTTTTAATCCTATGTCTGTTAGTAAGCTGACCAAATCACTTAACTGCTCCATTACCTTTTATCCTTCTATGTGTGTTTTTCAAGATCTCAAGACGGGGATGAAGATTGGTGGAGGGCATGAAGCTGGTGGACTGTATTATCTTGACGGTGGTGGTGGTGGTAGAACTTCAACAGCTCTCCAGTCATCCCTTTCTCCTCTCCAGTGGCACTGCTGATTTGATCATCTGTCGCTAAAAGTCTTGAAGTCTTTGGTTCCGTCCTTGAGTCAGCTTTTTGTTTTGGATTGTGAGTCGTGTCAGTTTGGGAAACACCATCGTGTTCCCTTTAGTTCTAGGGTTGATAACCGTGTATCGAATCCTTTTTCTTTAATTCATTCAGATGTTTGGGGTCCATATAAAGTGATGTCGTATAATGGATACAGATATTTTGTCATTTTTGTAGATGATTTTTCAAGGATAACGTGGCTCTATCTAATGAAAGAAAGAAGTGAATCGTTTACCATTTTTCAGAGATTTTATGCTGAGATTCGTAACCAGTTTGGTACCCACATCAAAGTTTTCCGTTCTGATAATGGTCGCGAATATTTATCCTCATCATTTCAGGAACACCTAGACCAACACGGCATTATACATCAGACCTCATGTACCTACACCCCACAACAAAACGGGGTGGCTGAGAGAAATAATCGCCATCTCCTGGAAACAGCAAGATCCCTCATGCATCACATGCACGTTCCCAAACCCTTTTGGAGTGATGCAGTGCTTACCTCGTGCTTTCTGATTAATCGGATGCCCATGTTCATCCTTGATGGTCATTCTCCGTTTCAGGTCTTATTTCCCGCCTTGTCTCTGTTTCCTCTTACGCCAAGGGTATTTGGGTGTGTCTGCTTCGTCCATAATCTGGGTCCCGGGAATGACAAGTTCGATGCCCGTTCTCTTAAGTGCATCTTCCTTGGCTATTCTCGGACCCAGAAAGGGTATAGGTGTTACCATCCTAGTTCTCGACGGTCCTTTATGTGTGTTGATGTCACCTTTTTTGAGTCTACTCCGTTCTTTTTGGGGTCCGGTGATGCTTCTTCCTCCTCATCACCTCCTCCTCTTCCACTTTTTTTTCTTTGGTCAATAACACTTTCATTAATTCATCAATAGAAGATTTACAAAAGGAAGACAAACATGCTTATCTTCCAAGAGCAACAAAGAATCTCAAGAAAAGGAAAAGAGAAAGAGAAAAGAAAGAAAACACACTAAAGTTACAGCTTGGCCCAAAAAAGTGAATCCCTTTCTGCCCCTTGTTTAGCTAAACCGTCAGCCAGGGAATTAGCCGATCTTTTAACCCAACGTATCTTAACCTCCATCTCCCACACCAGCCACTTGAATTTCCTCCTCTCATTATTGTACTTCCATAAGCCATTGTGATCTTTAAGCAGCCACCCTATCACCACCTCTAAATCCCCTTCAATTAAGAGTTTCCTGATGTTCAACTCCTTAGCTTTTTGGATTCCTTCCATAACTGCAAAGATCTCAGCTCTAAGGGAGTCACCCACTCCAATTGGGCCTGAGAGCATGGCAGAAATGACCCCATTTTCATCCCTAAAAACACCCCCAATCCCCAATTGTCCCGGATTTCCCCTGCTACACCCATCAAAGTTTAATTTCACGAATCCACTAGGTGGAGGGGTCCAAGCCACACTCATTACTGACTTAGTTTGTGTGCAACTTGCAATTTCACCACACTTCCCCAACATGTCATCCACAGTGTAATCTGTTAAAAGCCCCAAAGATTTCAGCCACTGTACTGACCTAATATGAATGATAGCCCTCAGATCTGCTGCTCCTCTCTGAGCTTCTGAGAATATCCTGGAATTTCTTTCTTCCCAAAGTGTCCAACATACCGCAGCCCTTAGTCCTCTCCACATTGTCCTTCCCCTTTTTATCCGCCACCTGAAAAAAGAAGGGGAAAAAAGGCTTGCAAGTCTGATGGGGGGTTCCAACAACAACCAAATAGGGACAAAGTCCATTCCCAAATTGAACTCGCAAAATGGCAAGACACCAGTAGGTGAAAACCAGTCTCCCTATCCGCTTTACAAAGAACACACCACTGAGGTGACAAACAAGTATTGGGTCTCTTCTTTTGGAGTAAAGCACCAGTGTTGATTCTTTCCAGATAGGCTTCCCAACAAAAACTACCAACCCTAGGAGGTATTGCTCTGCACCAAACCTCATCAACAGGAAAAGGAGGGGAGGTAGGACTGGTGGACTGACTTGAGACTTTGAAGAAAGAAGCACAAGTAAAAATGCCATTGGGAGAAGGTGTCCAAATTCTAGAGTCCGCCCTAGTGGGGTCTAAGACAACGTTATCAAGAATTGCAATAAGGCTCAAAATAATGTCAAAGTCTGAGTCCCTCAAATCCCTTCTTAGACCCAATCCCAGAAATGGAAGAGGACGGGGTGGTAAAAGACGAGATTGGCTCATTTTTCAAATCAGAAAGAGCAAACAGAGAAGGAAACTGATCCTTTAGAGGGCACTCCCAACCCAGATTTGTTCCCAAAATTTTATGGAGTTACCGGAATTCAAATCATACCTGATATTAGGGGAGAAAACTGGTAATAGGTCATGAATGGCTTTCCAAGGAGAATTGCTTGTGGTCCTAACTCTGATTCCAGCGTCCCATCCATTATGCTCCAGCCCATGAATACTTGCCACTATTCTAGCCCAAAACTTCTCCTTCTCCAATGGGAATCTCCACAACCACTTTCCCAACAGTCATATTCCTTCTCCTAATATTCCCAAGCCCCAAGCCACCACAAGTTTTACTCCTACAAACTATCTCCCAGCTCACTCTATGATCCCTCTTTTCCTCTCCCAGTTCCCACAGGAAATCTCTCATTAACTTCTCCAATCTATTAGCAACCTTCACTGGGATTTTAAACACCGACAGGAAAAAGATAGGTAAATTAGCAAGCGTGGCCTTAATAAGAGTAATTCTCCCACCAAGAGAGAAGTAGTTCTTTTTCCATGACACTAGTCTTTTTTTGAACATTTCCACCACCGGGTTCCAAAAGCTCTCTCTCATGGGATTATCCCCTAAAGGCAACCCTAAGTAGTTCAAAGGCCAGCCCGAGACTTCACAGCCCAATACTTCAGCACTCTCCCTGATCTCTCCCTCCTCCATATTCACCCCCACAACACAACTTTTCTCAAGGTTAACTTTCAAGTTGGATATTTGCTCAAACAGTTGTATCACCGACTTCAAAATCCTAATAAAGCTCACATTACCACCTTTACAAAAAAGAATCGTGTCGTCAGCAAACTGCAAGTGAGTAAGAGGGGTTTCCGCCCTCCCAACTCTCCAGCCTCTAATGAGCACCCTAGAATCTGCTCTGTGAATCAATTTCCCCAAAACCTCCGCAATTAGAATGAACAAGAAAGGAGAAAGGGGGTCTCCTTGTCTTATACCCCTACTGGCTGGAAAGAAGTCTACCACTGTCCCATTCACTAGAACTGAGTAATGACAATTCCGGACACAACCCATGATCCACTTACACAATCTAGCCCCGAACCCAAATTTATTCAAAACTTTCCTCAAAAATTCACAGTCCACCAAGTCATAAGCCTTTTCCAAATCCAACTTACAAACCACTACCTTCTTCTTATCCCTCTTAAAGTTCTCCACACTCTCATTAGCAATTAAAATCTGATCAGTGATTTGTCTTCCATTCACAAAAACTCCTTGGTAGTGTGCAATGATATCTGGCAAGACCTTCTTCAGCCTCAAAGACAACACTTTTGCAACGATCTTATACAAGCTATTAACCAAGCTAATTGGCCTAAAATCCTTCGGGTGGGAAGCATCTTTCTTTTTTGGAATTAAGGCTATAAATGTGGAATTCACACCTGGATTGACAATTCCTCTCCTGTAAAACTCCTCAAATACCTGCAAAAGATCATCTTTCAAAATGTCCCAACAGTCCTGATAAAAACCCATTGTGAACCTATCTGGCCCTGGGGCTTTTGTTCTATCCATAGAAAATACAGTCTCCTTGATCTCTTCTAAACTAAAGCTTCTCTCCAACCTTCCCCTGTTCTCCACTCCTACATCTGGCCAGTCCAAACCTTCTACCCACACCCTTCTACACACAGGCCTTCTTAGGATAGATTTGAAGTGCTCCACACAAGCCCCAGCAATCTCCTCTTGATGCACTAGCTCAACTCCATCTACTACCAATTTGGAGATCAGGTTCTTCCTTCTCCTGCCTTCTGCTAGAGAGTGGAAAAACCTAATGTTTCTGTCCCCCTCTTGCACCCATTTACACCGAGATTTTTGCCTCCAACTAATTTCCTCCTTGTGCAGGCAATCCTCTAACTGTCTTCTTAAATCTCTCCTGAGCTCAATGTCTTCCTCTCCAACTTCTCCCCTTTCTTCTTTAGAGTCAAGGCTTTCAATCTTATCCAGCAGATCTCCCTTTCTTTTTTCTATCCTCCCAAACTCCACCAAATTCCACTCCTTGATTTTTGCTTTCAAAAATTGAAGTTTCTTATGGAATTTCATCCCCTCCCATTCTACCAATGGATTACACTCAAACCACCACTCCCTCACTTTGTTGTTAAACCCTGGGTGGAGTAACCACATATTTTCAAATCTAAAGGGGGTAGGACCTCCATGCCTTCTTTCCTCCTTACATAACACTATGGGCCAATGATCGGAGGTCACCCTTGGAGGAGCTCTAGAAGCCAAGGTTCCCCAATGGACTTCCCAATCCAGAGAGAACAGGAATCCATCCAATTTAGAGCAAATGGGTCTAGATTGGAGATTTGACCAAGTAAATGTCTTACGAGCTAAGGGCATCTCTTTAAGCTCAAAGTCCTCCACAAAGCTGTTAAACTTCCTCATACTTTTTGTCACTCTCTGGTTAATCTTATTGGATTCCTCCGAGAATCTAATCACATTGAAGTCCCCACCCAAGCACCAGGGCCCATCCCACAACCCTCTAACATCCGTCAATTCCTCTCACAACTCCTTTCTCTTTCTGTAGTCATTCGGTCCGTAAACATTTGTGAGAACCCACGTAAAATCACCCTCACGCTGCTTAAACTTCACGGAAACCGAGAACTTTCCGATCAACTCCTCCAGACCTTCAACCACATCCCTCTTCCACATTGTTGCAATCCCCCCGGATGCACCCCAAGAGGGAGCAGCCACCCAACTGACCCCCCTGGCTTTCCAAACACTCTGTGCCCAACTGCTATTAAACTCCATTCTCTTAGACTCTTGCAACAGCACAATGTCTGGGTCAAACCGTTTTATTACCTCATTTATTGTCGCTCTCTTCCTTGCACTCCCAATTCCCCTCACATTCCAACTGAGTATCTTCATTTATTGTCGCTCACTGAAAGCGCGATTGGTTGTAAAAGGGTACTCTCAAATCTATGGTATTGACTACACAGAGACCTCACCGGTTGCTAAGATAGGGTCAGTTTGTGTTGTGATCTCTCTTGCAGCCATGTATGAGTGGCCACTATATCAGCTTGATATCAAGAATGCCTTTTTGCATGGTGACTTACTCGAGGAGGTCTACATGGAGCAACCTCCAGGGTTTGTTGCTCAGGGGGAGGATGGTAAGGTGTGCAGACTAAGGAAGGCTATATATGGGCTTAAACAGTCTCCTCGAGCATAGTTTAATAGGTTCAGTGAGGTGGTAAAGAAGTTTGGTATGAAACAGTGCAAAGTTGACCATTCTGTATTTAGTCATGACTCTCCGGGAGGAAAAATACTGTTGGTGGTGTATGTAGATGATATTGTTATTACTGGAAATGATAACATGGGTATTGGCGGGCTGATGATTTATCTGCAGGATCATTTTTAGACAAAGGATCTTGGTAAGCTGAAATACTTCTTGGGGATAGAGGTAGCAAGATCCAAGTATGGTATTAACCTGTGCCAGAGAAAATATGTGCTTGATTTGCTGGAAGAAACAGGCTTGTTGGGTGCCAAACCAGCTGAAACGCCCATGGACACAAATACCAAGCTAAGCAATGATATGGATGAAGAGTTTGAAGACCCTGGCAGATACCGACGACTTGTGGGTAAACTGAACTACCTAACCATTACTAGACCAGACATCTCATTTGCGGTTAGTGTGGTAAGCCAGTTCATGCAAAAACCTCTGATTCCTCATTGGAATGCAGTTCTGAGAATTGTGAGGTATCTAAAAGGGGCTCCGGGTCGCGGTCTGATATACAAGAGTGGCGGAAAGCTTGAAATAGAAGGGTATTCTGATGCTGACTAGGCCGGTTCTATGTCTGATAGGCGGTCTACTACAGGCTATTGCACTTTCCTAGGAGGTAACCTAGTGACATGGAAAAGTAAGAAGCAGACGGTTGTGGCAAGAAGTAGTGCAGAAGCAGAATATAGGGCTATGGCGCACACCGCTTGTGAATTAGTGTGGCTAAGGAACCTTCTACAGGAAGTAGGGTACAACATCAACACTCCAATGAAGCTCTATTGTGATAATCAGGCTGTAGTTCATATTTCCTCTAATATGGTGTTTCATGAAAGAACCAAGCACATTGAAGTTGATTGCCACTTTGTGAGGGAGAAGGTGCTGAATGGAGAACTAGACACTACACATGTTAATATAGGAAATCAGTGGGCTGACTTATTTACAAAAGGCTTGAGTCGGGGAAGAGTGGACAGCTTGAGGGGGAGTGTTAGCGTAGGGGTATTTCTGTCTTCATACCTAGATTAATGTTGCTGATCTGTAATGTTGTGTTGGAACTAGTGCTCCTAACTTAAATAAGGGCACATATGTCTTTTCAATCATTTTTAATAATATAAGTTCTATCTGGCCGACTGGGAGAAGGTTATGTTGAGACTTCCAGTTCGAACCAGAATTTCCCTTTCTCTCTCTCTCTTTCTTCCACCTTTCTACCTCCTTCTACCTAACCGATCTCAGACGGATAGAATTCTAAGGCAGGCCGAATCATAACAATGTGGTTTTCCTTCAATCTTATTTCAGTTAGTCATCATCATCATCTAAGCCTTGTCCCAACTCCCAACCACATGGGGTCAGGTACATTGATCTTGTTTGGCCATTCCATTCTGCTCAATGCCATATCCATTGTTAAATTATGGGCGCTTAAATCATTTCTTATTACTGCAACTCAGTCCCTTTCACTCTGCCCCTAGCTCTTCTAGCCCCTTCAACTTGTAACAGACATTTTCCCTAGCAGGTGCTGTAAGTGGTCTTTAATGCACATGAACAAACCATCTCAATCTACTTTTTCTCATTTTATCACCTATTGGAGCTACTATTAGGTTCCTTTACATGGTTACATTTCTAACCTTGCCCCTTCTAGTTTAACCATGCATCCATCTAAGCATTCGCATTTCTGCCACACTCATTTTTTGGACATGCTGTTTTCTTTTATCCTTTCCTATTCTTCAATTATATTGTTTACGTCATGCATTCACAGTTCAACTTTGCTCGAATAGGCTCCACTTGTCCACTGTTAGTTGAGGCTCCAACATTTCATTCCCCCCAAGAACATCCTCATCCTCAAGGATAAGTTAAGGATAACAATTTTTCCATGTTGCATCTTCTTGAGGTAAGCTTATCCAGCCCACCAAAGGCCTCCCCAACCAGCTGCTCACCAAAGTCAGTAATAGTCTAGCGCTCTGGCTAGCCGAAGTTGCAACTGGCCATCCTCATCAAAGTCAGGAAGCAGTGCAGAAGGTGTAACAATTGGCCCAATATGCTCCATGAGAAGGGAAACATGAAATATCAGGTCAAGGCGAGAGTTTGGTGGAAGAGCTAGGCAATAAGCAACAGGTCTCTTTCTATCACCATAAAAGGCTCATAGAACTTCAGTGAAAGCTTGTGCCAAATGCGTCGAGCTAAGGATGTTTGCTTATAAGGGTGCAACTTAAGGTAAACCAAATCATTGACCCGGTATTCAAAATGACAATGCCAGGTTGCTAGTGGTCACAGTGGGCCTTCATCTACTGTTGGGTTGGGACCACAGAAGATTTTTTTTTGAGAGACTTGAGAATGTTATCCCTTGCTATAGTTGACTAACAACAGCAGCCACCCAAGCTGCACCTCATACACACGGAAGTATGGATGGAGGTATTCTACCATAGTGTGAAACGATGTCATTTCGACCAAGATGTGATAACTAGAATTATACCAAAATTCTGCCCACGACAGCCAATGCACCCACTAACCATGGGTTCTCTCCTCCAAAGCATCTTAGATAAGTCTCCAGGCATTGATTGAGGACTTCAGTTTGACCATCCAACTGAGGATGGTAACTAGTGGATCTATTTAGTTGAGTCCCTTCTAGCTTGAAGTACTCCCACCAAAAATTTCTTAAGAAGGTGAGGTCCCCATCAGACACAATAGCCTTAGGCGTCCCATGCAACCTGGTAATCTCCTGGATGAAGGCCTCCACCACTGATGCTGCAATACAAGGATATGCCAAGGGAACAAAATGACAATGGTTTGAAAGACGATCCACAACAACAAGAATGATGGAGTACCCCTTCGACTTTGGAAGGCACACGATGAAGTCCATGGAAACCTCATCCCCCACCAATTCAAGAATCTTGAGTGGTTGCTAGAGCCCTGCAAGGGATTGGACCCCATACTTTTGTTGTTGACAGACAGAGCACAAAGCTATAAAGTTCTGGTCGTATTCTTCATACCAAACCAAAAATAATAGGACAAGACCTGACGGTAAGTCCTAAGCACCCTAGAATGCACTCCTTCTGGTGAGGCAAAAAATAGGTGTAAGAGTTTCTGCAACTGGGCCAAAGATGATGATAAAACAAGTCAGCCCTTGTAAAGGAGTGCAGTGCCCTCAACTATATACCCAAGTGTTGAGGTTAGGTCTTGGGATCATTTAGGACAAATAAGTTGTAGCTTGGTGTCCTCCTATGCTTTGCATTTCAAAGTGTGCAATAGTGGGTAAATGGGCTTAGAAACCATCAAGTTACTGAATTCATGGACACAGGATAGTGCATTTTCCACCCAATTGGCTTAACCCAGCTTATATTCAATAATATAGCCAAGGCTCATTTCTGTGCTCATTATTTTTTTATCAGCAACTCAAAGAATTTAATAAAACTTAAAAAGAGGAGAGTACAACAAGTTGTTAGAAATAACACCCTTTACAACAAAGAGTCCCACCACCCTATTAAGATAGAATCCAAAAGAAATGATGTCAATTAACTCCTTGTTTAGTTAATCCATCCGCCAATCCATTAGCGGACCCCCTAACCCACCTTAAATAAATTTGCATTTCTGTTGTTCATCTGTGTGGAGTTTCTGTTCCACAAAAACTTTACTCTTCCGATCCATACAAACAATGAACTTGTGGCCTAACAAATAGGCCCTCCATTTTTGCACACAAGAACCAAGGCTATTAATTACCATTGATATATGGATTTCGATTGGGCATGAGGAGACAAGGCTTTTCTGAAATACATAATAGGTTGTCCCTCTTGCATCAAAGCAAAACCTAGCGTGCCCCCCAAAGCATCACACACTAAGACAAAGGGCTAAGAGAAGTTCAGTAGGGCCAATGAAAGAGGGCTGGAAAGAGCTTGCTTGAGACCTTCAAAAGGCCAATTAGGCTGTATCCTAGTCAAAAGAATCAGTTTTCAAGCAGAAGGTTGAAAACTGGTTCTGGACAATTTTCAGATATAACAAATTTGGAAAAAAGAATATCATTTTGAGAGATGGGGAGGATTAATAAGAGTGTTCAAAGCAATGTATTCAATGATAGTTCGCCTGGGTGCTGTGTTCGAGAAAAGGTAGTGAGACTGTATTGGCTTTTGGTGTGCCTGATCAAAAGGTTGGTGCTATGTCAATTTTGGAATGCTTCTCTGCTTGATTGCGACTTCTTCAAGCAACCCAGGGGTGAAATTTGGGTTGGGGGCAGGGTGGAGGAAATCGAGAAAGTAGAATGTTTGGTGAGAGAGCTAGAAAAACTGGAGTTGTTAAAGCAGGGGCTGAAGCCAATGTTGTGGGGTTAGCGATGGTTTCCTGGACGAGAGTCTTGTTTGTGACCTTTAAGAAAGCTAAGGGCTGACTTTGGAAGGCTGAAGAGAAAGAAGAGGCTGCTGTTGAGGTGGCCCCTAAGAAACCTCATGGTTCAAATAGTTTACATATTGTTCATGTAATTAAAGCTTGGTGTGGTTGGAACAGGTCCTACAAATAAGTTCAAGAGGGTAAAAAAGGGCAGCCTAGTGCACGAGGCACCCGCCAATGTGGGGTCTGGGGAGGGATAGATGGGCACAGCCTTACCCCTGCTCATACACAGGCTGTTTCCAAGATTTGAACCCTAGGTGTTTAAGAGAAAAGGACTGAAGACAAAAGCATCGACTTTTGAGGTGTTTGAGGGGAGGCACCTCATGCCCGCATCAAGATAGAAGCTAATGAATTTGCCTCAAGAAAATAGGAAAAATGAGGGTGGGAATGAATCTGTATTGAGAGTGCTTGATAGATTTAGAAGAAAAGGTGGAAAGGGAAGGAAGTTTGGCTCTTGAGAAAAATTGTTGAGAGAGATCTAGAGGTGGGTAAAGTCTTCATTTGCCTTTTTAGGGCAGAGAGGCATTTGCAAGAAAAGCATTTGAGGAGTTTGAGAGAAGGAAGGAAGAGCGGTTGAAAAAGGTTATAGTAGGGAAAGGAGGAGAGATTTGGAATGAGGGTGTTCGAGGAGGAGGACTAGGGGTGGTTTTTGCAAGGTGGTTTGTTGTTTTTGATTGGGTGGAGGATTCTAAAGTTTTCTCGGGTAAGGAGTCAGGGAGTGGTGCTTTGGTATCTGGAAGAATCTGATTTTTTCAGTTGTAAGTTTTGTGATTTTAACCTTGATGTTTGGTTCTGTTGGAAGTTATTTGTATTTGTAGGTGTTTCTGTCTTTCTTTCAGGTGATAGCTTATCACCTTCCTTTTGTATTCTCTTTTTTCTTTTAATGAATTTCTTTTTTACTATCAAAAAAAATAATCGGTTTTCAACAGATGGTTTAATAGGCCGGCCAGCTCCTCATATCCTTTAATTCATCATTGGTGAAAGCCCGTTATCCCCAAGAAGCCTCTTAGGCTTTTAAGTGACCTACGTTGGGGCCAAGATTGAATGCTAACCACATGGCCCAAATATTATATTTGGGTTTGTTTGCCAAATTCGCACATAGACGCCATGGCATAGAACTGGTGTAAACAGGGTTTGTCTAATGTGATGGTTAGGTGTTGTAGATAGGATTCCCAATCTTGTTTTTTTTTTTTTCTTATCAGCAGCACAGAATTGATTTCATTAATAAAAAGCAGGCATGAATACAACAAGAGATTATAAAAAAAGAAAAAACACAGCTATAGAAAGCTGACACAACCCAGATATTACAATTGAGCCCAACTCTAATTGTCATGCCCTTTGATAACCATTTAAACCGCCTGAAATCATTCCTCAGGTGCCATGTCACCCCCTCCCCTTTCTTCAGCCATTTCACAACAGTTCTCGAATCACCCTCAATGACTAGACTATCAATGCCCAACTCCTTTGCCTTCTCGACCCCGTGTACTGCAGCTAACAGTTCTGCTCTTGCCACATCGCCCTGTTCAGCAGGCCCAGAGTTTAAAGGCTATAATGTTTCCTTCCTCATCCCTAATTACCCCCCTATGCATGAGGGGCCCAGGTTACCCAAACAACTCCCATCAAAATCCAGTTTCTTCCAGCCGCATAATGGGGGTGACCCCATCTCAGCAGCAGGTTTCTGTCTTCTAGAAAATGAAGCAGCAATAACAGCCCAGGTCCTAAAGAAGTCTTCAACCTTAAAGTCTGAAAACATTGTCAAACTTTTTGCCCATTGTGCCACTCTTAAGATTATGATTTCTACCAAGGCTTCCTTGCTCCTCTCTCTTTTTTTTTTTTTGATAGATAAAGACTTTTATTAATAGATATTAATAAAGAAAGATACAAAAGGAGGGGTAAAAACTCGTAACCCTCCCAAGAATACAGTTCACATTATAATATTGCCCAGAAAAAATTAACTCTTCCCACCCCTTGTTTGGCCAATGAATCTGCCAAAGAATTGACGCACCTCTTAGTCCATTGAAACTTGATCTTCCATATTTTGTGTGAGATGTCTAACTTTCTTCTCACTTAGAAACTTCCACAAACTAGAATCATCCTTCATTAACCAGTTTATAGCCAACTTAGAATCACCTTCCACTCTCAATTTTCTGATATTTAATTCTTGCTCCTTTCTCTTTCTTCAAATATTCTTGAATTTCTTTCCTTCCAAATTGTCCAAAGTACCGCTGCTCCTCCTTTTAGTACAGCTAAAAATAGAAGGGCTAAACAATCTTTCCAACCTATCAAGAGGAGACCAAATACATCCAAAGAGGGAAGAAAACCAATTCCAAATAAAGCTAACAAGAGAGCAAGAGATTAGAAGATTAAAGGCAGTTTCACCACTTAACTTGCACAAAACACACCAGCTGGGAGATAAAACACCAAGTTGGTCTTTTTCTTTGAAGCAAGTCACAGGTATTAATACAGCCATGAAACACTTCCCAACAGAAAGCACTGATTTTCAAGGGAATGTGAAAGCACCAAACTTCCTTAACTAGGAAAGAAGGAGAGGATGAATTGGCTACCAAAGAATTGAGGAAGGATTTACAAGAGAACAAACCATCAAAATTAAGGCCCCAAACCCTGGAATCATAGTTGTCAAGGCGATGCCTAGGCGACAAGGCGCCCTTTGAGGCTCGCCTCGCCTAATCGCCAAGCAGTTTTGTACTATGTATTGTAAAATACTTTTTTATTCTTTATTTTTTGACATTATAATTATAAAATAGGCACTATTAAACTAAAATATTCATTTTGTGTGTTTATATTCTAATTTCTTTTTATAAAATTTGTTATGATTTAATCAATACAAACATTGCTAAACGCTGTATTGAACCCTCAAAGACTTTAAAACTGTTACTAATAAGGAAGAACTTAAAATTTTGTCTAATCAACACATTTTCTACTACTACTACTATTTCTTTTCTTCTTTTCCTATAACAAAAATTAAGGGTTCAGCCCCTATATTTTTTGAATTTTCTTTTCCTTCTTTTTTTTTCTTTTCATGAATTTGTTGATTTTCTATACTTTAACAGGAACCCTATACTTTTCTTATGAAAATTATGAATAATTATTGAGGAAATATAGTTATGGTACCTAGGGAACTACCCTATGATCTATGTTTTCTATATAAAAAAGTCCATCGCCTAGGCAACACCTAGACTCCCACCTAGTCGACTAGGCGACAAGGTGCCACCTTGACGCCCAGCCTCGCCTTGGCGCCTTGAAAACTATGCCTGGAATCCAAAGTCCCTTCACCCAAACACACTGAATTCAGCAAGCCAAGCAACTCAGACACATTAGGAATTTCAGCTTCTCTAAGGTTCCTGTTAAAGCCAAAGTTCCAATTCAACCCAGAAGGATGAAGTTTTTGGGTCAAGAAGTCAGATATAGGTCTATCCTTAAAATTGGAAAGATCAAAAAGAGTAAGAAATCGCTCACCTAGAGGGACATCTTCAATCCACACATCCTCCCAAAACCTAATTTTCTGACTCAAAGCCAAGTCATACCTAACATGATTTAGAAAGGTAGGAAGAATCTCAAGGATGGCCTTCTAGGGAGTAGCCAAGGTAGCTCTACAAAGACAACCAGCATCCCATCCATTGCTTGATATGTCGTGAATGCTTGAAACAGCTTGGTGACATAGCTTCCCATCTCATTAGGTAATCTCCAAAGCCATTTTCTAAGTAGAGCCGTCTTCTTCAAATTGATATTACCAATTCCCAACCCCCCCCCCCTCTACCTCTAATTTCACCACCTTGTCCCAATGATTTAAAAGGCGCACCTGAATCTCCAAAGCCATTTTCTAAGTAGAGTCGTATTCTTCAGCTTGATATTACCAATTCCCAACCCCCCCCCCCTCTGCCTCTAATTTCACCACCTTGTCCCAATGATTTAAAAAGCGCACTTGAGGCGCACCTAGGCGCATTTTAGGGTATAAGCTTCGCCCAGGTCCTAGGCACACCCCTTTCAAAAGGCGCACGCCTAGTGCACCTGATGCGCCTCATCCCAGGCGCTCACCGAAGCTCCGAGAACCCCCTATTTGCTAATGTTGTTCATTCATTCATTGCAATAAAATGTCTTCTTAAAAGGCAATGAAAGTTATACAATCATTATTTTTTATGCAAGAAATAAGAATTTCAGACCCTAACATAGACTTGTTCGGGCTTACTCTAGAATCCAAACCACCATCCCTGAAGAAAACTGAATTCAACAAGCTCAAAAGTTCAGTCACCATAGGAAGTTCAGAATCTCTAAGGTTCCTAATGAAGCCAAAATTCTAGTTCGGTTCTCCATCCCACATCTTGTTCCCTTCTCTATAGGAGTTTGGCCCATAGACATTCGTAAGGACCCATTCAAATCCATCCTGTAGATTCCTCAATTTAATAGATAATGAAAAATTGCACACCAACACTTCCAAGCACTGAACAACCTCTTCTTTCCAAATTGTAATCATGCCCCCCTGAAGCACCTCATGATGGAGCAAAACTCCAACTAATATTCCTCTCTACCCAAAGACTTCAAATCCATTTCCTATCTACTTCCTTAAATTTTGGATTCTTGAATCAAGACAAAATCCAGCCTCTCCTTAGACCTCTTTAATTGCTCTTCTTTTTGTGGCACTCCCTAACCCCCTTACATTCCGACTAATAATATCTATCCTATAGGACTCCTTTCCTTCTTCCTCCTCTAGCACTGAATTCATTATTCCCTTCCACATCATTAATAAGTTTTTCAACTTCATTTAGCTTTCTTCTCCTCTTACCTCCCTTTGATTAATTTTCTTTATTTTGAGGTCTCACTTCCTTAGCTTTTTCCACCTTTAACCCCATCTTGTCATCCAAGTCCATCACCAGGTCCTTTGCAATCTATGTTCCTCCATTTCTTATATTCTCCCCAACCCCTTCTATTACTTCCTTCCCCTTAACCGATTCCCTCTCCAACTCCTCACTTTTAGATCTAAGTCTTTCACAAGCTCTACTTTCGCAAGCACTACTACAGGCACATCAAAGCCATGAATGGGACCTGAGATATCTTTAGAACCAATAGGGTAGACATTAGTATCAAAAACTAAACCAGCAAAGATATCGAGGTTACCAAGGTATGACTGAGAGGTCAAAGCAAAGGGGGATGAAGAAGCAGCTCCTTCAAATCATTGTTCCTTTTGGTAAGTCCCCACACCCCTAGCTTCAGTTCTATCAACTTGGGAAGGTTTCGAACCTGTGATAGATTTAGGCAACTCTTGTTTGTAACCCCAGGCATATTGTCCTTCATAATTACCTAGTTCCCTTGCCTAATCATCATCCCTTCAACCTATCCTTGTTGCTCACTTGGGCTTTTATCCTTGTCTCCTTGGAAACTTCTTTTCATCACCTGACGAGGGAATTGATCCATTAGGCGGTTAGGCCACTATCTGAAGATAGCCGCACGTCTTCATTCTTTCTTTAATGGTGGAAAAAAGATCATCATTTTGTAAGTCCTGCTTGTAACCAACAGCCTATCCTCCCTCGAAGAGGGAATCTAAATGAAGGTTGTCATCGTTTTTTTTTTTGAAAGGTAAGATAAATTTATTAAAACTAACTCATAAAAGTACAAAATACCTGCCCACAAACGGACAGGCCTGAGGGACTCCCATTACAAGCACCAGATTGATTGAGTTCTCAATAGATGAGTTACATTTGAGTGTCTGAATTCAGGAGTGACTGAGATCCAAGAGAGCAGTTTACCAACAGCTAGCTGAACTATATCCTCGGCCCCTCTCACTTTTTGATTAAAAATTATGTTGTTTCTCTCAGCCCAAATGGCCCAAATCACAACTGTCGGAATAGTGGTCCAAATCAATTTCCCTCTTTTCTTCATATTAATGACTTTCCAGCTACATAGTAACTCCTTAACTGATTTAGGCATGACCCAACAAATCCCCACCGCCTTCAAGAAGTGATGCCACACCTGAGCAACAAAAGGGCAATGAATGCATATATGATCCGTAGTTTCCAGATGACCATCACAAAGGACACAAGACTTATTCAGAATCTGCAAACCTCTTCTCTCAAGATTGGTTCGGGACTGACATTTGTCCAATGCCATTGTCTAAACAAGAAAATTAACTTTAGAAGGGCAGGTTGGGCTCCAAATCTGTTTCGCAGGGAAATCTCCCACAGCCACTCTACTACCAAGTCTACTAGCCATTGATTTAACTGAAAAAACACCTTCTTTGGACCAAATCCAAAACTGCTCGTCATCCTGATTGTGGTCGACGATTTGAGCCTATAGAGCCTCCAATAGATTTGAAGCTTCTTGAATTTCCCAGTCAAAAAGACCTCTTCTAAACTAGGGAGCCCAAACCACTTCATTGCCCAAAACTGAGTAAGTTATAGCAACTGAGGCATCCTGGTTGGAGGCACATTGGAAGATAAGAGGGAATTCTTCAGCCAAGGAATGATTCAAACACCAATGATCTTTCCAAAATTTGATTCTGTCCCCTTTTCCGACTTTGAGGCTGATTCCCCCATCAAACAAGAGAGAAGCTTTCATAATACTTTTCCATAAGGAATAACCCCAGTTAGGTGGGGGGGTTAGTTTTCCAATCACCCCACAGAACCCCAAATTTAGATGCAATTAGGTTTCTCCACCAAGCTCTCCTTTCAGTGGCAAATCTTTTTTTGATCGATCCTTCCTTTCAGTGGCAAATCTCCAGATTCATTTACACAGCCTAGCTGAATTTGTCACCTTGATTCTTCTCAGACCAAGACCCCCTTGTTCCTTAGGAAGGCAGATTTGGTTCCAATTCACAAGGTGGATTTTCCTTTCTTCCTCCCAACCCCTCCACAAAAAGTTTTTTTGGAGAGTCTCTATTTTCCTAGCCACTTTATTTGGGATAGGGAAAAGAGACAAAAAGTAGGTAAGGAGATTAGATAGAGTACTTTTTAGAATTTCTTTTCCAAGATGACAATGGAAGGCCACAAAGGAACATTTAGCCCCTAATGGAAGGCCTAGGTACTTTACCGGAAGTGGATCCACTTGACTAGCCAGAACATTGGCACAATCTTCAAGATTAGGGACTTCGCCCACTGAGATGATTTGACTTTTATTAAGGTTAACTTTCAAACCTGTGACAACTTCAAACCAACTGAGGATCCCAAGCAGATTATCCAGCTGATCAAGAGAAGCATCTAAAAAGCATAAGGTATAATCCGCAAATTGAAGGATGTTCACTTTTTCACCCCCTAGGGCAATTGCAAACCCTTCCCACAGATCAGAGGTTGCTACCTTCTGACTAAATAGAGTAAGAATCTCTGCAATACAAATAAAGAGAAGGGGAGAAAGGGGGTCTCCCTGCCTTAACCCTCTAGAGCTCTCAAAGAAGCTTGTAGATTGACCATTAATCAGAATAGAAAATTTGGGGGAAGAAACACAAACTTTATCCAATTTCTCCACTTTTGCCCAAAATTCATCTTTTCCAGAACTTTGTCTAAACAATTCCAATTAACATGATCATAGGCTTTTTCAATATCCAATTTATAAACCAAACCTGGACTCCCCTCTCTCATCCTTGAATCCAACAACTCATTTGCAATAAGAACTGAGTCAATCATTTGCCTACTCGGCACAAAAGCACTTTGATTTTTCGAGATCACACTATCCAAAACCCCTTTCATCCTTTCAGCTAAGACCTTGGCCAAAATCTTGTAAAAGCTATTCAGAAGGTTAATTGGTCTGAAATCTTTAACATGTACAGCTCCTTCAATCTTGGGAATGAGGATGATAAAGACATTATTCAGGCTCTTTTGAAGAGAGGCATTAGAATGGAATGACTGAAAGGCATTTAGGATATCTTGCTTCACAAAATCCCAGCACTTAACATAAAATAAGTTGGAAAAGCCATCCGGTCCAGGGGATTTCTCATTGTCCAAGCTGCTGATTGCCATCTTAATCTCCCCCTCAGAAAAAGGTTTTTCAAGAGAAATCCTCTGATCTTCACTTAGCCTTTTAAAAGGAAGGCCTATGGGGAAAGGTCTGTATTTCCAGTTCTCCTTATAGAGATTTTTGTAAGAAAAGGTAGCTATTACCTTGATTTCTGCATCCGTGGCACCCACCTTATCATCCCAAATAAGTTTGCTGATTGCGGATAGTCTTTTTTTGCATTTCCTAGCTTGTGAAAATAGTGAGTATTCCTATCTCCCGCTTTCATCCATTCAGATTTTGCTATCTGTCTCCATTTTAATTCTTCTTTGGCTGCCAAATTGTCAAAAACTGCCTTCGCTTGAATTCTTTTCAGTTTAAGCTCTTCGGAAATTGGACCAGCTTCCTCTACTCTATCAATATCAGCAATAAGGCCTAGACAAGCCTTCTTCTCTGTTTCTACATTCAGGTTATTTTCCACTTTCCAAATTTTCAGCTTCTCTTTAACTGCCCTCAGCTTTTGAGCTAAAACAAAGGAGCTGGACCCTTCAGTCTTCACATCACACCAAAAGGATTCCAATAGTGACAGAAAATTAGTCTCTTCAAACCATGCATTCTCAAACTTGAATGGATTTTTGAACCTGTTCCTACTTCCACAAATGAGCTGAATTGGAGCATGGTCTGAGATGGGTCTCGGCAGAATTATTTGCTTGAATTCTGAAAAGAGATTGTCCCAGTTTTCAGAAACCAGGAATCTATCAAGCCTGACCAGTGTTGGATTATCCTGATTGTTGGTCCAAGTAAAACTTCCTCCCACTAGAGGAAGGTCAATGAGCTCTAAATTGTTAACAAAATCAGCAAAAAGACCCATACCCCTTGATCTCCTGCTCCTGATATTTTTCTCTTCAACTGACAGAGTAATGTTGAAATCCCCACCAATAACCCACGGAAGAGAAGAAGAACCTCTCGCTGCTTCAAGTTCTTCCAGAAAAATGGTTTTGAGATTTGCTTCAGTAGGACCGTACACATTAGTAACTTGAAAAGTGTTACCATTAGCCAATTCCATAACCATAGAGATGGAAAAGGAACCCACCCTGAACGAGATTAGCCTACACACAGTAGGATCCCAAAGAGTGATCAAACCCCCAGCACTACCCCTTGCCGCTTTCGCTCTCCATCTCACCAGACCCTCCCCCCAAATGCTCCTCACAGTTCCAGCGTCCAGACATTCTAGCTTTGTCTCCTGAAGCAATACAATTTGAGTTTTTGCTTTTTTGACAACCTCACACACAACCAATCTCCTTCTACCCGAACCCAAGCCTCTGACATTCCAAGATAAAATCTTCAGATCCATATATAAATTAATTCACAGATGGAATCCAACCCTCTTCCCTAACTACTTCTTATTGACTCTCACCCCCCTTCATAACTTCCCGCCCTATCATTTAAGCCCCAGTTCAGTCTCATCATTTCTCTGTTCTTTCTTGAAGTATTACCTCCCTTCTTCACAGCTAACTTTCCCCTTCCCATAAGAATTGTGTGCTCGATTCCTTCCAAAAATTTCGTTGTTTCTTCCTCAAGACCATCAAGTGACACTCCCAAAAACATCCCTAACCCCAATAATTTTGATGAGACCCAAGAGGAAGAAGAACCCGCCATAGTAACCTTATCTCCTTGTGTCGCTAAATCTGCATCTTTGCCATCAAAGCCTGCGGATGGGATGGGTTCCATACCTTGCAAATTATCTGTATGAGTTGTGATCGGTGTAGATGTCACCTTCTCCCCTTCTTGAACGGCAACATTTCTCATCAGATGAGAAGAGGAGTCAATCACCATAATCGGCTGCACCTCCAATGGCTCCGTTTCCATATGTAAAACAAGTAGTTGACTTGGGTTTCGGGTTTGGGTATGCTCCAGGTTAACCAAAAGAGCTGGGGGGTGTTCAACAGCCATCTGTCTTCTCTCCTCTGATGCAGCCAATCTGTCCTCCACCACCTGCCCTCTTTGTATTTCCTCAATACATTCTTTAGTGAGATTTTTTAATTGGTCCACCGCCAACACACCCCTCTCCTACGAAGATTCCAAAATTTGAACCTCCCCAACTCTTGGTCTTCTCGAGACACCATCTCTATCATCCAATTGAATATGAATCCGATGGTTTGTATTCCCCCTCTCTTCATCTTCTTCTTCCTACCTAACACCGAACTCTGACAGCCGGGAAACCTAGCACTTCCCCGGAACTAGTGTGGGAAGAAAGGATGTCGCTTCTCTTCCACGCTCTTTTGAAGACAGACTCTCCTCAACATCTTCAACAATGAAGGTTTTGAGTCCTCTTTTTCCTCTCCTATCTTCAGAGAATTCCATCTTCTAGCCGACGGGAGGATCTCCGGCCAGATTCTGAATGAAAGAGGACCTCTCCAGCCACCACTTCCACACAATCAGGGATATGTCCACCACTTCGCACTTGCATCCTAACCCACTCACATGTTTCGAGTTTCGCCAGAGAGTCATCAGTCTCCAAAAATCCCCCACATCTATCCCCAATCGCCTTGATCACGCTCGAACACCAAAGGATTAAAGGAAGGCCGAAAATCCTAACCCAGGTTGAGTTGTCATGGATCGAGTCATTCTCCGCTTCTAGATAAAAACATCCGGCACTAGCCCCCCACCAGTCAAGAAAGAGTTGGTTTCCAAGGATCTAGCCTGCATCTTCCTTAGACAGAAGAATGAAAAGGAAGAGGTCATCCGCCATCTTCTTCACTTTCGCACCTCCCACCTCCCTCTAAACCCTCCTCACCCAGTCCCCAACTTCTTTCACTCCCACTCCCCACCGAAACCTCCCCACTAGGCATCCCCTAAGGAACTCTTTTCTCGCATCAACTTCTCGTTGTTCAGTGACTATGACCACACACCTGCTGCCACTACTCTGCTATAGGTAAGATTTTTCCTAGTTTTTGCCTCCAAACCTCCCCGACTATAGCAGTTCCCTGAGTCCCACCCCCTTCTCCCAGCCGAGGTTTTCTTTGGAAAATCTCTTCGAAACATTTTGCCACCACTTCCAGATCACCAATCTCCATCTAGGATCTTATCTCCAACTTCAGAGAGGATGAACATCGCTGATCAACACCATTCAGCACCACACGCTTCGTCGTCACCGCAAGCTTCGTCGTTCATTCATGATGAAAGTAAACTTTAACCGTACCTTCAATGTTTCCTATAAGTGAATCATCATTAAAGGATAGGTCTTCATCTGAATCTCCACAATCAATCTAATGTTTGTCCCCTTCAACTTCCTTCCAATCAGTCTTGGACCAGGAAAGCAAGGGTTAGGGCTTATCTCACTTAACCCACCGCTATTGAGACGAGTTCGCCCTTGAATGATTGTCAAAGATCAATGGAGACGATGATAGACTGACATTACCGTCTCCCGTCATTCCAACCTTGCTCCCACGCATGCCATTTAAGTTGTTACATGATGGCTTCCTATACACCAATCCAGCCACACGGTTCACCCCTGTTTCAAAATCTGGCCCTCCCTTCTTATCCCCTCTTCTTATTGCTTCCACATAGGATTTTCCTTCTCTTATTTCAGACGTTCAATGAAATTTAAAAACATTTGAACAGCCCCATTTTAAAGGAAAGATGGAGCCGAGAAAATTAGAATTTGACAATCCACCTTCCAAAGTAGGAAAGTGGACAGTCAACTTGGGATTTTTTAATTCTTTTAATCCACATGGCTGCCAACTAGACACATTACCATCATCTTCTTCCTCTCTCCGTCTCCCACAGCGACGATTCGACTTGGAGCACTAACCAATACTCTCCTCCATCACCCACTGGAAAGAAAACTCCACTGATCTTGGAATCCTTTCTGGCCTGGTACCAATAATTTTGATAATCGCCGTTTGAAGGGACGATGTGTTCACTGCTAACAGATGTCCACTGCAGAGCACTGCCACTTAAGAGAACACTTCTTCTTTCCACAAATTGAATAGGAGCCCTATCAACTTGATTTTTAGAACCTCTTCCTCCAGAACAACCTCATTACATGAAGGATTCCAATTCTCCAGAATCACCACCATCCTCTCGCGTGTCTCTAATCTGGTTACAACCTCAATATGGCAGCTCAAGTCAAGGAACAGCTGCTTTCTCCTCAAACGGAATCAGAATAACCTTTTCTACCGATGGGAGAGCCACCATTAAATCAAAAAGAACTCCATTCCAGTCTTGCACTTTCTTTTCTACCCTAATTACCTTTCTCTATCTCCAATCCTCCAGGCTTCCATCTAACACCAACTTCGAACACACGGTAGCTCCACTCAGGCCTTCAACCTTCTCTACCACTCCGCTCCATTTTGTAATTTAGAAGCTTGCTCAGGTACTGGAGTGTCCGGCATAGCAGTAGTGCTGTTCTCTTCCTTTTCCAGAAACCATGTCCTCTGTTCAAAGTCATCCAAGGCTCCTGCAAACATGACCCAACCTTGCTTACCTTTGCTTCTAGAATACACACCACCTGTTTCTCACCGTTTCCAAAGAGCTCACTTAGTTGAATGAAAGCTCCCCTATTGTTAATCTTCTTTTCCACTGTAAATCTTTTCTTTATCAAGTCAAGTTCTGCTTTCCACCCAGATTCAGTGATGACAAAAATTATACCATCAATGAACCCTTTCAACCAGCTTATCGCCTCCCTGCTTAACACTACCATTGATCTTTTGTCTTCTCTGATTTTGATTGCTGAACCTCCACCAATTTCTTCCAATAATATCCTCTTTTTTTCAGACAAGCAGCTCCTTCCTCCACCTTGTCATTGGCAAGAATCTCTTCTACATTTCTTCCTACAATTCTCCATCTCTTTCCGCTTTCAATCCCTTGTAACTTTAAATTATATAATGTGCAATATGAAAAAAAAATATTGAATTGGCCCAAGCTAGGTCGAGCTTGGCTTGGCTTTGGGCCTTAAACACAAAAGATTTCCCAATATGGCTGTAGACTAAAATGTCATCAAAAAACACAAAAGTATGAAGCAGCAAAAAGCCATTTTGTGCACATCTTTTACCAAGAATTCATAATGACTGGTCAAACTATATGGCATTACCAAGAATTCATAATGATTGCTGCGAGTGCAAAAAGCCATTTTGTGCACATCTTTTTGGTAGATATGGACCTGATAGTAGTCAAACATCAAGCCCAGTTCAGAAAAAATAGTCACTTCCCTTAACTCATCCAAAAGTTCCCCAATCCCTCTAAAGACATTTTGATAAAGTATCTACCATTCCATTTGTTCTTCTGCTCATCCATTTTAAAGACACATTTAACTCCCTTATTAAGCTCTCAATCCCCCTAAATTTATATTGAAAAACCCATGGGATTTGGGTACAGCATCTTGTCCAAGAAATGACTACCTAAAAATCCCCTTCCACTTCTAGATTCTGGAACCCAAATTGTTTGGCAAGTTTTAATCCCTGTGGTAAGCTTCCCATTTCTGCTGTTGGTGTGTCCCCATGCTCCAAAGGACCTGAATACAAGGACACCACTCTTCCTTCCGAATTCCTAAAGACTTCCCCTATTCCCGCCAATCCCACATCAACAATGAATCTTCCACCAAAGTTGAGCATTATGAAAGATGCCAAGGATTTCCAAATCATAATTTGCCTTTACTTTTCTTGAGCAGAGAGTGCCACCTCTTTCTAATTTCTCAATATATCATTTAGGGAGAAATTTTGGAAAGCCTCCATGGATTTTACCTAGTGCACCACCTTGATTTTAATTAAACTCAATAATCTCCCCCTCGGTTCTATTTTTGTCATTGAAGATTCTACCATTTCTTTCTTCCCAAATGGTTCAGACCACAGCTGCCCTCACTGTTTCCCACAAAAGACTTCCTCTTTTCTTTGAACCTTGAGCAAGCTGTCTACTAATGTGGCTTCCTTGAGTATATTTATTGAACAATAGCCTTTGCTCGAATAGGATCCACCTGCCCATTGTTAGTTGAGGCTCTAACAATTTCAAAGAAATATTGAAAAATTACAAGCCAACTAGCAGTTAAACACAAAACATTCATGCACCAGCCCCACTCATGCATATTTTGCCTTATTAACATTTTGATCAGCTTTCCTGATTTCCATAGTTCTTATAGGTTGGTTGTTCCAAACAAATATATCCCATGTGCATAAGTCCGTAATGTAAGAAATAGGAAGTAAACCATTCCTGGCCACCGCATGTTTTAGGACCTGACAAAAGGGGAAAACTTATGACAAGGAAAAAAAGTAGATCAATTTATCATCCACAGATGAATCAGGCACTGGTTTGCATGTAAGGACCAATACGTCAACACCCAAACACACTTGTGTTGGCCATCCAAAAATGGTTAGAAAGTCCAATTTCTTACTCCGATTGTTTCAAGTTACTTAAAAAGTAGAAAAAGGAATTTCAAAATGTATGCCATGTAGCCAACCACAGACAGTTGGGACAAGGCTTGGACAATTCTCATGATATGCATCAAACATTTTCATAGTCTTTAAACAACTTATCACCGTTGATCAGGTCAAAGAAGAATGTCATGATCAAATCTGCCATGTAATAAGAACTAAGTAGCACTACAAACTATTCTGTTGAAAGTTAGATCCCATTTTCAGATATTCAAACTGAAAAAAAAAAACGTAAAACATATAAGAAAATAGATATTCCTAAATTACCCAAATATCACTATACCAGGTTAATCCTAAAATCTAAAACTCTTAAAACATTTGGAATTCAGGCAACATATTTCGTTTTGGAAAAATTTCAAGATTAATTTTCACCCGAAGACCTTCAACTGAAAGCAAACACACACAAATGCAAGAACATTTCAACCCTTTTCCCAATATCAAAAATGAAAATTCCAGGCATAAATACCGCTACTAGTTTCCAAACAAAAACCTAATGCCAACCTACTGCAAACATGCCAGAGATGTTTGCGGTAACAATAATGGATTTCATTCCGTAGTTTTCTCAAATGAGTATCTCAATAATTGTTAAACTTATAACTATATAAATGGAGAAACAATTACTGGAAATCATAATCAAAGAGGTTATTTTTTCATACATGAAGAACTACGAAAAGACCACATCGTGCAGACTAACCTGCTTCAACTTTCCAGTGATCTCAATCATACGACCTTGAATCTCAAGAAACGCCTGTATCCAAAAACCCCAAAAAGAAAAGATAGAATTCTCTTAATACACCAAGCATTAACAACAATGATTCCAATAGTCTGTACAGAAAGGGACGGATATTGAACGAAAAGCAGAGAAGAGAAAATGACATTCTCTTACGGTTCTGTTTGTTTCATCGGCCATTTGAGTTGAGGCAAAACCTTCAGAGACAAAGAAAGATGAGCCCCACCAAAACCCTAAAATTTACAGAACGGAAATAGAGGACTGGGGGACGAAAGCGATGAAAGTTCAAACAAGGAGCTTGACGCTGTAGGAGAAATCGAGTGTTATACGAACGCAACGCGTCGGGGTGTTCAACCGTAGGTGTATTTTTGAAACCGAACCGATACTACCGGTTTCTGAAAAACCGAAATCGAATCAAAGCTGATCGGTTAATCGGTCGACCAGTTGTTAACCATTGGTTTATTTTATCGGTTTTTTGTTTTTTTATATTTATAGTATATATTATTAAAAAATATATAAATATTATATATAATATTATATTTTAAATAATAAATAATATATTATATATTAAATATAATGCAATATTTATTAATTTTGAGTAAATTATAATAGGTAACCAATACTTTGGGAATAGTGACAGATACGTATCTAAAATTTTAATTGTAATACTTGAGTACCCCCAAATTTCATGGTACCCATTTCAGATTTTTGAATTCAAAATTTAGAATGACATCTAAACTCAATTTTTTCAAACTTATGACAAGTTCTCACGCCAACTAAGCAACTTTGTTTTGCCTATGAGGTGGCATTCCAACGTGGATTTCAGGTCTCAATTTTCCTTATTTCTCTTTTAATTTCAAAATTATCCTTAATTTGTAAAGATTAAAATGACCCTACTTAAAAGACGGGTCAATTGTCATTGATCTTTCCCTCTCTCTCTCTCTCTCTCCCCCACAACTTTGAGGTCGTGCTCAACAAAAATAACTCCACACTATGGTTTTGCTCAATGCATTGAAGACAACTCTCTCTCTCTCTCTTATTGAACATCGGTGTGACTAATAGGTATTTGACAATTTCATTGTATCATTTTGTTTTAGTTGATCAAGAAATCCATTCAAATAAATTTGTTCTTGGGTTCTCCTTGCATGTCTATCGTACTAAATGGATTGTTGTTTTTATATAAAAAATTTAATTAAGTATAAGTGATGGCACATGAAATTAATTTGAGTTAACCTATCTTGATACACATTTACTAGTTTAGCGAAGTAAAAAAGATTTAATCGATTTCTAATAATGGGTGAGAAAAACCAATGGTGTTCCACCATAAATCATTAGTGAAACTGCACATAATATTATTGGTTACATATTAATCACTTTCTAACATTGGTCTTAAAAGTTTGAATGTCTAAATTGACAAGCAAGTAAATATTTACAAAGATGGATATGAGATTTTGGCCAAGTTCATTAGTATTAGTAATTCTCACTCATTTTAATTTCTTTTTGTAGCATAAAGATTTATTTTTTATTATATATAACGATGATTATTGTATACTCACATTGGCCTTAAATGCCTCATCATTTGCTATCTTAATAAATATTTCTTGAAGTGTAGGGCTAATTTTAATGATGAATTTACTTGAGAACCATGAATTTAGTAAAAATTTACCTAAATGGCCTTGAGAGGCTGAGTTAAGGATTAGACATGTAAAAATTATTTGCACCTTGCTTACCTTTACATATGATTCTTCACACCCTAAATGCCATATTCGTGAGCATTTACCTAATTGTTAAATTGATAAAGCTTACTAAATTCTATCTTTGTAAACATTTAGCATTAGCATTGCTTTACAATGAATTAGACAAGATCACAACAAATGTATTATTTGCACTTTGATCACCCTCCTACATTGGTCTTCAATGATCTAGTTGTTAAATTAGTAAAATTTTAATAAGATGGGATTAAGGAATTAATTTAAAATGTCATTCCATATGTGATTGAAAAATTGCACAATGCCCTCAAATATCTCCCTTGAAATATAATAAAATACTTCAGTCATAATTATGTCATTTCATTGACTTAGAAATAAAATATAACAAGGAAAAGAGAGAACTAAAGAATAACTTAATGGATCTACAAATGATTCATATATTATATGCTTATTACTTATTAATTATTTATGCTCAGTATTGCAATCATGGCATTACTTACCATGATTGCCAACCTTATAAAAATGTATAAAGATAGGTTTAAGTTGTCGGTTCATCTATTGGCAAGAAATTACACTTTTATCTACCTTTCATATTGCATGATGATAGTCTTTTGAACAACAATATAATAGTGTCAATTAATTTCAAGAAATATGGCACATAGCAACCATCATTAATGTTCAATATTGTTTTATAATGAATCAAATGTAAACTACACATAATAATGTGAATTACAATAATTCTATTAAATTCTCACATTGTCCTTAAATGTCATAACTTCCTAATTGATAAATTGTCATCAAAATGGGTGCAATTCATTGATTAAGTTCATTGATGAGGATATAACTATCCTCACTTAGATTTAATGATGCAACATCATGATTTGATTTGTCACATAATAATGTCAGTAATTGTATGCTCACCTACCATTGTATTAGCTTTATATCTCTTGATTACTATTTTAGTAAAAGTTTATCAAAATCGGTCTAAGTTATTAGTTAAATTGATTGAAAAAGACGTGACACCCTTCATGTTGCATAGTGATACTTATAAACAACAACACAATAGTGTTAGATCAGTCATGCTCTTACATTGTCTTTAAATGCCTTAACTACTAATCTGATAAACTTTACCAAGATGAGTGTGAGGCATTTCATTGATTATGGGATAACCATCTTTCACTTGGATTTAATGTTGCAACATTAAACTTTTATTTATGTTACATAACAATGCTAGTTATTGTATGCACACCCATTCTTGGGAAAAGTACGAACAAACCCATTTCAGATTTTTGAATTCCAGTCAAGTCGATGTAGATTAAAAAAAGACATCTAAGATAATTTTTTTTTAAAACTTGGGATAGATTCCCACCCCAACTAAATATTTTTACTATGTTTATTAGGTGAAAGTCCAATATGGATTCCATGTCATATTCCCACCCCAGCTAAGTTAATTTTTTTTCTCCTCCTTCTCTTCTTTCCTCCCTCCCTCCATCTCTCTCTTTCTCTGCTTAAAAAAAAAAGGGCCCATCTATCATGAGCTACACATCTTCTTCTCTCTCTTTGCATTCAATGTATCATGAGGTGCACACATTTCTTGAATTAGGTGCTCTCTCATGTTCACTTCATTTCTCTCTCATTCTCAAACCAGGTGGGTGCAACATCTGAATAAACAAATAGAAGTTTAGTGCAATGAAGACTTGAAGAGGGTGACAATAAATCAGATGCTTCAATACAATTATTTTGCAAGATTTATTTTAAGGTAATGTTCTTTGAGATAGCATTAAATTTGTTTGTTTTAATTTAAATAATCAAATGCAAGTAGGCATTTAAACTAAATTATATCCTAAAGAAATGAAGGGAATGATGATAAAGTTTTTCCTTTTCCAATTTCTAAATGTATCTATCATAGAAATCTTATTTGAAAACAATGCAAAAGATGAAATGCAGAGTAGCGTGATCTTTTTTCTTTATGAGGATTTTTTTTTTGTTCTTTCTATGTGAACCTTTTTCTTTATGATTAAATTATGATTCAAGCATATATATTGTAATGATTAATGATTCACATCCCTACAACCATCATTACATTGTCCAATAGATGTTTAAGCATCATAATCAACACATTTTATAGTGTACTATGAAATGTGTCATATTTATATGACTGTAGTTCTTGCAATGTGAACTAGAGCACTTTGGAATTCAATGGACTCTTAGCCACTTCTTGAATGTATATTTAAAGTTGGGGTAGATTGTAGGAGTTAGGGGAGATTTTATTTTATTTTATTCTTTTCCATCATATTATTTTGTACATGTTTTGATAAAAACTGATGGAGTGTGGGTGTCATTTCTTGCACTTTTAAAACCCTTTTAGTATTGTTTTGTTCTGTTATACACTAGCTAGTACGTTATAGGCATGGTCTTAAGGTTTTCTTTTTTCTCAATGATTTCATGGTGGTGAAATGAATGATGGTGCAGTCTTCATTTGGGTTTCAGAAAAGGAACTGAAGGAAAGGTTATGATCTATCATATAGATAGCCGAATCATGCTAGATGGCTGGGCGAAATTTTAAAAACTTTGTTATCCTTCTAGGAATTCAATTCTCTATGTTTCGAAAACTGCATTTTTCTTGGATTGGTCTTAAACTGAATTGGACCAGATTTGAAATCAAACAAAATGGGAGATGTATACCTGATACGAATACCACGAATGCATATCCTAAGGTGGAAGTTCACGTCCAAATCAGTCCTAAAACCAACCTCCACTGAAGATGGCATAGTGTACTCTTGAAGCCAGTTCAACAATGCAGTTTTTAGCAAAATTGCAATCCAACTGGTTGGATCGAACTGGGGAGGCACGGAATTTCTCTAAATTTTTCTTGCAAAAGTTAGAGAGAAAACTGATCTCTATCAATCCCAAAAGTCATGGTCGAACTAGGGGTTCTTGGAAGACAAAAGAAGAAGAGAGAACATAATTGAGAGGTGTTATTGATCAGTTTGCCCTCTTCTTCGTTTATTTCTTTATGGAACACTTCTAATCAAATTAGGAGATTATCCAAATCTAATTTTGATCTGGATTGTATTAAGAGATAAGCCTTATCCTCTTAAGAGGATAGGTGCTACATACCCACTTCCAAACCCATATTCGCCCCATGTCACATGGCAACAGTTATCTTGGAACATCTTAATTAATCATATTAATTATAGGCTTTAGGTCCATCAGCTAGAAGGCTCACGACCCAAGGGTTTGCTTGGCCAAGTTAGGCCTGATTTGTGTGGCGTGGAACCCCACAATGACCTCACATAAGTCCACATGGGTTCGGCCCAGTCTCCGTGAAAAGGTCTAGCCGAATTCACTATTTAATGTAGTGAACCCCTGAGCACATCACTATGGAATCAAAATGGGCCCAACATTTACACTTAAATAATCCTTGAATTCAACCATCCTATGAAGACTCAAGGATAATAGACTTAGGTAAGATAAAGCCATCAGGTAATTAGCCCTGTAATGGTCTCTTACACTTAACCTCTCGGTCCATAATGATTAAACACTGCCTGACAGGGAAAGACCTCTCCCCTAGCTGCAAGGTGTAGTGTCATACTCTCTGCTCGAATGGATCTTGGGAATTAAAAAATTTTGTAAACATTTTTCATATATATATATATATTATAATATATAAGGAATCAAAATCTAAAACACACTTGAAATCCACTATCGGTAGTTTAGGTTTCCATCAGAGAGAGTGTAAATCCTATCATTCACTTTGTCCAACAAAGGGGCCGATCCTATCATTATGATCACTCATTTAAGTGAATTCTTAGACTGCCCCAACATACCCAGATTTTGACTCTCAATGAATCTCACTGATTGGCATATCAAAGATAGTCCAATCCGACACCTAGTGCAATACCATAATCAAGTGTAGGGGTTATGTGTAACTTTCTAATTTTGCCCATTAATCTCCAAGGTTTAGGACATAACTGGAAAATGGTCCGGGTTCAGTGTTATAACCAAACACACACTACATGTGTTTCGGGTCTAACCCTAACAGCTAAGACAAACTGCCCCAACTTCTTTGGTAGGACATTAGTGTCAGCCTTGACAGGATAAACTCTCCAAATCTATCCAACAACTGAGAATATTCTAAACTAACACAAGTCTCATAAGTGTCCAGTTTAAGGGGCAAATTCATAGAAACATATCAATATCAACATGAAACAATAATGTACTTTTATTCATTTACAATAAATGTATTTATACATCAATCTGATTGGAGGTAAGGGACTGTCTAACAGGAACTTCAAGTGTTGATGAATAGTACAAGTTATAACATGTTGGTAGCACTTCACATACTATCTCAAATTGATCTTTGTTGCTCTAGCTACTGACCTAGTAAACCTTTTACCTAGTTTAGTATCGATAGATGAAATCATTAATGATCACTATCTTATTCATTTTAAATCTATGGCAAATTCTCCATTATTCAAATATAGTAGCAAGGGACAATAGAGTATGTCATTCCTTGTTAATGTTGCCCCATCCTATTGAACTTGTACTAACTACTAGGCTAATGTTAGCATGTTGAGTATATAATAACCTATAGTATTTTGTGATATAAATCAAAATCTTAATATTGCAACATAAAAACTAAGTGATGTTGGTTATGCCCACACCAAGGAACTAATTGCTCATTACCTTACACCCATCTCGGTAAGTTTATCCAATTGATAGTTAGAGTATTCAAGGAATTTGCTCATGTGAAGAAGATGATGAAAGAAAAAAAATTGATCATGTGTAGAGAAAAAAAGAATGGGATAAAAGATCAATATAGATTGAATAATTCATAGTGCTAAATTAGATCTATGATTCATAATATTTACAAGATTATATACTCTTTATTTAAATTTACATATTCATGTCTTTATTCTAATTTATGACAACGTTTTCATAATGTTTATTATGTAGAAATGGCAACTTCGTACAAGGTGTTATTATATCATTGCACTTTTGAGGATACTATAATTGGGGTTCGTGTTGACAGCCAAACGCATTTTAATGAATTTGTTGATGAAGTGTAGTGATTTAAAGGTTGACGCTAATAGCATGAACTTATATTACACAATATATCTCAACAAAGCATGCTTCTTGCCACTAAATGGGCCGCGTGACCTTTCAAATATGTCGATTCAAGTTGGTTGATTTTCTAGTATTTTTGGCCGGCTTTGGTTCAACAATTTCCCAACCTGACCAAGTTAGATCAGTTTCGCTTTAGCCATTTGTAAATTGACCAAAATTGAACCTGACGATAAATATATATTTATATTTTATATTTTTAATATAATTTCTTAATACAGGAAAGAGAAAATATTCCCATATTTTTTAGTCTAAAATATTTTATATCATGAATTTAATTTTAAAATTTATTTTTTAAGTTTAAATATTTTGAACCGACTAACCAAACCAAAAATTGACACAAACTTATACAACTTGATTTAGCTGGATTTCACCAATGGTCAATTGGTTTTGGCTAGGGGTGCAAATGGATCAAATCATAATCCAATATGGAGTTTGATCATATATTCTTGGATTCAGATAGCCCTATTTCGAATCTTCAGATCAAATCAGATAATAAGATCCGATTAGAAATTGGATCAAATTCAAATCATCGGCATCTATCTAATTAGATAAGATTTGATCCAATATATTTGTTATTTATTTATTTATATAAATATATATAATACACAAAGATATGTTACTTATTTGTTCATTTATCAATATATTATTTATATTGCATTTTTGTAAATTTGTTATATTATTTACCTTTTTATAAAATGCATGTATATATATGATAAAAGTAGTTGAAAAGATACTTGTAGTTTTTGTTTTTATTTATTTAAATTGTTATATTTTAATTTCATTTTAATAATTTATTAATTTTTGTAAATCAAATTGGATCAAATCAGATCCGAAAATCTGACTTCCTTATCGGATTTGAATTCAGATCCATGTGTATCATATCCAGGATATGCAATTAACAGTATTGGATTGAATTCAGATATAGCCTAATTTGAATATAACTCGATCTGTTAGCATTCATAGTTTCGGGTGACCAACTCCTCAACCTAAGCAAGCCGATTTGGTTGGCTAAACAACTTACAACTGAACAGAACCAACCCATGAACACTCTTAATTTTATCTAAATTCATAGTCCAATCTATGATAAATAAAAATAGTTTAATCTCTAATAATTATTGAAAATTTATAGAGAAAATACAAAATTATGGAAAATATAATGGTAATAAAAATACAATAAATACTAAAAAATATATTAAGTTAGTCAATAAATAGTGTAATCTCGAATAAATATTAATAAATAAATTATAACAAAAATACAGTAAGTACAATAAATTAAACTTAAAAAGTTAAATAACAATAGTTTAAAATCTAATAATTATTGAATTTTTTTGTTAAGTTAAAAAAATAGATTTATATATAATTATTGAAAATATATTTATCACAAAAAACAATAAATAATCCACAAAATTATAATTTATACTATTATTATTGAAAATATATTTATCACAAAAAACAATAAATAATCCACAAAATTATAATTTATACTATTATTACATAATTTCGTTATTATGTTATAATTATTTTCTAGTTTTAAGAGTTTTGAAATTTATTACATAATTTCATTATTTTAACTATTTAAAATATAGTTATGTTAAATATTTTGTTAGTTAAAAAATCTACTTATTTAAATAATATATAATATTCAAAAATTTTCATTCTTTGACTTTTATTTGTTCGAAATTTATTAAATAATATTAAATATTTTGTTATTTTAGATATTTAGTTATTAAAATATTTAACTAGTATTTTATTTTTTAATGTTAAGTATTTATTTATTTGAATAACATTTAAATCGAATTATCCAAAAAAAATAATTTTGTAAAAGTATAAAAGTATTAATAATATTAAATCTATTATAACTATTTTTGTGTTTTTAATAAATATTTTAAAATTATTATATAATTTTGTGAGAATATTAAATATTTTTTTTTATTTTTTAATTCAAAATTTCCTTAGATAGATATAGATAAAAAGTGGGGGAGGGGATAAATAGTATTAGAGATAATTTAGGAGAAAAATCTGTATTAAATTAGAGATAATTTAAGAGAAAGTGAGGGATAGTGGGGGAGGTAGTTTAGGAGAGGATATTATTTAGGTTATTGAGAACGTGTAGGAAAGAGAGATAGAGTATAAGTATTTTTTTTTGTGTTTTTAATAAATATTTTAAAGTTATTATATAATTTTGTGAGAATATTAAATAATTTTTATTTTTTTAATTCAAATTTTCTTTAGATAGAAATAGATAAAAAGTGGTGGAGAGGATAAATAGGATAGAGATAATTTAGGAGAGAAATCTCTATTAAATTGGAGATAATTTAGGAAAAAGTGAGGGATAGTAGGGGAGGTAATTTAGGAGAAATTTTTGGAGATGATATAATTCAGGTTATTGGGAGCGTGTGGGAGCAAGAGAGAAAGAGAGAGAGATATTTTAGGTAACTTTTATGGGGAAGGAGAAAATCGCATTGGATGTTTAAAAATGACATGGAATAAAAAAATAAAAAATTCAAAAAAGGAGAAGAAAATTTCTTTGGTGTTTTGGGGGGTGTATATATATATATATATATAATTATAATATAGATATCTATGATTGGATAATGGGTAGTGATCCATCATATTGGGCAAATTAATTCTTTATTCAAGGGTAGACAATACCAAAAGTTTACTTCTAATCTTGCAGAGTCATTTAACGTATGACTGCTAGAGGCATGAAAACAACCTATCATGTCTTTGGTCAACACAATTTACTTGAAAATGATAGAATTGATATTTATGAGGTAATGTGAAGCTAAGGGATATAAACAACTAGTGGGCCCTAATATAGAGGATTTTCTTAAGTTTAACATTTTAGATTCCATAAATTTGAGGTACACAATATGAGATTGATGAATTTGACATTAGATATAGGGGAAAATGAGAAGTAATGTACTTGGCTTCTAGAAGTTGTTCATGTAAGGCATGGCAAATGGTTAGATTACCATGTATATGCATGTCGTGCCATTAGTTTGTTATGCTTAAACATTTATGATTTTATTGAAAAGTATTATTTGAAAGAAACTCAACAAACAATTTACTCAAAGCATATACATGTAATGTCTAATTTCGATATGTCTGATTTTAGTAATGAGTCATTTTCTTCTATGAGCAATAGTGTTAATCATAATGTTTTGAACATGTTGCCACTAAAGCAAAAACGTCAACTTGGTCGAATTAGAACTAAAAGAATTGACTCACAACCAATTGAAAGAAGGGAAGTGCATTATAATCATTGTGGAGAAAATTTTCACTATCAGTGCATCTGTCAAGATTCAATTGATTAGTTGGATACATTCCCAAGTATTATAAGCACAAGTACAATTTATTGCATTATCTTTTAGTAGTTTTCATATCTTATACTTTTGAATATTTTGAGTAATGTATATATTTTTTAAAAGTAGTGGTGTAATATTTTGCAAGTTGTGCAAAAAAAAAAAGAATCAGATACTTTGTTAATGGTTATTTTATATAAGCAGTGGTATAATATTTTGCAAGTTGTACAAAAAATATTCAGATACTTTGTATTGTCTGTATAAGTAGTGGTGTAATATTTTGTAAGTTGTGCAAAAAAAAATATTCATATACTTTGGTAATGATTATATTTTCTGTAAGTAGTGGTGTAATATTTTACAAGTTATGCGGAAAATAATTAGATACTTAGACAATGTTTGTACTTTTTTACGAGGAGATTAATGTTTAAAGTTTGTAAACCTCTCAACTTGGTAATGGTTAGCATAAATAGTTTCAAGCAGTTGATCACAATACCATATCACTTTTTGTAATAATCTTCTTGCTAATAAAATTCAAATTTCTTGTTTTTAGAACTTCATAGTTTTGTCTTTATAATAATTCTCTGGTAAAATCTAGGTCAGTTTTATTTGAATGTATCTATTCGAATACTTTACCTCTTTGTACTTTTCACTTTGATTTTTCAGAAAAATGGAAATAAGATTAGACTTGGATGCTCTAATTACCAACATAGTAAAACAATTTATCAGGATGGGTATTAAATATTGGTTAAATTCAATAATCAGAACATTACCACCCATCAGGTTTCCATGCCGCATGATGATGACTTAATATATTAGAACATGATGTCTCTAATTAAATTTTGATTATCCTTTAGACTTAAATATGTTAACTGTCAACTTGGTTAAAATTTACCAAGATAGAATTAAAAATTTAATTTTAAGAGCAATGTTACATACAAACTCTTATAGAGGTGTCACCATTAATATTTAATGAACGTAACATAACAATGTTAGTAATTGTATGTTCACTTTTCCTAGGTTGGCCTTATATGCCCTAATTTCCATCTTGGTAAAAGATTATCAATATAACATTAAAGGATTTACCTCAAGAGCAAGGATATATGGAAACCACCATAGGTATATTTTAACATCAAGATTTAATGGTATTGATATAATAATTTTACATATTGTGTACTTACCCTTTCCATATTGATATTATATGTTTAATTGTCATCTTTGTAATAATTTAATATGATAGGATTGATGGGTTGATTTTATGAGTGAAAACACATGAAAATCTTCATGGATGTTCAATGTTGTTTTACAATAAATTGAACATAAACTACATATAACAATGTTAGTTTCACTTTGATTATACTCATATATGCCTTGAATGTCCTAACTTCCAATTAGGTAAACATGTACCAAGATGGGATCAAGGTATTGGTTTAGTTCAATGGAAAAGACATTACCATTCTTAGTATGAATTCATGCTACACCATTAAGACTCGATTTATATCACATAATAGGGTTGGTTAAATTGATTAACAAGAACATGAACCTTTTGTTGCCCTTTTGAAGCATAATGTTGACTTCTTAAACAAGGATATAGAATTGCCAAATGTTATGTGCATAGCCTTCTCAAATGCTGGTGTTATTTGTTATAATTGCCAATAGAAAAGTTTACCTAGATAGGCATGAGATGTTGGTTGCAATGATTGGAAAAGTAATAGCAATTTCTTATTAGTGTTAGGTTGTGAACTTACCCCCCTTGATTTTTGGCTTTACATGCCCTAACTTTCATATTGGTAAAAAAATTATATAGTGTTGATAGGATGAATTCAATAATGAAGACACACAACAATGATGTTCCAAACTAAATTAATGGTAAACTATGAATGGCATTTTTCCCTGAGATCATCTTTATGATTCATGCTATCTAAATGAGATTGGGCATGCCTTTGGCAATGAACTAATTCAACATTGTAGACCTAGCTTAGTAAACCTTTACCAGGCTAGCTATCAAGGCAATAATGACACTATGGGAGGGTAACAAAAAATGTAACTATGGTTTCGCGTGATGGTTTTTATTTTTTAATTATTGTTTCATTCATTATCACACGTTATTAGACATTTTCGGTGGTTTTTATATGTTCTCAAATTTGAAATTAACATCTTAATCCCCCACCTTGGTAAGTTTACCAAGTCCTGTACGTTTTGGCTTTGATCAAGAAAGTTACTTGATAAAAGCTATGGATAGCGAGGAAGATCCCATGAGTTATATGAAAGCTATGTTAGATATAAACTCCTTGAATTAAGTAGATGCCATGAAAGTCGAGATGGACTCAATGAAAACCAGTAGAGTTTGGACTCTTGTAAATCCACCCCTAGGTTGAGAGCAATCAGTTGCAAATGGTTCTACAAAAGGAAGAATGGCCCTGATGGAAAGGTTGGGACCTACAAAACTAGGCTTGTAGTGAAAGGTTACACTCAAAAAGAAAGAGTTAATTATGAGGAGGCCTTTTTGCCTATGGTAATGCTTAAATTCATTAAGATACTATTAGCTATAACTGCACACTATGACTATGAAATTTGGCAAAAGGATGTCAAAATTGTGTTCCTAAATGGTGATTTTACTAAAGATATCTATATACAGCATTTGGGAGGCTTTGTTGTCAAGGGTCAAGAACACATGGTATATAAGCTGAATAGATCCATATATGAATTAAAGGAAACTTCCAGAATTTGGAACATCTGGTTTGACTCAACAGTCAAAGAATTTGATTTCAAGCAAAATCCTGATGAACCCTGTGTTTATAGAATGATAGGGGGAGATAATGCTACATTATTGGTTCTATATATAGATGACATTTTTCTCATTGGGAATGATGTAAGAATGTTAACCACAGTGAAGGCATGGCTTTCATAGAAATTCTCCATGAAAGATCTTGGAGAAGCTACTTACGTTGACAAGATCGTCAAAAGATACCACATGCAGAACTCCAAGAAGGGATTAGTTCCTTTCAAGCATGGAGTCGCTATTTCCAAAGGAATGTCACCTGAGACCCTTGAGGAGACAGAGGACATGAGAGAGGTTTCCTATGCTTTAGCTGTAGGGAGTATCATGCATACTATGTTGTACACTCGGCCAAACATTGCTCATGCTATAACTGTAGTGAATATATATCAATCCAACCTAGGACAAGAACACTAGACAACTGTAAAGAATATATTAAAGTACCTCAAAAAAACCAAAGACTATTGTCTTGTCTTCGGTGGTAGTTCACTACAGATATATGGTTAGTTATATAGATGTCAACTTCTAATTTGATCCAGATGAGAGAAAGTCTACATTAATTATATTTTTATGATGGGGTGCTCTGCAGTTAGTTGGAAGAGCTACAAACAAGGGTCTATAGCATAATCCACAACCTGTTAGACAATTTTGTATGCCCTTAGCTTCAATCAGAATGATGTACTTTATGAGTTTATTGTAAATGAATAAAAGTGCATATTTGATTCATGTTCCCTTGGTATGTTTCTGTGTAATACCCTTAAACTAGACACTTAATGAGACTCGTGTTAGATTAGAATGTTCACAGCTAGTGAATCGGTCTAGGGAGACTCATTTTGACAAGGCTGATACTGTGGTGCCACCAAGTCGGTTGGGGTGGCCTGTCTCAGCTGCCAAGGTGAGACCCTAGGCACATATAGTGTAGGATTAATTAAATCTATGAACTGGACCAGATTTCCAGTGTTGCCCTGGACCTTGGAGATTGATGGGCAAAACTTGAAAGTTACACCCGACCCCAAGACTCGATTATGATACTGCACTAGGTGTCGGATTGGGCTGTCTTTGATGTACCATTCAGTGAGATCCTTAGCGGGGGTCAAAACCTGGGTATGTTGGGACAGTCCGAGAATTCATCTGAGTGGGTGATCATAGTGATAGGATCAGCCCCTTTGTCGGACAAAGGTAATGATCGGGGATGCACTCTCATTGATGGAAACCAAGACTGTCGGCAGCCGATTTCAACCGTTGAGATTTGTTTTGCAAAGTATATTTTATATAAGATATAAAAGTATATATATTATGGTTGTAAAATGTTTGCAAGAAGATTTTAATTCTCGGGATCCATATAAGCAGAGAGTGCAACACTGTTCCTTGCAGCCGAGGGAGAGGTCCTCTCTTGTCGGGTAGTGTATGATCATTATGGCTGAGAGGTCAAGTGTAAGACCATTGAGGATAATACCTGATGGGCTAATCTTGCATCTGTTTACAGTCCCTGGGTGTTACAAAGTGGCTTGGCCCAAGGACCACTTAGGGTAAGTATTGGGCCCATAGAGCCCATTTGATGGGTTTCAGGGGGTGCACTGTCCTTAACAGTGTATTCGCCAGGCCTTGTAACAAAGGCTGGGCCGAACCCATGTGGCTGATGTGTAGATCAATGTTTGGGTCCCACGCCATACAAGGAAGCCCAACTGGGCAGCAGTTAGGAAGGTTAAGTGAGTACATAAGCTTAATGGGCCTAAAGCCCATTTCGAACTGGGCTTTTTATTTAGTTAATTATGGGGCGAATTCTGAGATAGATTAGCAGATAGGATAGAGTTTTGACCCTATCCACTCAGAGAGTCCAGATCTGAATGTGATTCAGATCTAGAAACCTCGTAATGAGATTAGGAGAAAGCTAATCTAAATCTGGAGATAGGATAAGGGTTTATCCTTATCACCTAAAGAGAGGGCTGATCCAAATATGATTTGGATAAGCAGTTCCTAATGTGATTAGGAGCTGATCCTTTAGGTTAACAAAAGTAGGAGGGGGCGGTAGGCTTTAGATGAATGAGATATTCAGATCCTCTTCAGTGCTGAAATCAAGAAGGAAGAATTAAGCATCCCTGTAGAATTCTTTCTTGCCGCCTCCTTGTTTTTGCCGCCCTGTTTGCCAGTTCGATCTCCAGTTGTGGGAGAAGTCACGATTGGATCTTGACATCAGTTCTTGGAGGAAGAATTGATAGGAAGTTGTGCTCACGTATCATTCTGCTGTTTTTTGCGAAGGACAGAGTTTTTGGAGAACATTGCTAATTCTACTCCATCCTGCATTGCGCCATCTTCAGTGGGAGCAGTCTTTGGATCCTTCCTTGGGCGTGAACACCTTCATTGGGGGATATTATTTCTCCGTATCAGGTATAATTCTCCCATACTCCTTTTGGTTCAGATCTGGTTTAGTTTATGGTTCAAGAATGATCATTGAAAATATGATTTTCTAAATAGGGAATGCGATTCCTAGTTGAAGAGAGAGAAAAATTTTTGAAAATCGCCCCCTTATTCTGCAATCTTTGGGCGTCCATGGGATGGATCTCTCATCCCTTTACAACCGAGGCTGAGTACATTGTCATAAATGAAACTACCAATGAAGTGGTTTGGATGAATAAGTTTATTTAGGAATTAGGAGTTGTATCATCTGGAACATCACCCATTCCACTGTTGTATGACAACACTGGAGTCTTTGCTCAGGCTTAGGAGCATAGAGCCCACTCGAAGTCGAAGCACATCGAAAAGAAGTATTATATTCTATGGGAGATTATTGGTAGAGAAGACATCCAGATTCAGAAGGTAGCATCAACAAAAAATGTGGGAGACCCACTAAATAAGCCAGTAACACAAAAAGTGTTTAAAGAACATGTAGATAGTATGAGACTTAGGCTTATATCTAATTAGACCTAAGTGTAAGTAGGAGCTATTAGACAGTGTATGCCCTTAACTCCAATCAGTTTGATGTACATAAACATTTATTTGTAAATGAATAAATTACATTGTTATTTCATGTCAATATTATTATGTTTTTATGCATTACCCCTTAAACTTGACACTTAAGAGACTCGTGTTAGTTTAAAATGTTCTCAACTTTATTATGGTACATAATCCTACACTTGATTATGGTACTGTACTAAGTGTTGGACTGAGATGTTTTTGATATGCCAACAATGAGATCCATCGAGGATCAAATACTTGGGTATGTTGGGGCAGTTTAAGAATTCACCTAAGTGAGTGATCATAGTGATAGGGTTGGCTCCTTTGTCAGACAAAGTGAATATCAGAGTTTATACTCTCTCTGATGAAAACCTAAACTACTAGCAATGGATTTCACCTATGTTTGAAATATGGTTTTGCAAAATATATATATATATATATATATATATATTACTATTTTAAAGGAAAGGTTTGCAAAAGGTTTTAATCCCTGGATCCATTTGAGTAGAGGGTGTGACACTGTACCTTGTAGCCAGTGAATAAGTCTTTTCTTGTCGGGCAGTGTTGTGATCATTATGGGCCGAGAGGTTAAGTGTAAGAGACCATTATAGTGCAGATTACCTGATGGGCTTTGTCTTATATGAGTCTATTATCCTTGGATCTTCATAGAGTGGCTGAACTCGATGATCATTTTGGTGTAAATGTTGGGCTCAAATTGGACCAATGCTGATTAGGTCAAGGGTTCACTAATCTAAGCAGTGAATTTGGCTTAGCCTCTTTCAGAGGTTGGGCCGAACCCATGTGGGCTTATGTGAGATCATTATGGGGTCTTACACCATATAGTATCAGGCCTAAAGTGGTCATGCAATATCTTAGGTTGTAAGCCTTTGAATTAGATGGGCTAAGGCCTATAATTAATATGATGAAGTAAGTTGTTACATGACAATTTGCTTTGGGTCGAATATGGGTTTAGAAATGGGTATGGAACACCCATCATCGTAAGAGGAAAAGGCTTATCTATTAATAGAGTCCAGATGCAAATTAGATTTGGATAATCTCCTAATTTGATTAGGAGAATGCCCCATAAGGAGATAAAAGAAGAAGGGGGCGAACCAGAATAAAACACTACTCTCTCTTGTTCTTTATTCTTTTATTTTATCTTTAAGAAACCCTATCATGGCCTAGGCTTCTAAGAACCGATTTATTTCAATTTTCTTCCTAGTTTTTACAAGAAAAACATTGAAGAAAATCATATTCACTTACCTCATTCAATTTAAGAAAGTTGGATTACAATTTTGCTAAAAATAGTGTTGTTGAACCGGCTTCATGTTCACACTATGCCATCTTCAATGAAGGCTAGTTTAGAACTGATTTGGGTGTGAACTTCCACCTTAAGATCTACACTTGTGGTATCCGTATCAGGTGCAAAACAATTGATGATTTAGGAAAAATGCAAAACACAAAAGAAAATAAAGAATATAGAATTGAAAAAAGAAATAACATTTTAGGTTCAAGGCCTACTTGTCAATAGGCTCATGCTGCTGCACCAATGCAATCATGAGAAATAACAAAAATTCCAATGAAATCTAGACTAAGTTGCACAAATAGAAAGACAATTAGTAAGGAAGAAGGTGATTAAATGATCATATGTACCAAAAGAAATTATGTGCACCTAGGATTTTTCAAAAATTTGCTAAAATATGATATTAAATTAATAAAAATTATGTATATTAGAATAATCCTATGATTCTATGAGAATCAAAGATTCATTAGTACTGATTTAAATGTTTTAATATTATTAAGTCAATAAAAATGGAATTGTAATTAGACATTTACCCAATGGACTTGTTTGGTTGTTCTATTGTTGAAGACTTGAAATTAAGTTTGATCATCCAATTGAATGGCCAATGTTGGTAGTTTTCTGGGTTGTGTTGTGACTATTGGGGATTCCTTGTTTGTGGTGTTAGTATCTTTCATAGGTCAAGCTGATTTGTTGGTTGTTATTTATTTATTTTTATTTTGTGAATGTTCATTGGTTGTTATTTAGGTGCTGGCTTCTTTTGTATAATGGCTTTGTATGGTCTAATAAGTAGAATGCTGTTTCTTATGTTTGTTGATCTTCCTAGTAGCTTTATTTGGATTGGTAAGTAGAATTCTTGCTTCAACATTATGTTCTTTCCTATAAATGGATTTATAGGAAAGAAGAGGTGCATAACTTGAGTAGTTGCTAATTTTTAAGCGATATGATCATCAAATGAACCATATTAAGCATTGCTTGTACAGACTTTGCTCCTATTCGACCAAAAAGTATAATCACAATAGCTATTAGAGATGCAATATTACCAAAGGGAAGAAAAATTTTGTTTAAAATTAAACCTAGTCACAAAGAAAAAGGATTTTTAGGCTTTTTAAGTGGCAATCCCTATCCTCTATCTTTAAAAGTTTTACATTTTATTTGGTTTATCACTAGAAGCAACTCATCCATGGAATAGGTGTGAAAGAGATGAGGATGTTGAACCAGATTAGAAAGGTTCAAGTGTCATTCTTTCATTGATGGGGAGTATCAATATAGATTTTTCACTTTGTAATTTTTATCTACTATAATAACTATGAATTGTTGTCAAGGATTTTGCATTCTTTCCCACTTGTTACCACCTCAAACCTACTTCTTTGTCTATTGTTAGCTTTCCTAGCCCTCAAATAATTAATTTTGATATCCACATAAACATACACTGCTAAGTCCACTCTCACTCTATCAGAGTTTTCCAAATTTAACAAATTGTTCTCATGCCATACTCAAACTCTTATACTAGACATATTTTGGTTTGGCAGAGTGGACATTATAAATGTATTTGATCTAAGTTCAGCACTCGATTAGAGAACTAAGATGAATTGCCATAGCTATAACTAATGAACCAAAAGTAGATCCTCATACATGTTTCATTTGAATGTATACTACCTTACCTTAGTAAGGCTACAATTGCTCAAATGGTGACAAGAAGAGAGAAGAAATTAAAAGGGTAAAATACTTAAAACTACCCCTATGTTTTAAAAATTGACTAAAACTTAACCAATAATTTACTTAAAGTACCCTTAAGTTTTTTGATAATTGACAAAATTCTCCCCTAACGTTAACGTGCTGTTACAATTCCTTCGCATGTGGTGTCACATGATTTATATAGTTTTTCTTAATTCCAAAACTACCCTTTTACGGTCAATTTGCCTTTCATTATTCTTCAAAATTTCAAAATAAAACCAAATGGCAGACATTGTTTTTTATTTCTCCCACCTTTTCATCATTGTAACTTTTTGTTAACAAACATTGAAAAATCGTGCTATTGTTGTGAACTTAAATGATTTTTTTTTTTGTGGTGCACAACATATTTTCACGTGCAAAAAGAAAACATGATTTAGGGTTTGTGAAAAAAAGTTTAGATACTAGTTCTATTATTTGGAATCAATTTATTAATGCTTAAAGCCAGCATATCACCGACTAGGAATGACAATAGGGCAGGTTTGGGGCAGGGCACCCCCTCCCCATCCCCACCTTGAAACCAAGATAGTCTACCTCATCCCCACCTTATCCTCAGTTGTGAGGTAGGTTCAAGGCGGGGTAACAACTAATAATATATTTAATTTCAGGATATTTTAGAAATAGGATTATGTGAATTTGAAGGTATTTTAGGAATTTTATTATAAAAATTTAGAGGTATTTTATAAATGGAATTATGGGATCCTAAGATTTTAAGAATTTAACAGAAAACTTTGAGATACTTTAAAGATTAATATTAAACGTAGGAATGTTTCCATTTAAGATCAGGGAAAACCTGACCCATTCGGGGCAAGGCATAGCACAACCTCGGTTTTACGAGGAAAATTATCATCCCTATTACTAGTAGATTTATGTTTCCTAAGGTGAATATCAACATGTGTTGTCTCTCCCAAATTCTCTTTCCATATCCTAATGTTTTTCTACTCAAACCGTGTAAATGGTTCCATTAATGGAAACAACAATAACATATATGGTATTTTATATTAATGTGCTTTCACGGATTCCAAGTAATGGAGTAGTTCCAACGTTGCCATACCTTCAAGCACTTGCCCCCCCAAAAAATACTTAAACTAACCTCCTGGACCAAATTTTAGACATTTAAAATTGTAGTATAAATTGAAATAAGACAAACATCTTACATAATAAAATAAAATAATTTAATGCAAAATTGATAAATAAATAATACAAAATGAACTCAAACATGTATGGAAAATAATACAAAATGAACTCAAACATGTATGGAAAAACTTTGTAATCTATAAGATAGTGATAACAACAATCAACGTGTATGGAATCCCAACTTGAGAAATGAAAGGCTGATAACAACAATCAAAGTATCAAGATCCATCACAGGCTTAGCTTATAGTCCGTAAATCATTGTTAGAAAAATAAGGAGGAACCCTTTTAATGTTGCATTGATGGAACCCTTTTAATGTTGCATTGATGTAGGTAAGTAAAGCTATAACCAGGAGGGTGGTAGGCTTATCTTGCACAAAAGGATGTCAAACACATAGAGAGGGTGTAACAACACACTCCCTACAAATAGAAACAATCATTATGAAGGGGGGCTAAGGTCGGTTGGGTTTGATGTGCTTTCATAGACTCAAAGCACGATATTTAATTACATTTTGTTGAAATGCCATTAAAGAAAGCTCTAACATCCAAATGGTAGAATTTTGAAAATTTGAAGAAGATTGAAATGTAAAATAGTTTTTTTTTTTTTTAATCTTTTCATTAACAGATGTTAACGATTGTCAATTGTCAAAAAACTTAAAGATACTTTAAATAATTTTTCAAATAATAAGATAAGTTTTAATCCATTTTTTAAAACATAAGGATAGCTTAAGTATGTTACCCTTAAAAAAAATGATTAAGACTTGTAATCTTTACTCCAATCTTCAAACTAATCAGCCCCAAAAGAGTACACACAGGCCTTTATACTTGAAACTACAAAGCCAGTGAGATAAAACACCACAAAGGTAGATTATCTGCCATGGCTTTACTACCTCACAATTGCCTAAGAAAAAGGATAGTTGATCACACATACTAATCTTGATTTGGCATGAATTTACACAATGTTGCACTAGCACATAAAGTTATCCTTATTAGACCTATAGAAGAGAAGAGAGATAGCATCCAATTCTCACGAAAACTTTATGAAGAATCGAAATTAGGAAATACTCTACATTAGGTTGTTCAAAACCTAGTTTGCCCATTCGTATACTTATCACCATCAAACTCTTGGCAAAAAAAGATGATCTCCATCTGAAATGTATCATAGAAACACAACAAATCCCTTATGTTTATGGTATCATAAAATTCGTCCTACCCCATTAAAATCGGCACAGGAGGATAAGACCCTTTACCAGTCTCTTGATCCTCTAACTCTGATGCTTTCTTCGAAAGATTCTCAACATCTACATGATCCAGAAACACTTCAAATGGGTGAACTGAGGCAGCCCAAAGTAGATTTTCTCTCTGCCACCGTCATCTTCATAAATTGATTGTCGAAGGTGAAGAAGATGGCAGTTGCAGACAGAGTAAAACTGTAAATGAGATGAAGAAGATGAAACGATCAAATACTATTCAAGTTGAATGGGGGGTTTTCCTTAACCCCAAGTTATTTGAACAAACCCAAAGGCACACGTGAGGCACCATGTGTCACTTGACATAATAGACATGCCTATAAAATTGTACACTGAGGTTCCCAATTTTGCAAAATAACACGGTACCCCTACTTTTGATAATAACTCTGACATACATTTAATGCTCATGCATTCAATGAACCGTCACGATAATACTTAATCATTTCATTTCATTAGTGGACTTATTATTATGAGATTCCCAATTTTAATTTAATCTATTATTTACAATATCCCATCGAAAATATGTAATAATGCATTAACATATTTGTGATCCTCTCACATGTAGGGGGCTCCCCACCACAAACCTAACCCAACTGATAGCTTATCCACGTCACAACTTCTATATTCCTTATTTACTTAATAATAGAATTTCTATTACGACAAATTTCTTAAATTGAGTTAATTGATTAATTATATCCTTATTGCTTAATTATTGTCTTACACTACACTTATTATTTCTGATAATTATCATCGTCACTAAATCATGTCCTTCTTTCCTCAAACATTAGCACCTTCTTCCCAGTTCCATGCATCATTATCCCTTTGAACTCTTGCTTTTCTGATCTGGGTTTCTTGCAAATCTAGGTATCTTGGGATTTCCTATGCAGATAAAGAAATGGCAACCAAATGGACAAGTCTCCTAACTTCCAAGAAGGTGGCATCTAGTGGGTGCATAGAAGATGGAGTCGAAATCAGAGACAAAGACGGATTTTGGAATCCGATTGCTTGCCCAACCCATCCCTCCTCTCTCGTTCATTCCTCTCTCTCTCTTTCTCTCTCTCTCATTCTCTCTCTCTTACCCTCTTCTTTTTTTGGTCTGCCACCCCTTCTCCATTCAACAACTACCATTGCTTTCACAGTAATCACTTACAATCAAAAAGCAATTACCACCCCAGTGGTGCCTTGATAGTTTCAGCACCTGTGAGAATAGTGCCCTTTTATGGTTGATATTCTTTCAGCATTTTTACCCACCTCTAGTGTTGGATTTTAATCTCATAAGAGATTAAATTCAATGGGTTTGATTGATCAAATTACAAGAGAAATTGCACTTGCACACTTGATTGAAAAATCTGTTTTTCTCTTACAAAAACCCGGTTTTGAACTTGTCCCACATTGGATAATTATAAGGTTTGTTTTCAGTATTTCAATAGGAGCTGATTTACACTCCTTAGAATTAGTAGAGGAGAATATGGGGATTCGATACCGCGCAACACGCACATGTGTGCGGCGCAATGAGGCGCTTTAGAGGCGCACTTTGCTCGCACCCGCGTGGCTCGCGATGGGCGGCTTTGGTTTTGGTGCATTTCTGACCATTGATCACCGTTGATGAGATTTTAACTACTTTTTAAACAGTCACAATGTTTGAAATTGTGACTGTTCAAGGTGCCTTCTCTAAACTAACATTTTCTTCATACCTCTTCACAAATTCTTTAAGGAGCATAAATCAGACTCTAAAACACACAATTTCGAAATTCACTCTCTCTCTCTCTCTCAGTCCGATCTGCTACAGTCTCACAGAAGGTTTCTTTGGAGACTCTTCAACTTTGCTGGTTGCAGATTCTCGCCCAAGGCTCTGTTGTATCATGGGAACGAATTTGCCTGTAACCCAACAACAAACTCAGTAAAACTGAGTGGGGGAAAATAACGTTCTAAAGACAGTGTCTTCAGACGCGCCTCAGAGCTTCTCCTCCAAAGTTATAGTGACCCCATTTTTCTCCAACAATTTTAGAACGTTATCTTGCAATGGAGGCGGAAGCAAGCATGACTTCGATCAAGATGATGAACCAAGATCTTGTTCGACTAGACCAGTTCGATGGAGCAAATTTCAGCCGATGGCAAGACAAGATGATCTTCTTTTTTACCACACTGAAGCTATACTATCTGTTGGACCCGAATCTGCAATCACTTCCTGAACCCACTAACAAAGACTCAGAGAAACTAAAGAAGGAAAGAGCAAAACGAGAAGATGACTCACTTCTGTGCCGAGGACACATACTGAATGCTTTATCAGACCGGCTCTACAACTTCTACAAGGAACTTACATCTCCAAAAGAAATATGGAAGGCCCTGGAATTCAAATACAAGGTGCAAGAAGCAGGTACGAATAAGTATCTTATTGCAGAATACTTTGACTTCACCATGAACGACCATAAACCCATACTAGAGCAAGTTCATGAACTACAGGTGATAGTCAATGAAATTCGATCCCTTAACATCATTCTTCCTGAATCTTTCTAAGTGGGAGCAATAATTGCCAAACTTTCACCCTCTTGGAAGGATTACAGGAAGAAGCTTCTGCACAAGGCTGAAGAACTTACCTTGGAGCAAATTCAGCAATACCTCTCTCCCCCCCACGCCTCCCAATAGAGAGAAAAGTGAATCAATCACTCCGGGAGGCCCAGAAAATTCCAGAAACCAAACCGCCCTCTTCAAAAAATCAAAAGAAAACTAACAATACCTGAGCGCCCAATATCAGATCAAAAACAAAGAGTCCAACTTTTCTGGGACTCTTCCCCATACTCCAGTTCTTCCTGATTTTGATGCCGAATAGTAGATCATCTTTCTGATGACTAGATCCCACCAAAAAATCCAAGAACTGGGCAATCTATAGCAGATCGATTAGCCATTTACTACTTCATGCAGTTGGTTGATCTAGGGCTGCATGAGAATGCTTCAAGAAACCCTAGCCGATGCTCTGATACCATGTAGAAATCCACTGAATTAAAAAATATGAAAGAAAAGTAGTTTCTTGAAGAGAGAAGGAAGAGAGAAGGAGAAGAAGAGAATGAGAAGTTGGAAAGAAAAGAAAGCAATAATCTAGCCGGCCCCTTCACTTATTATTTATACTAAAAATAATAGAATGGTAAAAGACAATTATGCCCTTATGGGGCGGCAAACATAAAACAACATACATAACACTCAAAAAAATAATAAAATTTGGACTCACATAACTGATGTGGTCCCCACCTCCTTTCTAACAACTAACATAAAACATCTACTCAGAAAAACATCATAAAATTGATTAATCTTCAACAAATATGGCTATATCGTGGGGTTGTATTTGCATGAACTTCAATCGTAACTCTCATGATGTCTAAATCTATACATTTATTGATAGAAGTAATTCTATCAATAAGCACAATCTATCATTGCATTGGAAGAATAGGTCTAGTTGTTTCATTGTTTGCTTGTCCTAATGTAGCCCCTTGCTTATTGATAATAGTAAGGGCAAATTTCCATTGTTGAGAAGAAAATGATGGAGAAAGGAATTGTGGAGAAAACAAAATGGAAAACAGCTCTAAAGGTAGAGACTAAATACTTTCTTTTTGAAGAAATGTGGATTAAGGAAGACTTAGCCTGAATATAAGGGAATAGAAGATGGCTACGATGCTTGTGGAAGGAACTGAGATGATTGGCTGGCTGAAAGTGTTCCTCTCTGATGCATTAAAGGGTAATAGTGTATATGGAAAGAAAATTTCTCCTAGATGGGTAAAAAGTACATAATGCAAAGTAAGAGGAATGTAAAGGGATCCCTCATATCTCTTTCTGAATATTTTGCTAAAGGAAGGAAGAAAATGGTCTATTTTCCTGAAAGAAAAAACAATCAAGGGTAGAAAGGAGTGGCTAATATTTTATCAAACTTCCTAGACAGAAGGAAAATGGAAAAAATAGAGATGATAGAAAAAGGAAACAATGGTCAAAGTTTGTATGCTAACATTCCTAACTCGCCTAAGGAAGAGGAACCAAAAAAGGAGCTCCTTGCATTGGTGCATAGCAGTAGTAATCCCTCCTTAGTAGAAGATAGGAAGTCAAGGCATTGGGATAACATGCTAATCTTAAAAGCTGAGAAGAGGGTACTAGACTGGAGGAAAGTTGCAGAACTCCTGAAGATTAAGTTGTGCTTGGAGAAGACTTTTATTTTAACTCCATTTGATCATGAGAAAGCAATGTTGGACCCACTTGAAAATCATGTAAATGTTGAAGCTTATGTATTCAGGGCGTTCTAGGAACCTTTTCAATTTTTAAATGGTCTCCAAGCTCCAACTCCATGTTCTTCTCAATTGAAGATAATGTGATTGTTCGGTTAGTTGGGTTGCCATTCCATCTGTAGAATTATGAAATTGCAAACTCAATTGCTCTGTTTTGTGGTACTCGACTAGATGGTGTTTTCTGGGGTGATCTATGTAGTGCAGTTCTTCTTCTTAGTGGAGTAAAACCAGAAGAAATACTGAGGACGGTGACAATTGGAGTGGGAGGATTATTACTACCAGTGTGGTTAGCAATCTCCATTGAAGCTGCCCTGTGGAGGGAGGCTAGATTGGAGGAAGACGAAAGGGTTGAAGGGATGGTGCTACGTGGTAGTCTAGAGATGGACAAACAAAAGCAGATTGAAACTTTCACCAAAATGGAAAGACAACTTTTAAGCAGCCAAAAGGTTCTAAGTCAGGAGAATGGTATAAGACGTGAGCAACAAGGCAAGGGTGTGACTTTCAATAGAACTTTTGTTCAAGCATTATCTTTTGGCGCTAAATTGAACAATTTGAATAGGTCAAATAAATTAAACATACTTGAAGGGATGTGTGATTCGAAGGGGGCAACTGGAGAAAAAGGGATGCAAATAGATGGGCTGAAATAGGCACGTGGGGTCGAGTAAAGAAAGCCATGACTTAAGGCCAAAAGTAAATGGGCCTAATCCAGATAGGCTTGCAAACAAAATTGGACCAAAAGGTAGGAGGTCATGTGATCTTCTAAAAGCTCATGTGATAGAAGATGGGATTCAAGCGACACCAGATGACTCTTACAGTATACTATCATCCCAACCCAAGCCCAACCAAACTGAAAAACAGAGAGATCAAAAGACTGCAGGAGAAGTTTGGACATGGAAACCCAGGCTGGTATCCTATTATATTAGCCCAGAGAAACCAAACCCAAGGTACGATCAACAAACGGATAAGGAAGATGATTTCGATACATATTGGGTCAGCATCGATGAGGAGAATACAGATGATGAAGCCTTCACATTTCCCCTAGCCCAAGAAGTGTGGAAAGTAAAACAAAAGCTTTGGTTGATTCAACGGAGGTGAATGGTCTAGCATTACTTTTTGAAGAGAGCAGTATTGGATTGGAAGTAGGGGCAACGACGGTAGAAAAGATAAATCCTTCGAATGAGAGGGAAACTCAGTCAGAAAGGGACGGAGAACCAAACAATGTACAAGATCAAGGAGAAGGAATGGAATGTAGTAAAACACTCCCACTGGCTCTCGGAAATGCAACAACAGACCCCTTACCCCGTACTTTTCTCCAAGTATTGATCTAAAGAACGTCACCCCTTGCAAAAGGCTAAGTTCCAGAAACTAGAACCTTCCAAATCCTAGTGCATCTCCCTCACAGTTACAAGGTATGATGTCTCCTTTGGTTTTTGTGGGTACTATTCTATCTTCTAGTCCTTTGCACATAGGAGAGACCATCCCAACATCCAAGTCTGCCACTGCCAGTGTTTCGACAGAAGTGGTAGGTAGTGATATGATGCCAACTGTTGACGAGGAGGAAGGTGATAGAATCTAGAAGATGATCTTAGAGATTTTTAGGATCTTAGTGAAGGATGAACTAGAAAATGAGAAGAGAAAGGGTGGAAGGGTGACAGTCCTCATTCTGGGCCAGGAGAGGTGCGAAAGGAGTTTGAGTCTTTGATTACAAAGAAAAAAGGGTCACAAAAAAGTAACAGTAGAGGTAGGGTTAAAAAAAAGGGTGAGAAAGGAAAAGTTGAGTTGAGTGCACAAAAGATTTTAAGTAAGGTTATAGGAGGATCAAACAGGAAAAGGAAGAACAAGTTAATTGAGGTGGAGAGGTTGTGATGTGATGTAGTGTATGATAAAGGGAGTGCTACGAAAAAAGATAGGAAAAGGTAAAGCAGAGGGTGTGATCAAGAAAGGGGACAGAATTTAGCTTGTTTCCACATAAAGATATTAAGCTGGAATGTAAGAGGTTTGGGAAGAGCAATAAGAGAGATGTTAAGAAATGAGAAGCTAGATTTTGTGCTAATTCAAAAATTCAAATTGATGGAAGCGGATAGGAGGTGGATAAGACAAATTTGGACTTCTAGGGGAATCAGCTAGGCCATCACACAATCAAGGAGATCTTCTGGAGGAATCATTACTATATGGAAGAATGATAATTTTGAGTGCATGGAAGAACTAATAGGGAAATTTTCAGTCTCAATCAATCTAAAGAGAAAGACAGAGATGGCTTTGTTTGGGTTCTAACCAATGTCTATGGGCCAAATTCTTATAGTGAGAGAGAATACTTTTGGGAAAAATTGGCAGCAATCAGGGGTCTATGTGAGGTCCCATGCTGTTTAGGGGGGTGATTTCAATGTGATTTGGTTCCTTCAAGAATCAAATAACCCTAGCCATAGGATTACTTCCAATATGAGAAAATTCAACTTTTTTGTAGATACAAATGATCTAAGAAGAGTTGTCCCTTCTTTAAGCAAAGTTCACTTGGTCCAATTTTCAAGAGACACATATTTGTTGCAAGATAAACAAATTTCTCTTTACTTTAGACTAGGAGGAAGGGTGGTGGAACCTAGTGGTTAGCGCCTTGCCTAGAACTACTTCGGATCACTGTCCTATCAGCATCTCTGAAAAAAGAGTGAGAGGAGGGCCCTGCCCTTTTAGGTTTGAGAACATGTGACTACTACATCCGGATTTCAAATCAAAAGTGAAAGAATACTGGGAAGAAGACCAAGTGGAATTTAGATTGAAGGGTTTTAGATTTTACAGAAAACTGCAATGTTTAAAGGGCATGATTAAAGAGTGGAATAAGGAAGTATTTGGGTCATTGGAGGAAAGAAAGATGCACATCTCACATAGAATAGGGGAATTAGATGAGCTAGAAGGGGAAAGGACAATAAGAGAGGAAGAGAAATATGAGAGATGGAGACTAAAGCTTGAACTGGAAGATATTTTGAAGAAAGAGGAGATTTGTTGGAGACAAAAATCTAGATGTCGGTGGTTAAAGGAAGGTGATGGCAATACAAGATTTTTCCACTTAGTAGAAAATGGGAGAAAAAGAAGTTCTATTGTTCAGCTAGTGTGGAATGGGCAAACTCTAACTAGGGAGGAGGATATAGCACAAACTTTTCTGGATCACTTTAAAGGCATTTTTATTAGTTAGGGAGTTTCCAAAGAGCCATTAAAAATTTGTCTGGAGAAGAGGTCCTAGGGTGTTAATGGAATCCCTGGAAAAGGTTTTTGAAGTCCAAGAAATAAAGCAAGCTATATTCTCTATGGAAAGATCCAAAGCCCCGGGCCCATATGGCTTCCTGATGGCTTTCTTTGAAGATTGCTAGGAAATTGTGGGTGCTAATTTAGTGAAAGTTTTGCTGAATTCTTTAAGAGGGGAAAATTCAACTCAGGGGCAAATGCCACCTTTATCACTTTGATCCCTAAGACCTTAGAGGCCTCCCACCCAAAAGATTTTAGACCCATAAGCCTTGTGGGTAGCATGTACAAAATTGTCTTCGAGGTGTTAGCTGAGAGGATTAAAAAAGTTCTTCCCTCTTTAATCTCTCCAAATCTATGAGCTTTTGTGTTTGGAAGACAAATAATAAACCTAATCCTTGTTGCAAATGAGTGTAGAGTTTAAAAAATGGAGAAAGGAAAAAGGGCTAGGTTGCAAATTGGATATGGAGAAAGCTTATGACTTTGTGGATTGGGATTTCCTTCTAGAAATGTTAAGGTCGAGAGGCTTTGGAGCGAGATGGTGCAAATGGATAAAGGGTTGTATTTCTTTTGTCATTATTCCATTTTGGTTAACGGAGTTGCCAAAGATTTCTTTCCAACTAAAAGGGGCCTTCGACAAGGTGACCCCCTTCCCCCTTCCTCTTCACTCTAATAGCAAATGTGTTTAGCAATTTGATTTCAAGGGCTGATGCCAACAATTTGATACGAGGTTGGAGAATTGGGGGAAATAATGTGGTGGTTACCCATTTACAATTTGCATATGATATTCTAATCTTCTATGAAGGAGAAAGGGAGTAAATGACAAATTTATAAAGTATGGTAACCCATTTTGAAAAGATCTCCAATCTCAAAGTAAACTGGACCAAAAGTTGTGTAGCAGGATTAAATAAGGAGAGAGGATAGGTTGAAATCCTTGCTAGTTTGTTGGGATGTGAGGTAGGTGATTGGCCTCTACAATACTTTGAACTACCCTTAGGGGGGAACCCGACTTTTGTTAGCTTCTAGGATATAGTAGTGGAAAGATTCACAAAAAGGCTTATTGGCTGAAAAAGAAACTACATATCTCTAGGGGGTAGAATAACCCTAATAAAGTCAAAACTTTGACTAATTTGTCAGTCAATTACCTCTCAACCTTTAAGATCCCCATAAAAGTGGCCAATAAACTAGAAAAACTAATGAGAGACTTCTTGTGGAAGCTAGGGGATACAAAAAATGATCGTTTGGTAAAGTGGGAGATGGTTTCAAGGAGTAGGGGTAGTGAAGGCCTAGGGTTAGGAAACATCAAACTTATAAACATGGCATTATTGGGTAAATGGCAATGGAGGTTTCCTTTGGAATAAGAGAACTTATGGCATAATGTAATTATAAGCATTCATGGCATGGCAAACAACAGATGGGACGCTGATCTTAATCCTAGGGCAACAAGGGCTTCTCCTTGGAAAGAAATTCACAATTTGCCACCTTTTTTCCTTTCGCTAGCCATGTATGATGCTTGTATGGGTAATAAAGTATAGTTCTGGGAGGATATCTGGCTTGGAGACATTCCTCTCAAAGACAAATTTCCACCTTTTTACTCTTTGTCCCTCAACAAAGGGAAAGTGATTTCTTTAGTGCTTGTTAATGAAAACTCTTGGGATTTAGAATTAAGGAGAGGGTTAAGGGATTATGAAATGGGCTTAGTAGATGAACTAATCTCCCTTCTTAATACTACATTCCTGGACCTTTCTTGTCATGACAGCAGGATTTGGTCAGAGTCCCCCTCTAGCTTCTATACCTGTGCCTCATTTTTCTCTGCCCTCCTTCATTCCTCACACCCAAGAGGTTCCTTTCCCACAAAGGAAGTCTGGTGTAGTGTTGTACCCCCAAAAGTAATTGCATTTTGTTGGGAGGTAGTGCTTCAGAAAAATAACACTTTGGATAATTTACAAAAAACAAGGCCGAGTCATTTCCTCTCCCCTCATGTTTGTTGCCTTTGTTTGGGAAATGGTAGGACAGTAACACATCTTTTACTTTCTTGTCCCTTTGGTTCTTGTGTGTAGAATTGGTTTTATTCTTTATTTGGTTGTAGGTGAACTCCCCCGGATGTGACAAGTCTTTTCAACCCAAGTTTCTTCATACTTTCAAAGAAAATGGGAAGACTGATGTGGAGGGCAACAAGAGCAACCATTCTTTGGTCTTTATCGGAAGAAAGGAATAACAGAATATTCCAAGGGGCACAAAGATCAATAGAACAAATCATTGATTGGGTAGCCATTAAAGTCATAGATTGGCTAAAAGTAAGTGATTTATTTAATGATATTTTAGTGGATGATATACAAAGGGGCTGGTCAGCAGTGGAAAATGCTTCAACTAGACAACCTATTTTTCAACCTTCTTGGACACCAGTAGCACAACAAAGGGTAAAATTAAATTTTGATGGAAGCTCCATGGGTAATCCAGGACCTTCGGGAGCTGGGGAGTCTTTAGGGATGGGGAGGGCAGAATGGTGGCACTATACTCTGGTCCCATAGGAGTGGGAGACTCTACGAGAGCTAAAATTTTGGCTCTCCTACAAGGCCTGAGATTTGCCAAGCAATGGGAATTTCAGAACTTGGAGGTGGAAGGAGACTTCAAATTGTTAATAGGGTGGCTGTAAACAAAGAGGCTGGGTGTATGGAAGTTTAGATAGCAAATAAGGGAAATAATCTGCTTGGCAAGGGAAGTTGGAGTAACATTCAAATGGATGCTAATGCTATGAGTGTTCTAATGGAAGTTGTTCTAGCCACTGGTGCATAGGTGTCAAAATAATTAATCCCTTCCTTTTGACTAAATCCTTTTGCTACCAATCTAGCCTTAAAAGTTTGTACAGTTCCATCAGTGTTGTATTTTTTTCTAAACACCCATTTACATTTTATTAGTTTTGATCATGGAGGCAGATCTACTACTACCCATGTGTTATTTGACATTATTGAATTCATTTCATCATTTATAGCTTCCTTCTAAAAGGCAGCATCTCTAGAGGTCATGACTTCACTGTAGGTTTTAGGATCATTTTCAATGTTTAGGACAATAGGTATCTTATTTAAAATCTTCTCTCTATCAGTCTCAACCAAAAATACAATTGACTAAGTAGAGATAAAATCTGAACCTAAGTGTTTCTTTGTTCTTTGTCTTTGACTTCTTCTAAGTCCTATTGTAGGTGTTACAGTTGTGTCATTTCTTCTTTCAGTCTCATTATTATCAATAGGTATTGAGATCTGAGTTTCTCTGTCATTTTCTGTGGATTCATTTTTTGTAGGTTCAGAACACTGTTTATTTTCAAAGAATTCAACATCTCTAGTTTCAATTATTATGTTGGATTCTAAGTGTAGAAGCCTATAGGCCTTGCTATGTTCTGCATATCCAACAAACATACTTTTCTTAGCTCTGAGTCCTAATTTGGTTCTTTTAGGATCTGGAACTCTATAATATGCTAAGCACCCCCACACTTTTAGATATGCTAAATTAGGCTTTCTTCATGTCCATAATTCATATGGGCATTTGTTATTAACTCTAGAAACAATTATGTTATGTAAATGGCAGGCTGTTAGGAGTGCTTCCCCCCACAGGTTTAAGGGTGCATTAGCTTTTAACAACATGCAGTTTATCATTTCTGTAAGTGTTCTATTTTTCCTTCCAGTCAAGCCATTATGTTGTGGGGTATAGGGAGCAGAACACTGATGTATTATTCCAAATTCTTCACAGAAAGAATTCAACTCATTTTTAAAGTATTCAACACCCCTATCACTTCTAAGGATTTTAATTTTCTTTTCTAGTTGATTTTCAACTTCAGTCTTATATAGTTTAAACATGTCAAAGGCTTCATCCTTAGTTCTCATAAGGTAGACATATGTGTACCTAGAAAAGTCATCTATAAATGTTATGAAGTATCTCTTACCTCCTCTAGTTAATACACCATTAAGTTCACAGATGTCAGAATGGATTAGTTCTAGAAGTTGAGAATTTCACTCAACACTTGGGAAAGGTTTCTTAGCCATTTTAGATTTTACACATATTTCACATTTTTCAGTTGATTCATTACTGTAAGTAATTATGCCAAGTTTGCTCATATTCTTTACAGATTTAAAATTCAAGTGTGCTAATCTATCATGCCATAAAGAGAAAGAATCAACAATATAAGCAGAAACTTTTCCTTCATTAATACTTAATTTGAACATACCATTACAACCATATCCCTTTCCAACAAACATCCCATTCTTGGATAGGATTAGTTTGTAGACCCCTCTTACAAATAAGATTTACTGAGACCAAGTTCTTTTTAATGTCAGGAACATGGAGAACATTCAGGAGAGTCAGTGTCTTTCCGGAGGTGAAGTTCAACTCTACACTACCTTTTCCAGCAACTTTGGCACATGTTTGGTTTCCCATCTGTACCTCCTGACCATCAGTCACTTCTTCATATGTCTTGAACAAGGACTTGTCCTTGCAAACATGGATTGTGGCGCCTGAATCAAACCACCATCCAGAAGATGATTCTGCCATGTTGACTTCAGTAATCATGGCTACGAGATTGTCTTCTACCATGTTTTCAGACTTGGTTCCGCCTTTCCGATGTCGACAGACTCGAGCATAGTGCCCCTTCTTTCCACAAACATATTAGGATCCTTTCTTATTGTTGCTCTTCTTGAAGTTCCCATCCTTCTTCTTTACTTGTAATGCAGGGTTAGTCTTCTTCGATCCATTTTTCACAAAATTGACCTTAGAGTTCAGCATACCGACCAAGGACTTATCCCTACTGTCTCTAAACCGAGACTCTTGCTAGGGTTTTCTTCTTCCGGAAAGGTTGGTTTCTGTGTGTGTGATATTAAATTGTTTTTTGAAGGTCTCCAATCTATTTTTTCTTACTGTTGAACTGTTTGAAGTAAGATGGAGAGTTGGAATACCAAAATGAAATCTACTAGTATTGTGGGACTGGGTGTTGGAGGTAGTAGTGATATTTTTGGGTCTGGGATCATTACTACAGTAAAACTTGATGGTACAAATTATTTGGAGTGGGTACAATCAGCTAAGATGGCTATTGGTGCCCATGGAAAATTAGGGTATCTCACTGGGGAGGAGAAGAAACATGATATAAACTCTTCCCGATGGGTGCAGGAGAATTACATGGTAATGTCCTGGCTATGTAATTCTATATTACCTCATATTGCAAAATATTTCCTATGAGCTAATACTGTTAAGGAGATTTGGGATGGAGTGACTGAAACCTACTCTCAGAAGCAAAATGAAGCCAGAGCCTATCAATTAAGAAATCAAGTGATAAGTATGAAACAGAGAGAAAAACCTCTTGCTATGTATTTCTCCATGCTGAAAACCCTATGGAAGGAAATAGATCACTTAGAAACTATGGTATGGGAAAGTGTAAATGATGCAGCAACTTATCATAGAATGGTAGAGAGGAATAGGGTTTTTGAGTTCTTGGTAGGGCTGAACCCTGAATTTGACATTGCTAGGCAGCATATTCTTTCTAGGGAGGGTGTGACACTCTCTTAGGCCTATGCTTTTGTCTCTGAAGAGGAGAGTAGGAGGAATGTAATGCTGAGACAGCCTGAAATTGACCAGTCGGCTATGGTTGGTATAACAAAACCTAAGCCGAATGGAGACATGAGAGTAGTGAGACTAGAACGGAAGATAAGAAGGACTTGGTGTGTGATTATTGCAAGAAGCCTAAGCATACTAGGGACACTTGTTGGAAGCTTCATCCAAATCTTATGCCTGCTCGGATAAGAAACAAGAAGGGAAATGCAAATATAGCCACTACAGGAGACTCTTCAGCCCCTCTTTCCCAAACTGATTGGGAATCCATTGTAGTAGCAGCAGTGAGAACAGAATTGGAGAGGTTTGGACAGCTTATGAGTAAGAAAGATTCACCTAGCTCTAGCCTTCTAGATGGACAGCAAAATACAGGAGCCAACTACACCACTTCCTTTGCACATACAAGTAGTTCATATGCAACTAGAAATCTTGCATCCACTTCAAGTAAGGAGGGACTTCCCTGGATTATAGACTCAAAAGCATTCAAGCATATGACTAATGCCCTACCATTTTTAGTTCCTATCAATTGTGCTTTGGTATAGACAATTTCTACAACAGATGGTTCACATATGCCCATTGCTGGGAAGGGGACAATTAGAGTGACCAATGATATAATTCTATCTTCTATTTTACATGTCCCTAGACTTCATACCAACCTATTGCCTGTTAGTTCTTTGACAAAAATTTCGAATTGTTCCATGACCTTTCTTCCTAGTAATTGTGTTTTGCAGGATCTGGAGTCAAAAAAGATGATTGGGAGTGGTCGTGAGGTGAATGGAGTCTACCTTTTGGATGAGATTCTGAGACATTAGGGCCATAATGTTAGCAACAACAGTAGTAGTCGGTCAGATTCAGTGAACCAGATTATGCTTTAGCACAATTTCTTAGGACATCTTTCTTTTAGTTCATTGAAATGTCTTTTCCCAAAGTTGTTTGAATCTGTTTAGTTGTCTACTTTGGAGTGTGAGAGTTGTTAGTTAGGAAAGCATTGTAGACAGTCTTTTAAACCAAGTAATAAAAGTACTTTTGCTTTTTCGTTACTTTCTCTTGTTTGTGGATGATTATACATGATATTCTTGGATATATTTGATGAGATCACATGATGAGGTTCCAAACTTGGTACGATAGTTCCACTAGATGGTTCTCACACAATTTGGAGTGAGAACTAAGGCTTTTAGATCGGATAATGCCTGAGAGTACTTTGACAAGGACTTAACCATGTATCTCTTAGAACGTGGTGTAGTTCATCAAAGCAGTTGTGCATATACACCGCAATAGAATGGAATTGCTGAGAGAAAAAATAGACACATTGTGGAAGTGGCAAGGAGTCTTATGGTGTGTGCTTCAGTTCTTGTGCAGTTCTAGGGAGATGCAGTTCTTACAGCCGTGCATTTAATTAATCGTGTTCCTTCACGGGCTTTGGGGTTTAAGGTGCCATTTAGTCTTCTTTTTCCAAATGGGGAGATATTCCATATACCTTTGAGGGTTTTTGGTTATGTTTCTTTTGTTCACATTCTTGGCCCTCATCGTAAGAAATTAGATCCTAAGGCCAAGAAATGTGTTTTTCTTGGGTATCTCAAAACCAAAAGGGGTATTGCTGTTATGACCCACTGTCGAGGAGCAGATTTGTCACTATGGATGTTACCTTCTTTGAATCTACCTTCTTCTTCTCGAATGGTTCTCCTTAGGGGGAGAGTTTCGGGGATGAGAATTCACAATCTGTTCCTCTTCTTGTTTCTTTGGTGCTTCCATCAGTTAAGCCAACACCTGCATCAATTCAGCCAGCACTTGCACCTCCAGTTTCATTACCTGAGCCACAACAGGCAGCCTCATAGAAATATCAACGCCGGTAGATGATGGTTGACTCCACACATCCTCAACCCACACCACTCTTTGTTAATCCTTCTAAAACTCCAGATTCGGCAAATACAGTTCCATGTATTCCTCTTAAGCATGAGCCTGTTATGTTTTCTGATGATAATGTCTCTATCCCTAACACCATTGTTGCAACTGATTCCATTGACCTTGATCTTCCCATTGCACTTCGTAAGGGGAAGAGAAAGTGTATAGCCCACTACATTTCACACCATCTTTCCTATAGTGCCTTATCACCCTCCTATCGTGCTTTTTTTTATTCCTTGGATTCTGTATCTATACCCAGGAATGCTACTGAGGCTCTCTCCGAACCTGAGTGGAAAACAACCATGCAAGATGAGATGGATTCTTTGGTTAAAAACCAACTTGGGAAATAGTTGATCTCCCCCTAGACAAGGAAACAATCGGATGTAGATGGGTATTCACAGTAAAGTATAAGGCCAATGGCAAGATAGAGAGGTATAAGGCAAGGTTGGTAGTGAAAGGGTATACTCCGACCTATGGTGTTGATTATTTGGAAACCTTTGCACCAGTAGTTAAGATGAGTTTAGTTCGTATCCTTTTATCTCTAGCAGCCACCTATTCATGGCCCTTGTTCTAGCTTGATGTCAAAAATGCTTTCCTCAATGGTGATTTACAGGCTTTTATGAAGATGTTGGTAAAGGGAAGGTGTGTAGACCCAGAAAATATCTATATGGACTGAAACAACACCTAGGGCTTGGTTTGACAAGTTCAGAGGGGCACTCATCCATTTTGGATACACACAGACACAGTCTGATCACACCCTCTTTGTGAAGAGAAGAGATGCTCTGGTGTCAATTCTGATTATGTATGTTGATAATATAGTGGTGGCAGAAAATGATCTGGAGGAGATTGATGATTTCAAAAAATCATTGCAACAAGAATTTGAGATCAAAGATCTTGGTGCGCTCAAATACTTCTTGGGGATTGAAGTTGCAAGATCTAAGTATGAGATCTTCATTTCACAGAGAAAATATGTACTTGACCTACTACGGGAGACTAAGAAGGTAGGGACTAAACCAGTAGACACTCTTATTGATCCAAGTCACAAAATTAATGGTGTGGATGGTGAGTTGGTAAAGGATGTGGGGAGATATCACAGAATGTGAGTCAGTACATGCATGCACATCGGGTTCAACACTGGGAAGCTATTGAGAGAATACTTGCATATCTAAAAAAGCACCCTGGTAGAGGCATTCTTTTCACAAATCATGAGAAGCTGAAGATAGAATCCTATACAGATGCAGACTGGGTAGGATGCTTAGATGACAGGAGGTCTACATCCGGAGTGTGTACCTTTGTAGGTGGAAACTTGATCTCTTGGAAGAGTAAGAAGCAAACGGTTGTGGCGAGGTCAAGTGTAGAGGCTGAGTATAGATCCATGACTCATGCTGTCTCAAAACTTCTTTGGGTTAGATCTCTTTTGAGTGAGATTGGGTGAAAGCAAATGAATCTATAATGTTATATTGTGACAATCAGGCTGCAATTAATATTGCCCTCAATCCAATTCGGCATGATAGGACAAAACACATTGAAGTTGATAGACACTTTATAAGAGAAAGGGTAACAACTAGAGAAGTTTGTTTGCCTTATGTCTCTTTAGAGTTGCAGTTGACTGATGTTCTCACTAAAGGGGTGGCAAAGAACAAGCTTGAGCATGATCTACGCAAATTGGGAATGTGTGACATTTACTCCCAACTTGAGGGGGATGTTGAAGATTAATCAGTTTTATGATATTTCTTTGAATAGATGTTTTATGTTAGTTGATAGATAGGAGGTGGGGACCACAATAGTTATGTGTTTTGAGTGTTATATAGGTTGTTTTATGTTTGCCGCCCTATAAGGGCATAGTTGTCTTTTACTGTTCTATTATTTTTAGTATAAATAATAAGTGAAGGGGGCGGCCAGATTATTGCTCTCTTTTCTTTCCAACTTCTCTTCTTCTCTTCTTCTCCTTCTCTCTTCCTTCTCTCTTCAAGAAACTACTTTTTCTTTCATATTTTGTAATTCAGCAGATTTGTACTATATTATAGGTCTAACTCTGCAATATGAGAAAAACATATCACTGCCGCATCCCAAGCCTATCAGCCTTGGCTTAAAAATCTTATCACTATGATTTCATCTTGTGATTTGACCCCACATCACAATGATCTCTTGAATTGCGATGGTATCTTTCCTTAACATTACATCACAATGCCACAATGGTGCAACATCACAATTTTGTTATACTTGATCTTGTGATGCCACTTTGAAGTCCTATCACACATCGCATAGCAACACTCAACACTTGGGCAGTTTTTGAAAGAAGAGACTCCTATAGCATAGTCGAACTAGCTTGTAAAAGGGGGTAGCAACTACACTGGTTCTCATGTGTGGACCTTGAGGAGAATGGCCGGAACCTAGATCTCACAATGTCCACATGGACACCTAGTGACAACCTAAATACCTTACCCATTTTAGGTATAACAAAATTGCAATATTCTCGCTTGGGAAAGTTTTCCTCCTTTATGTGTTTACACTTATAAATAGGAGAGGGCCGAGACTCTCCCCACCTTTGTCTTTTAGAACCCTTGCATAAGTTCTATTGAATTGAAACCCTAATTCTCCCAAGCTGACAACCTCCCTTTCTCCTTCAGTAAACTCTACCATCTTTCAGGTAGACCTCCCCATTGTGTTACCCTTCATGTTTACACCAACCACTTTCCTTCTGTTATGGGCCTGGGAATAGGATCTCCTCACGGGTCGGTCCACGGGGAAAACCTCCTGTTTTCCCTTGTCCCTTCCTTTTCTTGAGGTACCTATCTTGGTGCCTTGGTGATTTGTTCAAGAGATCACCAACTCTCCTTACTCTTTTCTTGACTGAATATTCGATGCCTTTATTCACTAATAGCGACTCCTTAAATAGGAGATTACAAGAGTCCTGTTCTTAGGGAGACTCTTTGCTGAATGGGGAAACCTCCAGCTTTATCTTGATAAGATAAGATAAGTCTCTCTTAATCCTAATCTGATAAGATAAGGCAACTTAATAAGATAAGATAATCTAATCTACTAACTTAATAAGATAAGATAAGAATAACAAGATAGTCTAATCTAATATGCCGAATGGATAAGACTGTTGTTGCCAAATTGGATAGGATGAGAACACCGGATCATTGCTGTTGTTGCTCCCAATACACGTCCACATCATTACTCCCCTCTTAGACTACGAGCTTGTCCTCAAGCTCGAATTCAGGATGGGTGTCTTGAAACACAGTCAAAGGAATCCCGGATAGGTGGAATGACTTTGCCCTCCTGGATCAGGTTCCAATGAAGAGGGTTTATCCTCATCTTCCTCTTGTTCCACCAGGAGGCAGAAAAGTCTCTTGCACTTGTGCCTTGCTGAGTAGAGTTCATCACAATTAAAACATTGTCCCCTCGCCCTGTGTTCCGCCATCTCATCCCTGGACAAGTGCTTAATAGGAGGTGCAACGACGCTGCTCCCCACACTGGATGCTGATATGGAATTGTTGCTCGTCTATGGCTTCCATTCTTGGCTGGCTGCTGAATATGGAGCCATTCCGAGTGGTTCCGGGGATGCCCATGCTGATGGAGGTCGCCCCATACTGAAGGTTCCATGGCTGAGTTGTAGCTTGCGTTCAAAGGCACGAGCTATATTCATGGCTGTGACTAGGTTGGGGGGGTGTTGCATCTCCACATCCACCCTCAAGGGTTCTGTTAACCTTGCGGTGAACATGTCTACCTATTGGTCCGGTCATATCAAAGTTGCTCTAGCAAGGAGGGTCTGGAATTGGCGTTGGTATTCAGCCACTATTCCCGTCTGTTTGAGGTTGATCAGTTCACCTAAGGGGTTGCTTGTCAGTGGGGGCCCAAACCTAAGAAGGCAGTAGGATTTGAACTGGGTTCAACTGAGCCCGGGTTCTTCCTATTCCAATCGATAGAACCAGAGTTGCGCTTCCTTCGTTAGGTGAAAGGCGGCTAGGCTTAACTTGTCTCAGTTGTCTATCCATTGATTGCGAAAAAACTGCTCGCACCGGTACAACCAACCCAAGGGATCTCCGTTGCCATTGTACGACGGAAATTCCAACCTGCTGTACTTGGGAATGATCGCGGCCCTCTGGTTAACGATCTGCTGCTCACCGGAAGACTTCGATAGATCCGGTTGCGTACTTCTGAGCTGGTCTCCACGAGCCGGTGCTCGAGTTCGTGGACCCTGGACGGAAGCTGCTCCAGATCACCCATGATGCCTTGCTCTGATACCAAGTTGTTATGGGCCCGAGAATATGATCTCGTCATGGGTCGGTTCACGGGGAAAATCTCCTGTTTTCCCTTGTCCGTTCATTTTCTTGAGGTACCTATCTTGGCGCCTGGGTGATTTGTTCAAGAGATCACCAACTCTCCTAACTCTCTTCTTAACTGAATATTCGATGCCTTTATTCACTAATAGTGGCTCTTTAAATAGGAGATTACAAGAGTCCTGTTCTTAGGGAGACTCCTTGCTGAATAGGGAGACCTCCAGCTTTATCTTGATAAGATAAGATAAGTCTCTTAATCCTAATCTAATAAGATAAGTCTCTCTTAATCCTAATATGATAAGATAAGACAACCTAATAAGATAAGATAATCTAATCTACTAACTTAATAAGATAAGATAAGAATAACAAGATAGTTTAATCTAATTTTCCGAATGGATAAGACTATTGCTGTCGAATTGGATAGGATGAGAACACCGGATCATTATTGCTGCTGCTCCCAATACGCATCCACATCACCTTCCTCTTACCAACATTGTATAAACCAAAATCTATTTTTGCTTTTAAGCAATTAGGAAGTTAGTAAGGACTATTCCTTTTACTAACATTGTATTGGCTAAGAATCAACATTGTATTGCTTACCACCATGTTCTATGGAAGGAATAGGGCAGAGGGAGACGACACTAGGTTAGGGTTCAATCATATTATTCGAAATGAAAAAATGAGTACTTGTTTTAGGTTCACTACCATCTAGTGAAGCAGTTGAAGGACAACTTAGTGGATGCACATGTGAGCTGGGCTTATGGTTGCATCTGGGAGCTTGGAGATCATGTTAGGGACAGGTGGTGCTTTTATGGTTTGTTGGGAAGGATGTTAGGATCATATATAGAGCCTAGATTTTAGGCCTAAAGTGTTACTAAAACAAATTGCTCTTGCCAAAACCATAAGAGAACAAGGCATAACTTATTGGTTCAATTTCCATGCCACAATTTATATAGGACCTATCAACCTTTATACTCTTAAGCTCGAGGTTCACATTAACCACTAAGGTATTATGGCTAGACTTCAAAAGAAGCAATTTAATCATAAGATCGACCTTTGAATTCCTTATCAAATTCCACACTTTCTTAGAATCTCCCCTATTCTCAGCCTCATTTTTTGTTCATTTTAGGAGCAACTTGATACATAGATTTGATATAAAACTTTCCTTTCAGGCCAAGTCCCTAATTAGTTTATTATCATCCCAACCAAAATTACTTGTGTGAATTCTTTTAATTTTTGAAGTGATACTAGGAATAAAATTATTATCATTCAACTCCACATTCTAATTCTTATTTGCACTATGAATAAGGTCACACGTTTTTGACGTGTCGAGGAGATTGGGCCTAGGCCTAAAAATTAAAAAATAATCCACCTCTAGAATGCAAGGATCTTTCCAAATATCCACATCCTACCCTTTATTAGTTACTCATTTGTCCCCATTTAAAAGAACTTGTCTTCCAATTAGTAAGCTCTTCCACCCCATGAGGCTCCCTCTCACCAAGGAAGTTAGAAAGGGAAATTTTCTCGTCAAATAACTTTTTTTTTTTTTAATAACTATAACCCATAAATTTTTTGAATTTGAGCAGAGGATGTTGTAATTAGGATTTGCTAAGGTTGCATTTGGAAACAATATAAATAAGTGTGAATGCAAATATGTAGAGTGTAAAACGGTTCATATAAATTGCAGAATTGGGTTAGTTTTGCACTGTCAAATATATCTTCTTACCAAACAAACTTTTAGCTGTAATGGATGCAAACATGAATTCCAATAAAATATATGTTTTTTTTTAATCAAAATCCCACTTGAATGCAAATTTACTCCTTTTTTTATGTACTTTTACATCTTATTATCAATGTAAATATGCATTGGTTTGTCATTTATCAATGCATAAATTTAATGTTGCCAAACACATGCAAAAGTGAACCAAGGTGCAAATTTACCCTGAACTGGAATTTACACTCCATTTGCATTATTTCCAAACGCAGCCTTATGTTCACTTAAAGCCATATATGTATTACTTAAAGCCATATGTATTTGTATTACATATTCTTTGCTAATAAAAGGTGTGTTTTCCCTCATTGTTGTAGTTGGTGCTTTTGACTCTTGGTATGTGGATTCAGGCACCATTGACCATGTCTACAATCCATTGCATGGACTATGGGAGGTCAAAAGGTTGCATGAAGGGGAGATGCATTTGAGGCTAGGCTTAGAGGATAAGATCACCATTGTGGTTACTGGAATTTTACACGTTATTAGACTCTAGTTTTGAATTAGTTTTAAAAGATTGTCTATATTCTCTTAGGATTAGAAGGAATTTACTTTTTTTACTTTTTTGGATGGTTATACTTTTGTTTTTGATGGTAATGTAGAGATTGGTGTTAGAAATAACGTCATTGCTTCAGAAAAGTTACATAATGGTTTATTCATTCTATTTCCAAAACTGATTGTTTTAAACAACAAAGCCATACGTCCATGTAAGACTGTCCTGTCAAAGAGAAAGGAAGTTTCTCAGAACTTCACTTATCTTTGGCACCTTAGATTAGGTCATATTAGAGTGGATAGGATAAATAGGTCATATTAGATTCCGTCACATGTGGGGTTCACTTGCACATGTGAAGAAACAATGAGTGACTAAATTGGAATCCAAAACAAAGGTGTGTTTGTTCATTGGGTATCCCATGGGAAGAAATTAAGGATTCAGTTTCTATAACCCTAAAGAGTAGAAGGCTTTTGTTAATAGGGATGCAATAATATTCCTAGAGGATGAGATCCTCATGGAAAAGACAAGTTATGTGGTCTTATAAGGACTACGTAATAATTCAAAAGAATCTCCAGTAACCCAAGTTGTTATGATCCCTAGTGCAGTAGTCATGAGACCTCAGTTTGAGGCTAGACCTCAATAGAGAGAGCCAATAGTGGTACAAACAGTCTCCATAGACACTATTAATTTGACTAAGGAGACAATTTCCAAAATGACTTGCAGCCAACTAAATAAGATATTCCTTAGGAGTAGAGGTGAGCAAAAAAAAAAAAAAAAAAAAAAACCGAAAAACTGAACTGACTGAAACCAAACTGAAAAATCGGCTAACCGAATCGGTCGGTTCGGTTTTGGTTAACCATTTAAAAAAATCGGCAGTTAACCAAACCGACCAATATATATACAATAATATATATTATATATTATATTTTTTATTTTTTTTTTGAAAATCAAATAAGAGAATTCGGTAGAGACTTTCAGCCTTCTCTTTGAAATTTTAACCTCTCAATTAAAAGTTCGACAGTCTGCCAGCCGCCCAGCCCAGTTTCCAATCTCCATCATTTGCTCTTTTGTCTTTTCCCCTACCAGAGTGTCAGTACTTCTTTTGACTATTTTCTTTTTTCTTTCTCTCAATGTTTCACTTTTCTCTTCTCTTTTAAGTTCTAATCTTCTTCTTCGACTCTTCTTCTCCTTCTTCTGTAACTCTTCTTCTTCTTCTTTTTCTTCAACTCTTCGTATTCCGGTCCCCACGCCAGACGGCCGTGCGGTCCGCGCCAACCACCAGCATGATAGCATCAAGCGGCAATGCCAGTCGCCACCTCACCGGAAAGTAAGCATCAATGGTCCAACGCCATCTGATATCTTCTCTCTCTCTCTCTCTCATCTCTCCTCTTTGCGTCTATGCCCAGCGCAAGCTCTCAAGCTCTCAGTTTAGGCGACAAAGGCACCAAGCAGTCCGGCACTGACAACAACCACCAGCACCAACTAGTTTGGCATTGGATGTTTTATTTATTTTTTTTTAATTTTAAGTGCATAAAAAACCAAAAAACCAAGTCGCGGTTAACCGATTGCATTGGTTTGGTTTCGGTTTGGATATTTAAAAAACTAACCAGATCGGTTCGGTTTGAAAAAATACCCAATGGTTCGGTTAACCAAACCGTGAGCACCTCTACTTAGGAGACACTTCCTGAGATTGTAGAGGAGAAGCCTCAAGAAAATTCACCTAAAGTTGTGTAGGTCATACCTTAAGATATCTCACGTAGTGCCATAGAGAAAACTGCTCAAGAAGTTAGAGAACTTATTCAACCTACACAACCTATATTTTTGCATAGTGAGAGTCTTGAAAAGCCTCTTGAACCACCAACACCCCACCATAGTGGAGGGTTTCAAGACCCCTTAAATGACGGATGTATTTGGGAGAACCATACATGATGACCCCAGATCATTCAAAGATGGACCTTGCCACTTATGAAGAGGCAATAGCATATGTAGACTCTAATGCCTTAATACCTGGAAGAAATCAATGCAAGATAAGATAGATTCCATGCATTCCAATGGTATGATCAGAACTCGTGTGGATTTTCCTAAGAGCCTAAAGCCCATTGGTTGTAGTGGACCTTCAAGAGAAATAGAGGTGTTAAATGGGAAAGTGGATACTTTCAAGGCTAGGTTGATGGCATAGGGATATATTCAGAAAGAGGGAATCTACTATGAGGAAACCTTCTCCCTAGTGTCCATGATGAAATCTATCAGGATTCTCTTGGCCATCGTAGCTTTTTATGACTCTAAAATTTGGTAGGTGGATGTAAAGACTTTGTTCCTCAATTACTCTCTAGAAGAAGAGGTCTACATGGGACAACCAAACGGATTCATATCCATCGACCAAGTGCAAAAGGTTTATAAGCTGCAAATATCTATTTATAGCTTAAGGGCCCATTTGGCGTGTCTTTCCATGCGGTCTTTTGTCTGTTTACAAGCCGAGAAGACCGATTTTTGGTCTATTCTCGTTTGGCTCGCAGAAGATCTAGCTGCCAAAAGACGGTGCGTCGAAAAGACGCGAGAAGCCCATTTCGGGCTGATTTCGGAGAAGCTTCATTTGAAGCTTCCCGCATCTTTCGTGTTTTAATCTCATGCGGAAAGACATAGGTATATGCACGGAAAGACGTGCATCTGCCAAACTGTCTTCGAGCTGCCCGAATCTTATGTCAAAAGCTCAATATGCCTTTTGACTGTCAGAGCTACAAGGAGATCTTCTCAAAAAGACGTGCCAAACGGGCCCTAAATAAAGCATCTAGGAGTTGGAACATTATATTTTATTAAGTAGTTAAGTCATTTGGTTTTGATCAAAATGTCGATGAACCTTGCATTTACAGGACGTGTAGTGATAAAGTGATTGTGTTCCTTGTATTATATGTGGATGTCATCCTATACTAATTGGGAATAATTTCCATAGTTAGGCTTCTTATCATTTTTCCTATAAAGAACCTAGGGTAGGCATCCTATATTTTGAAAATCAAGTTGTTGAGAGATTGGAAGAATAGGATGATTGGGATGAAACAAAGCAACTAGATAGAAAATGTTCTGGTCAAATTTAGTATGCAAGAATCTAAGAAAGGGTTCTTGCCTTTCAGACATGAAGTTTCTCTCTCCAAGAAGTAGTGACATAAGACTTTGATGAGGAGAAGAGAATGTTGGGAATCCCTTATTCCTTAGCTACGGAAAATATCATGTATGCCATGCTCTATACTAGAATAGATATTTGTCATGTAGTGGAAGTGGTCCGTAAATTTCAAAGGAACCCCCATGATGAGCATTGGACTATAGTCAATAACATCCTTAAGTACTTGAGAAGGACTAGAGACTACACACTAGTGTACTAGGAAGATAGCTTGAATCCATTGGGTTACATAGATTCCAACTTCCAATCAAATCCAAACTCTAGCAAAACTACTTTTGGATACATCTTCTCTCTAGAAGGAAAATCTATAGGTTGGAAGAGTACGAAGCAACAATACATTGTCGATTCCACCACTAAATAGAATATATTGGAACTTCAAAAGCTACAAAAGAAGAGATCTAGATGAGGAGTTTCCTACAAGGGTTTGTGGTGGTACCCTCTAGTCAGCTACCACTGACCATGTATTATGATAATAGTAGAGTTGTAGTAAACTACAAAGAGCTGAGATCTCATGAGAAGGGTAAGAACATAGAGAGAAATCTTGTTTGTGAGTTTGTATAGAGAGGAGATCTGGTCAGAGGTAAGATTATGTCTACAGATAACTTGGTTAGGCTTTTAAATGACCAAGTGGTAGATTGTTCGAAATAGGATTTCCTTATGTTCATTCAAAGCCATACGTATTTTCATTACATTCTTTTTGCTAATAATAATTATACTTTTTCATGAGTCATGCTCTTTATAGTTATTCTCTTTATGTCTATTCTATCATGAGAGATTTGGATAGCCAAGTTCTATCATGAGATATCTGGATAGACCTAAAACATCCTGACCATGGGTAATCCTGGACTACTCACTTTAAAGGTTAGCACACGGATAGTTTCCACCAGGTGGAATGGTGAGATCTTAGCTATTGAAATAGGACTTTGAGCTACCATGTGGGTGTGACTTGGGATATACATTGATACGATCCGATTTAGAGATTGACTCATGAAAGGATTTGTTCATCATTGTCAATTCTATGAATTTATCTTTTGCAAAGTCATTTTGTCCTTAGGCCTTAGGAGTCCTAGAACTATAGAATTGTGATTAGCTACTTTTAATATACCAAGAAGATGGCTGCTAATGATTTAAGGCTATGAGATTTCATATATTGGGTGTCTTTGAATGGTTCTATGAATCTATGAATTTCCAACAAAGAATTTGCACCTTCAAACAAGAGGAGAGTATCTCTACTAAATAACTGACTCAAATCAGGGTATTGGCTAGGAGTTCTAGTTAGACTAGGACTTTGGTAAAAGAATCCTAATGACATTAGCACTCCTACATAAATCTTTAGGCAATACTGAGATGAATATGGGAGAATCCTACTTGAATTGGGATTCCTGAGAAGGAATGTACTTGGCTCCCAAATGCCTTTGGGATGAATATGGGAAGAGTCCTTGTAGCATTAGGACTCTCAGAAAAGTTTCTAGGACTTGTCCTATAATGTCCTAGTTGATCTAGGAATCCCTAACATACCTGGGTGAGAATGCTAGCAATTGTCTTGAAATAGTTTTTAGAGGAAGAAACTGAGTTGTTTCCTAGTTAGAAAACAACTCTTGATTAAATTCCATATGATGGTGGTTGGTTGAGACAGTGACTCATTGTGTGGTTCCCTAATTAAATTTGAATATTGTTGTTTAAGATTGAATTGTCTTTTTACTTTGCATGAAGAAGGCAATCTAATAATTTCAATGACTTAAGGACACTACAAATGTGTAGTGAGACACCTTTGCAGTTTTAAGAAGTCTTTCTAATCCTAACCACATATTAGAAAGAGTGGATGGAAGATTTCAATCCAATAGCAAAGAGATAGAATATTTCTTGGGAAACCCTAATCCTTAAAGATGGAAACCCTGATAGGATCTCACACCCCTTTAGAACTTTGCTTCTCTTAATATATAATCTATTAGAGAGATCAAAAGGAGAATTTGGCTAGTCCTAAAGGAGAGTTTGAATCACCCTAATATAGCCCCCAATTAAACTAAAATCGAGTGCTGAAATTTGTAGAAAAAAGGGAGTAGCGTGACTTCTATAGGTAGTGTGGTGAGGCTAAGGGGTCTTGGGTAACAAAGGTAGGCTACAATCTTCTATCGATAGAATCGTGTATTTTTTATGATCCACACCTCTTTTGTAAGGGGAGATCTCAAGGCCCTGAAGGGAAAGAGCCAAAAAGGGTTTGACTCCAATTTGGAAAGGGGATCTTTGATTCAGTGTTCGTTGTTAGGGGGCACTGCTAGAGATTTGCTATGTGTCTCATGAGATCTTTCCAGGACAAAGTTTTCTTTCATCCGAGGATTCTCATAGTACACACGTGCTACTTCCCTTTGCGAGTCCCTTGTGTTGACATGGCGTAGGTGACACTAGAACTAATTTGACTATTGGCCTATTTGCTTCATCTTCAGCTGGTTGTTTCATCATGAGTAGTTTGGTTTGTTGTAGATGCACAAAGTGCATTGCAGGCCCGTGATGTCTTTGAGCTCATTGTGGGTCTATGACGAGTTATGGGCTCATCGTAGATCCATGACAACCTCTGTGTCGCCATGGGTGTTTTTATGGTTCCGATTTGATACCTCCACACCAATTGCAGTTATGGTGATCAACATGTACTTATAACTTCCATTGGAGGAATTAATTTGGATAATTGGATTGATGCCAATAGTAGAATTTTATTCAAAGAACTCAGATTTGGGGAGAAAATTTTGGGCAATTTACAGGTATGAAATAAAACAAAAATAAAAAACAGTCAAATACTCTATGGTGATCTTGTAGATATTGTGAATTAAATATGCTTTATTTCCTACAATTTCACTTTCAAAGCTTCCACACTATTTTAATTAGAAGAGCCAAGTTAAAAGCATTAGGGATCTCTCATATTCATTTCACCCATTTACCCTACTCATTTTTAATATTACTCAATCTATTCCGAGCCCTTCGTTAAATGGTAGATGCATGAAAAAAATCTAGTAATTTTATCACATAAGTAAACTACTTAATTTTGATTTTTGGGCCCACATGATTTTTTTTGGTTGAAGGGCTTTATTTAGCTCATTCTCTATTTCTTTCAAAATTTTTCCATCATATTCACCCAAGAGAGCCATCTTATCCATACCAAGCATACCCTTCAACTCCTCTTTTTTTTTCACATTCTCAAACACCTCTTTGTTTCATTTTTCTAATTAAAAGAAATTTTCAGTAAATTTCCACTTTCTACATACTTCTTAAATCAAAACATTTAAATATCTTAACAACACTACAAAAGTAAAATTATTAAATTAGATTCCATATAAACCAATTGCACCTACAATTTAGAATATTGGAAATTACATGATTTTTCTTGTTTAAGCTATGTACTCTTTTGTCTCCACACGAAAATTTAGTCAAAATCAAATCACTTATGTGGCACTTATGTGAAAGCAAGATAGGAACACATGACCACAATTTGAAGTAACGAGGCACACCATAATTGAATACACAAAGAAGCATTTCTGTTTTGTTTGCAAGAAAAGGTAGGGAAATTAAAGGAAGGGAAAGGTAGGAAAATCTATAAAAGGTTAGTAAAGTTATTTCTACCTTTTCCTTACATTTTCCTTCAAACCAAACACAACCAAGTCAAAGGCATGAGGTTCTTTGTCTTTTGAAACATGTACTTATTTTGTCCAAATTATCCACTAATGCCTTTGATGGTGTGCGATCTGAATGCTCATAGCTAGAAGGTAGCTTGGACATTAGTAATGAAATAAACTAGTCAAGCTGCAAGACAGATGGATCAGAGAACTCGGGGTGGCTAACCCAGCGAGGTTGCTCCGATGCTTATGTCAGTACTGGATATGAGTAGCGAGCTGAAAGTAGGTAACTTGAAAGCTAGAATGCACTGTATCGCGCATACTTGGGTTTCCAGGGGAATGCCTTTATATAGTTGGGCTGTCGTGAGTCTCACGAAATGCTCCCAAGATCTTCGGTCCTGGCTGTTAGAGTCTATTCCACTCTGGAAGGTGGATAATGTGCTAGCCAATAAGGCTTATCATGTCCATCCGATTTGGGCGGGATGAGGATAAGGCCTGTAGTTGTGCAGCGTGATCCCGAAAGGCCTAAAGGTAGCTAGGAAGCTTCAAGAGTTCTATGTATCACTTTAGTAGGCTTGGTCATCTGAGCTACCCAGGCTTTGGTGCTATCCGAAGTGATCGAGACACCCAAGGTGACCCATCCTGTCGAGATGGCCGAAGATGCTAAGTCACAATCTAATTGGCAGGTCACATCCACGTGCTTTCCTTCTATTAGATCGGGCCAAATCACCCCTCATTAGCCTTTAAATATGGAGATGGTATTTCACCTCTGTTCTTAGAAATAAATATCTTCATCAAAAATCTTTCTGGGATTATAAGACTAATGGTAATGCTGCAAGAACTTGGAATGCCATGTTAAGCTGTCGGGACCTTTTTCATAGAGGTTGCCTATGGTTAGTGGGCAATGGCTGGGACATTTCTGCTCTCTTTGACCCATGGATTCAGACAAGACATGCTATCCTATATCATTAGAAGTAAATATCAAAAGAATTAGCATGGCAAGCCTTATTGACCATAACACAATGTTCTGGAATGAGAATGCAGTAATGAATGAGCAAGAATGGCCTCATTCTTTTAATTCTTACCGATTCTAAAAAAGAATGGGCAAGAATGAATGAGATGTAGGTGTTTGGATATTCATTTCTTGCCGCAGGACTCATTCTTCCCGGAATGAAATTTTGGTCTCGGCAAAAATGTAACAATTTTCGTGCCGCATCCTCGTCTCTCTCACTCTCTCTCTTTGTAAAGGTAAAGTTGAGATCGATCTCGATCTATTGAAGTCCTCGACTGAAGTCACTGAACCCTCATCCCTCTCTCTCTCTCTCTCTATACAAGATAAAGCTGAGATCGATCTCGATCTGTTGAAGTCCTCGACTGAAGTCACTGAACCCTCATCTCTCTTTCTCTCTCTCTGTACAAGGTAAAGTTGAGGTATCTCGGTCTGTTGAAGTCCTAAAGCTAAGATCAACTCTCTCTCTTTCTCTACACAACATAAAACTAATCATCTCTCTCTCTGTACAAGAAAATAATTATTTTGTTTATTAATTTTTTGTTTGTTTGATAATTGGGGTAGAATGTGCTGTTGGAGTTTGCGAGGATTGTGAAGGCGAAGGAGCAGGTGGTTGCTGGTACTCACTCTGCATCATCTGACTTTGGAGGTGATTAAGGCTGGTAAGAAGAAAATTTATGAAGCCATGGTTGAACTTCAAGGAGCTACAGGAATTCAAGCCAGTTGGAGATGCCCCACGATCACTTTGTCGGATCTCAGTGCCAGGCAAGGTAAATGATCTTGGAATCTCTCTTTTCCCTTGAATTTTGAAGCAATATTGAGTCCTGATTTTAAGGGGATCATTGACTGTAGAATCGTATATACGATTATCGGAATTAATTATGGGTTTGGATGCGATTGAGAATGCATGTCTTCTGTAATCATGGTTTCTCGAATTTTCAATCCATCAAATATACAAGGCGGGGAATAGATTGTGTTGATTAGGAAGAAATGATATTTCTGTTATTGTGCTTGAGTGGGTCTTCTTTAGAGATTTTGTAGGCTTCAAGTATCTGGTGGATCCCTGTTATTTTTGTTCTAATTGGAGGTGCTAGAATTGTTGGAGTTGATATTCGAAACCAAATTGGATCATGAAATCACAAACTGGAGAAGTTTGAACCAAAGTGAAAAGATTTGACTTTTTAATTTGATGCAAGATCATGAAATATACATATAGAAGTGTTATTAAACCTTATATATCTCTGTTGCTGATGGCATAATACGATTATTACTAATAATCTAACAAAATTGCTGCATAAATTTTAGTTTGGTTTTAAATGCAAACAAATACTTGATGTAGGCAACTCCTTGACCAATTAGACTGATCATGTTATAAGTTTACAAGTATAAAATCCATATCACCAACTAAAAGTTTGAATTTGTTGAGAAGTAAGAGAAAATAAATAAAACTTGATAAATGGATATTGTTGAGTCAATACTCAGTACATTGGAAACCATATCATCTTCCATCTATATCTTTATTCTCTTTCTTGGTTCTATTTTTGTTTTGTTTTGTTTTTTTTTTTCTGTTTTGATCTTTAATGATAATGTCTTAACATCTCCTTTGAATTTCCTTTATTTGTTGAGATAGCATTTTAATACAAAAAAAAAAAAAGGATTTTATTAGTCTCCAGAACCACAACTGTTCCTTGCAGGTTTCTTATGCTATTTAATTTGGGTTGATGTTTATTGATCCAAGTCTCCAACATTCAAAGATGCCTTTTTTTAAAAAATTAATTATTATTAAGAGAGTGTTATATAGTCAAACTAAAAGGGAAGCACAGACTTGGGCACAATTTAGAATTGTGCTAAAAAGTAATGGAAATTCAATGAGCACTCATTAAGTCATTTTTGCCCCATCATGTTTTTCACTCATTGGCTTGATTTTTAAGACAACAAGATAAACTGTAAGTTTTTCTATTTCCAAGAAGGTGAGTGACAAAGTTGTCACCTTGTTTGTATCAAGTCTTTGGGCTTTGAACATGCTTCATCTTTCACATGCAAAATACAATACTTTTCTTTTTCTGATATAAAGGAAAGAAATTAATCGACTTATTAATGCATGTTTCAACCCCATTTGCATTGTTTTGGGGGGGGGGGGGTTACTTTTTACATGATTTCTTCCCCCCTTATTGAAGGGTAATTGGTATTCTGCTATTTGTACATAAAAGCTCCACCCATGGGAACTTCTATCTGTGGGATTTGGAAATACAAGATGCCCAGATTGTTTTGGGGGTTTTCTTTCTTCTTTTACTTGTTTTGTAATTTCATGTTCAGATTCTTTAGGAGGACAAGAATATGCCATATTCACATTCTTTTAGAATCATGCTTGACCTAGACTAACCTCTTCCCATTAAACACTTTACCCTTCAACATCCAAAGCCTTCCTAAGCCACTAGAACCGATAGTGTACATGTAACAGGCCATGTTAGGGGGTCGTGTTTAAGTAAATTTGGGCCAAATATTTCCTAGTAGTAATTATTGGCCGATCATGTAAATCTAGATGGCCATGGACCAGGATGGAGAGCAGTGCCAGCACATGATCCTATTGTTCAAGATGCAGCAAATCATGTTGTGAAGACTATCCAACAGAGGTCAAACTTGCTGGCCCCTTAAAAACTGCTGGAGGTCCTTCATGCAAAGGCAGAGGTCGGCATCTTCTGCTTGCTTTGGTTCTTTTTCGCTATTATTTCTTTAGTAGCAGTTTTATCCTTGTGTTATTAGCTCTTTATCTCTTGGCATGGGAATTGCATGCATATTTGCAACTTGCATAGTTCGGGAAGATAGATAAATGGTCTTGTTGTTTGTGATTCATGCAGGTAATTGAAGAAGTGGCAAAGCTCGATTTGCTTCTCAAAGTTAAGAGGGGAAATAAGGAAGAAAAATTTAAGGTTGAAGTACATAAGAATGTTGAAGGTATCTTTCATTTGAATCTAATGGAGCAAGATCATTCATGAGTCATGACTCTCGGCACTACCCTAACATGTTAATATGTGTGGATTTATATAGACATCTGCTTTAGTGCTTTGTGAAACTTTAATCAGTACTGCCTATAGATGAAAGAACTGTGTATTGCTTGAATAATGCTTACATGCTACATAGATAAGAAATATAGCCTATTATAGATGTTGTCTTGGATGCTTCTTTTCTCTTGTTTTCAAATTTGAATATGCTGGGCATACATTTGGGCCTTATCTATCTGTAGCGCCTTAATGAGAGAGAATTGCAATTGCAACTGACCTATATGATTATGACCCCAATTTTGTCATTCGACAGTTGTGGTTCCTCTATGGTGCTTTGGTGCATACAACATGGGGGAACAACTTGGGCCTGGGGTTTTAGGTCCGCAGGCTGGCATGACCCAGCACGACTCATATATAATGTGTATATATATATATATTAATAAAAATTATAAAATAAAAAATTATTTTAAATTTTATTATACCAATTTATTTAATTATTGCATATATAAGCAATTGTATACATCAAAATTTATATAAAATTAAGATTTTAAGTTTTTTCAAAATTTTAAATAAATAGCTCTGGCCCAATCCATGGCCCATCCTAGCCCAAGGCTTGGCTCATGGGCCAGCCTAGCCCACGGCACGGCACGTGCTTGGGCCGTGGGATGTGCCGGGCCGACCCCCCAAGTTATCCTAGGGGAGGGCAACACAGCATAACTCGCACTTTACGTGGGCCCGACATGGCACGCTTTACACCTATAACCCTTATATTATTATTTTGAATTTTTTATTAATAAAAAAATGAATGAGAAAGAAATTTGTAACCAAACATGTTACAAATTTTACTCTCATTCTTGTCGTAAAAAAATCATTTTTTTGGGAAAAAAGCGTTTAATTCGTAGCAATATTTTATCATTCTTCCCATTTTTACTCATTTTTTTCCATCTTGGAATTTCATCTTAGATAAGAATGAGAAAGAATGAGAGTTGAGCCAAACATGGCCCTCTTTGACACAGAGAGAGCAAATTCCATCCTTAAAATCAAACTCCCCTAGCCTGGTACATTGATTTCTGATCGACTCGTTTGGACAATGACTCCACATGGAAATTTCACTACATCTTCAAGTCTGCTGCTCCTCCAAGATGCTCCGGGCCCATCAAATGCCAATTTTGGGGATGAAAACTTTAATTGGAAATACGTTTGGAGATTCAAACTTCTGCCACCCCGCATTATCCTCTTTCTTTGGAAATGCTTCCAAAACATTCTTCCTACTAGTGCTGTTCTTGCAAATCATCATGTCCAGGTGGATCGTGATTGCCCACTTTGCCATAGTTTTGAGGAATCAACTGAACATATCCTCTTCTATTGCCACCACACAAGACTGATTTGGTTTGGTTCCTCCCTAACATTAGAACTTGTTAGAGAATATCAATCTATTCAAGGACCTCAACTAATATCTTAAGCCTTCAAGTTGAATGGTTCTTTAAGATGGCATTAAAGCTACTTTGAGCAAATGATCTAGTGTTTAATCCTCATTACCCCATTATAATTAATTAAGTTTTAATATAAGGTATGGGTGGGCCTGTGCTTATTCATGCTTCAAGCCCAATGGGCCTGTGCTCAATGTAAATGCTATTGATGAGGATCACACAGGCGCATGCTCTTATCAACCATCTGCTGAATGAATCCACACTTAATGAACTCAAATTAAATAACCAGCCCAATAGCCCTCCAATCGTCTCAAGACTGTTGGTTTCCTCTATCTCCAGATTTTGTGAAAGTCAATGTTGATGGCGCTACATCTGGATCATGTGCAGACGTGGAGATTATCATTCGTGACCACAATGGCTACTTCATTGTTGCTAGATCCATTCCAACGGACCCAGTTCCACCCATTATGGTTGAAGCCATTGCTTTCTTCTTTGGCGCCCGTTTGCTAGATCATCTTGGAAGGCGACGCTCAATCAATAGTCAAGCTTCTGTTGGAGAATTCTTTTCCTTCATGGTGCATTAACACCATCATTGTGGACTGCAGAAGCTATTTGTCTCCCCTGAATCGTCCATATCAATAGGGGTGGCAATTTTCTCCGTCCCCAATGGGTGCCCGGGCTCCCCGACCCAACGGGGTTGGGTATGGGGTACTTTGGCAGGGTCGGGGTCGGGGATGGGGCTATCTCTGAATCCCCGATCGGGTTCGGTGACGGGGATGGGGAATGCAGTCCCCGCCCCGACCCGTCCCGACCCGTCCCCAATCAATAAATATATAATTATATGATATAACATTATATATTATTTATACAATATTTATATTACAATATTATAGTATCATATATTATATTATTAATTCATTTATTTAATTATTTTAAAGATTAAAACTTAAAAAACAAAAACACTCGACACTTAGAGGTTAGAGTCTTCAATAGACACAGACAAAGAACTCTGAACGGTGAACCCTAGTCAGTTTTCTTCTTCCTCAATCTTCATTGTTGACACATTGACCGCCGTCGCTATCGCCACTCGCCTGTCGGACGTCTATTGTCTCCGACTACCGGTTTACCACTTGAGTCTCGACAGAGGACAAAGATACTCAGAAAAAAGAACTGAAACTCAATCTCAGTCTCTCAAACTACCAGTCTATCATCGCCGACCACCATCACCATTGCCTATCAGACTCTCTCTCTCATCACCGGTCTCAATTCGCAACGATCATCTCTCTCTCTTTCTCTTTCTCTATCAGTCTCTCACACTTCTTTAATTTATCTCCATCGGTTCGGGAATGGAAGGGAATTTATTTCTCCAACGAGGATCAGAGATGGGGATGCGGGGTGATTTGGGGGTCGGGATTGGGAATGGAGAATGTAATCTCCGCACCGAACCCGCCCCGTTGCCATCAAAGAAATCATCCTACTACATGGACGTTATGCCCTCCCTTCCTTGAACAGGCTGTTAATCATGATTGTAAGACTGATCCGAAATTGTATTCTTAATGCAATGTTTATTTTGCATTAAAAAATCAATAATAATATCACTGATTTTGATGGATGTAGTTTTTTCATATTTTGGTAGGTGTAGTTGTCCTTGAGAATTCAAGGATCAACTAATTAATTGCTTGGTGCCGTTTTGCACAAGTAATCAGACTATTAGTAATTTTCTTGTGACCACTATGCAATTAAACATCGGAAATCATTACGTCAGTATGCTCTCTTTTTTCCATGCTCATTTTCTCATTCCTACGCCCCAACCATTTCCTAGTATAAATGTCATTTAATTGTGAGAAAATGAGAGAAAAGTAACCAAAGTAAAATAAAAATAACAAGAAAAAAAAAGAAAATAATTAAAATCTTCTTTTAGGAAAGATGGTATCAACTTTGTTTCCTCTTACTACCTTCAAAAGAAAGAAAAATAACTCTTTGCTTCCTCTCACTGTTTCCTTCTTTTTATCTATCTTTGCCCAAGGATTAAAACATCTGTATGCCTATATGCCTGATACCCAAACTCGGGTATTGATGTGTATAGATTCACCCTTTTTTTATTATTTATTATTTTATAGTGATAACTAAAGGAGTTAGGAAGAGAGTCTTGGATCATTTGCAATTTTTAAAAAATTCTATATATCAATATTTTTAAACGTATCTATGTACACTGATACCGATATAATCCTCCCATATCTATATTTTAACCCTTCACTTATTTTCTTGGTTTTAAAAATTGATCCGGAAATGAAATCGTTCTGGCCATCAGTTTCTGGGTTGATGGTTCAACCATCCGATTTGAATAGACGGTCTGTTCTAGAAAAAAAATTAAAAAAAAGTAATTAAAAATAAAAAATGGTCAAAACCATTGAATAAATCAAATGAATTATTGACTTATTCAACAGTTTTTGGTCAAAAACCGAATTTAGGATAAAATGAAACCAATTACTTGAATGATTCCGGGCCGAATAGTCCAACCATTCGGATCAGTGCCAGTTAAAAAACCATACTTTTTTTAGCTAAAAACGTATAAAAATAAACTTCAGAAAATATGTTCATTCTTTCCTTCCCTTTCCTTTGGAACCAGATGCAGTATAATAGTAAGCAAAAGTAGTACAAGGAATGCGTTGTAAGACTAAACAAAAGTACAAAAGTAGTACAAGGGCTGGTTAGTCCTCAAAGAAGACCGAAGTCTGAGTCAACCCTATCGATTAGGAGGATTAAATTGGACGTATGTGGTGATGAGGTGAAATATAAAAGCACAGAAGTAGAGGAATGATAGAAAGCAGACTAGCTGCCGAAGGAGGCCTGCAACAGACACCTGGACCCATGAAAATACACACTAGACAAGACAACCTTTGATGGGTCCCTGTTTGTCTGTGGCAGGGTTGCCTCGGCAGCCGAGCTGTCTGTTAGCATTTCACAAATGGTGTTCTATAAAATCTGGATTCCAAGAATCCATGAGCTGCTAGCTTTCTTTTCTTTTTCTGTTTCATCTTTGGAGAGAAGTGGGATCAGAAAAGGGATGAGGATGACTACTTCAATGGATGTGCTACAGGGTTTCATCTTCTTGTTCGTGGTTTTCTTGGCCACAGCAGTGTGGGTTCAGGGGCACCATGAAACAGGTATATGCACTATTCACAATCTTTCTTCATGCTTGTCCATTAACTGTTATATTCTTGTCCATGTGTAATTGAGTTCAAGTTGGACCCTTTTGATTGAACTGAGGGTCTGTTTGATTTGCAATTGGAATTGAAATGGAAATGGTTTATTTTCATAGTTTGTTTGATTCAGAAATGAAAATGAGAATTGAAATCATCCGGAATGAGATTTCATTTTTAAAGGAGGGACAGGGAATGACCATTCCCTCAAATGGAAGAATGAAAATGGATTCCAATTCCATCCAACCAAACAGTTGAAATCAGAATAACCTATTTCAATTCTAATTCCAGACCCTTATTCCCGGGTACCAAACAGGGCCTGATTCTAATGACAGCATATTTGGGCTTTCAAGGTTTTCAGCATACATCATTTATAAGCTTGTCTGTATGAGATCCACCTCACAGCTGCTGCGTGAAAACCTTCCCAAACAGGCTACTGCTACCACGGGAACATGAAATCTCTTGTTCCCCTGTGATAAAGTTGGAGCATAATAGTAGAATATATTCAGGGAACTTTGCGCTCCTGAATTCGCCAATCAGGAGCTCCAACCGTATGATCAAAGACTCACTACGTTTGATTATTAAGACTGGCTAGCAATAGGCCTTAGGGGACACATCAGCTGAAATGGTTGAATGATTTTAAGGGCTGAAGCCGAAGTTGGGTTCATTACCATATATCACCCCTTGTCACTCCCAAATTACGGGAAATGATCATCTAACACTTAAAATCGGAACCATGGAATTGTAAAATTTTTGAGGGAGAGTAGACCAAGGCCATATTTGGTTTGAAGGAAAAGATAGGGAAAAGAATGGAAAGATATCAAAACCTATATGTAAAGATTTCTTCGTCTTTCCTTTCATTTTCTTACTTTTTTTCCTTCAAACCAAATATAGCCTAAGAGATGGCGATTCAACTGACATGATAGAACCAGTGCATCACATGTATGGCATGGATCCGGGTCTCATGACTGAGTCATCTTTGATCATGTGAAGGAGTTGAACCACAGTTTTTAAAACTGGACCGGACCGGAAAACCGGGAACCGGTTCCGTTTTTCTTTAAAACCGTTTTTTCTCTCAAAATCGTTGATTTTGGTCAACAAACCACTGTACCGGCTGGTTAACCGTTCAAACTGTTCGAACGGTTTTGACCATTTTCCAATTTTTTTTATCAGAACGGGATGGCCATTCAGATCGAACGATTGGACCATTCGAACCGATAACCGGACCCCTGACCGGTTCAATCACCGGTTTATTTTTAAAAACCATGAGTTGAACACAATTTCATTGTACCCTACCATAACATACAAAAATGAGAGAGGGAATTGAGGGAAAGTTAAAAGCTTGTTTTGTTGGCGCTGTAAATTTGAATCAGTTACAAATTTTACACCTGATTCTTTTTTTTAGAACACCTGATTCAGTTTTGTATCGTACAAGGTTTGTACTTTTTGTCTTATTTGTACTTACGCAGTCCTACCTCAATTCTCTCTCACATAAAATGGGAACCACACTTCCAATCATAACCCTTATTCCATTTCCATTCTTTTTCATATAAAGTGGTGACCACTTCATTTTACATTCTATTTTACCTATCATAAGCAAATAAGATCTGTGAAGCAAAAGTAAACTGTAAACCAGAAGTTACACTCCCATGAATTTACCTTTTTGTGCAATAAAATTTGCATTGCAAACATATTGAAACTAAATATGTTGGTTAAGATTGTGACAAAAATTAATATATATATATATGTAGGTTATGTTTTATTGTAACATCCAAGGTTCAAAGTATTGATATGTATTGGCCTGGTGGCTTCTCGATATGCCCTTACAGGGGTTGTATCGGGTCATCCACTGGTTCAAAGGGTAGTCGAGCTTTAAACCGGCCCCTCTGAATTGATTTCGGAAAAAAATAAGTAAAATATAAAATCGGCCCATATTGATATTTAGAACCTTGGCAACACCCCCTATAATTGTAGCCAATTTACTTAATTGACATGTTAAGTTAAAAATGACTACATGACCATATTAATACACTGGAAAAAGTTTAAGGGCATAAGTCCACTTTTTTATTCCAAAATTACCCTCTAAAACTTCATATCAAGCTTCTAGAAAGAAATGAGGTTTGATTTTTAGATCTATCAAAAAATGTTTGACTTTAGTGGAATGAAGAAAAGAGAATAATGGCATTTAGGGTTCTTTGCCGGCAATGGCGGGTTTTCCTTCCTCAAACAGACAACAAATTTTATCGAATAGAGTTGTTGCCCACATTTTGAAGAACAAGAACGGCATTTACATTTTTATTTTCTATAGATTAAATTTGTTTGAAGGGATGTTAAGGTCAAAATGGTCATTTTCCATTTTCACATAATGGAAGATAGATTAAGGGCCTATTTGGCACGTCTTTTCGCGTGGACTTTCGATTGTTTGCAGGCCAGGAAAACCGATTTTCGGTCTATTTCCATTTGGTTCGCAGAAGATCTAGCCGCCAAAAGCTAGAGCGTTGAAAAGATGCGAGAAATCCATTTTGGGCTGATTTCAGGAAGCTCCAAATGAAGCTTTTCGCATCTTTTGCGTTTTATTCTCATGTGAAAAGACATAGAAAGATGCACAGAAAGACGTGCATCTGCCAAATTAGGTTCGGACTGCTCAGATCTTCATGCAAAAGTTCAATGCATCTTTTAACTATCAGAGCTACCGGAAGATCTTACCAAAAAGATGCGCCAAACGAGCCCCAAGTAAATTGGTTGTAAACATAAACTATAGGGTATACTTCAGTAAATTCACAAAACTATAAGGAGTATTTTAGTAAATGACAAAAAAACCAAGATTGTTTTTGGTTTGAAAGAAAAGGTAGGAAAACTCACAGAGTTTACTACCTTCAGTTTCAAACCAAATACAGCTTAAAATCCTTGGGCCCACCATGACTTCTTTTTTAATTTAATTTAGTGTTGGGTCCATATTAACACTTCTCCTATCTATGATTTTGAAAACCAGACCGGACCAAATGAGAGGATTGGCCGATCAGGAACCAATCATAGCTCCAGGTCTGATTGGACCATTTGACATGAGAACATGTGGTCAAAGTGATTCGATTTCTGGGTTGGTTTTTAAGGCCATGCTCTTATCTCTTTGTTGTAACACTCTAAAAATTTTCCTTCTTTGTGTATGTTTAAAACGTAAGAGAAAGTATGAGACATTGGGAATTCAATGGTCATTAATTGCTAAAGATGTTAAACACTCAATCATTAATAATTGAAAGACGTGGCTTGCCTATCCTTTTCTGATTGGACCATTCAATGGCGTGCCTGTCCTCCTAGGACGTGTCACTCACCCGATTGGGTAGTACCCTGCAACGGTCACCTGTGCAGCCCTGGCAAGTAACGACTGCGACAGAAGCCCAGTGGCGGTTATGCCCGACTTAATAAGAACGCCTATATAAGAGCTCCCTAGTTAAAGGGAAGCTCTCTCTCAAACATCAGAGATCCTATCTGAAAACTTACTTGCTCTCGAGCTAATCTTGAGAACTTAGTGATCCAACGCGACCTACACTCTTAGCCTCTTTACACTCTTTGCTTTCTCCCCCAGCGTTCTAACTTAAGCTTCGGAGTATTCTCGTTGGGCAAATCCCCCGGGAATCCTTCATCTTCTTCCTCTCAGGTGCTATCCGTTGCCAGCTAGGAGTGCCCAGATCGTGCCGCATCATTTGGCACCGTCTGTGGGAAATGCTTCAAAAAGCCTTCCTCTAAGCTTTTACAGTTTCATTTTCTGAAAACTCAGCATTCATGGCTTCCTCCAGCAATGCCGGACGTGGTGCCAGCCAGAACGCTTCTGGAGAGCAGCCCCAACTTCCTACTGTCTGTATTGGGCAGTTCACCGTCCCCCTCTCCGTGGACGGAGTCCCCAGTTTGAACGTGCCCCTCACTGTGGCACCCGCGGTCGCTCCACTCCCTTCCACAGCGGCCAACCCGAACCAGTTGGAGGACTTAATGCAGTGCATGCGGCCACGAAGCAGACCAAGCCCTCCCGCCGGAGCGAACAACTTCGCCGGGGAGAGGCCTCCCAGGCCCAGGATCCCGACAAGAGTCAAGCCTCTTCCCATAGCCAGAAGGAGAGACCAGCCACCCCCGCCTCACAGCCTGAGGGCAGGTCGGGGGCCTCCCAGCCAACCAAGCCCGTATCACCCCGGCCTTCGCGGTTTGAGCTCCCGCTCTCAGAGAATCCGTTCGAGGTTCTGGTCGTAGATTGTAGGCAGGGCCCTTCGATTCAGAGCTGCCACCAGCAGTCTGAGCCTGTCGAGCTCGGTGACACTGAAGCATCAAGCACCAACGCTGAGCCAGCAAAGCAGCAGCGAAGACGCCAGCGAGCTCGTTGAACTGCTACCCGAGTCTCTCCCGAGCTCAAAGGAAAAGAGGAGGTATGCTCAGGTGAAGTGAAAGCTACCCCTCTCCTCTCAGTTTCTTCCCCATTATCTCCAGAACTCCTTGCTGTGCCCATGCCAAGGGACTTCAAGCTCCCTCCACTGGACAAGTATGATGGATCCTTCGATCCAAATGATCACGTGGATGCCTTCCAGTCCCAGATGCACCTGGCAAGAGCCAGTGAATCCTGCATGTGCGTGGCCTTTTCCACCACCTTTAAAGGGGTAGCTCGCACATGGTACCGTAACCTCGCGCCTGGTTCGATAAGAAGCTGGGTGCAGTTCGTGCAAGTTTTCACCTCCCACTTTGTCACCAACAAAAGGTGCCTGAGAACTTAGGAAAGCCTCCTTGGCATAGTTCAAAAGGAAGGGGAATCCATTCAGAGTTACATCAAGCGGTTCAACGACGCTTGTTTACAGATACCCGACCTGGATCCCGCAGTTCACCTCACCGTAGCCAAGCGAGGTAGCACCCACAAAGAGTTCAAGTGGCATGTAGTTGTCAATCAACCCAAGACCGTGACCGAGTTCCTCAAGCTCATAGACCGGTTCATAGGGACGGAGGAGGAAATCTACCAAAAGGGCGAGCAGGCCCTTGACAAAAGGAAGAGGGAACTAGAGCCCCCATCTTAGGGAGACAGCAGGAAGAAGAATGACCAAGCGGGGAGGGGGGGTGGGGGGGCAAAGCCAAATCAGCCTTTCTGAGCTCCAACAGCAGAAAGGGACTATACACCCCTCGACGCGAAGTGGGCCGAGATCCTCATGGCAATCAAGGACGCTCCGTACGTGAAGTGGCCACCTCGACCGAAGGCGGACCCTAATGTTAGAAATAAAAATCTGTACTGTAGTTTTCATAAAGATCACGATGATAGCACCGAAAGTTGTAAAAATCTCCGTGATGAGATAGAAGAACTCATCCGTTGCGGATATTTGTGAAATTTTGTATAAAGAATAATAATAATAATAAAGCAGGTCGGCAAGGGGAGCAAAGTAGAGATGCTCCCGAGTCCAGCAGACAAGCGGAACATCCGCAGAAGTAGCCCCCCGAAGAGACTTAAGCTTCGGAGTATTCCCGCCGGGCAAATCCCCCGGGAATCCTTCATCTTCTTCCTCTCAGGTGTCGTCCGTTGCCAGATAGGAGCCAATCAGCAGCCAGTTAGGAGTGCCCGGATCGTGCCACATCATAAATCATATAACAGATGTATAAAAAATGGATGAATTGCAAAAAAAATAAATAAATAAAATAATATAGTACAAAAAGGCATGTATAAATGAGGATTGTTTATTATTAATGATGGAAATAACTAAAAATACAAAATAAAAAAGGGAGAATGACGGTTCAGCCCAGGGTCAGAATTTTTAGGCCCAAAGTACAATTGGGGTGGGTGCCAGCTCGGAATTGATGCCAATTCACAGGCGGGCATTGGTGCATAGAGTGGGGGTTTTTGACATTTTGAATGTTTATAGCTCTGTAGTGGAAATCAAAAATCTGCATTGGGCATGTCCGTAATTCTCTGAATAAAAAATGGGATTTAATGTCTAACATGTGACCCGTTGTCTAGACAAACAGATGTGTCATTGGGCCAATGAGTGAGTTAAGGACTTAACGTTCTTAAATGGTTGAGATTTTCTGCCAACAAAATACTTACCAACCCTCTACCAACTTGATCTAACACCACACATCTCACCATGAGACTGGGACGCACCAAAAAGTGGGACCCACCATGTATGAGATGTGCATGTTGGTAGAGGGTTGGAACGTGTTTTGTAATTGGCAGGTGATCCCAACTCGATTTACGGGCTACATGGACCTAGAAACATAGGCCTAATGATGGATTGACTAATCACAATTGTTGGGTAAAATGACAACTTGAAATTATTTATAATTAACAGTTGAAGATGCTGAATAGAAAAACTTATTACTTTGTCTTTTAGTGTATAAGTTTTTAAGGAGGTTGTGGGTTATGGCTGAAACTGAAATTGAGTACATCGATATATCCTTTCAATTTATTATTTAATTATTTTAACAACTAAAAGACAAAGCAATAAGTCTTGGACAACTTCAGCTGTTATTAAAATAATAATTTAAGCAATAAGCTTAAACATAAGGTTATTTAAGCTTACCGTGGGGCAATTTGACACCAACCCGTGTATCTTTAGTTAAAAGAAGAAAAGATAAGGAAAAGACAAAGAATTAGAACATTCAATTGGAATGGGTTTCAAATACAGAAAAAAAAGGAATGGGTTCTGCCTAATCACAAAGTACATCATAATCTAGATCTGTTGCTCACAAGAACTCTGCTCATGTCTACCCACATAACATCGCAATCATACATGAAAAACATTTTATCCTCCTATATGGTATTATGCACAGGGAGATGTTTCCAATGCATGAAGATAGTGTGTTGTGGGTAGATGTGGGCGGAGTTCTTGTGGGCAAGAGATCTAGAGTCTGTTTTATAGAGGTACAAATTGACCAGGCTCGGGTTAGGATTTTGTTAAAATTTAAATGGGCCTGGCCCATAAGTCTGAACCTGATGCACTGTAAACTCTTCAAGTCGAGTATCTGACTTACATCCCCAGAGCCAATGGAAAGAGTATAAATACAAATATACACAGTGCAAAACTTTACATATTGTATTGTAAACTTTGTATTCACATTATACATATTTATACTCTTCTCAAATTGAGCCTAATATTTTGAATTTACAACAAAGAGCAATACTGCCCATGCTTTATTGACTATTTCAAGAAAATGTTGTGACCGTGGCCATAATAGATGCAAACTCAATTGTTTATATGACGGTTGGACCGCCGGTTGACGCAAGAACCAGTCATGCTCTGGATCTAATTTTGGATCCTAAAACCATCTTAGGGGGTTTGGATCAGACAATTGGGCCATTTGACCCAGGAACCAATCGCTAAAACGATTCTATTTTCGAGTTGGTTTTTAAAACCATAATTCTAATAATCTATCATTATGAAAACAAGTAAGTTCATAATTAATATTGATTTCATTTTGTCAATTATAATATAGGATATGAATTATTGATTCATCATCCAGTCTAACCAAATTCTTTTTTACTTGGGAGCTTGTTGAAGAATTTATAAGTATCGATTGTGGGATACCTGATCAAGGCAACCCTGATGAGAAAACCGGCATAAATTACTCAGTTGATAGCAATAACATTGAGACTGGAGTAAACGTGAATCTCTCTCCTTACTACTTATCTGAGACTCACGACAAGCGGCTGTATACTGTAAGAAGCTTTCCTGAAGGACGCAAGAATTGTTACACCCTGAGGCCTGAAGATGGCAAGAACAACAAGTACTTGATCAGAGCTTCCTTCATGTATGGAAACTACGATGGGAGCAACAAGTTGCCAACGTTTGATCTCTATCTTGGGGTGAATCACTGGGACACGTTGACATTTGACAATGCATCTCATATCCAGACCAAGGAAATTATACACGTGGCACCAGCAGACGACATCTACGTCTGCCTCTTGGACAAGGGTCAAGGAACACCTTTCATCTCCTCTCTGGAGCTTAGGCCTCTGAATGATTCCATATATGAAACTGAGTCAGGAGCACTGGTACTCATCCACCGCCTTGACATTGGATCCATCAGTAGTGAACAGAAAGTCAGGTGAGTCTCTTCATATGGCCACCATGGATTACGTTTTCTGCTCAAATTTTCTTAACAACCTTCTCTCAATTTTCTGATTCTTTCTTATGTTCTTTTAAACGAAGGGAAAATCTATGATGCGGAAAAGATATGGTATGAGAAGAATTTTAACCAATTAAAAATCACTCATGAATTTTGATAAATAACACCTAATTGGTTATGATTCCAATTGACTCGTTAAAAGATTTTCAGATATCATATCTTTTCTAAGGCCCTGTTTGCTTTACGGTAAATTACTTATTCGGGTAAATGTAGTTATTTGGATAAGTTTTTCCTAGAAAACACTTACCTGGGTAAGTGCATTTACCCATTTTCTTTTATTTCTCATGTAAATAAGGCAATGACCATTTCAACCATAAAAATCTATTATGAAAAGGGGCAGTTTTGTCCCATTCAAGTGTTGGCAATTTTCCCTCTAGGTGGGAGAGTTATTTATCCACGCAGGTAAGTGATACACAAGAAAATAAACTTTCCCTAATCTCCACATAAATCTAAAAAAAGAACATGGGTTTCTTGTTCAATGGGAACCAAAATTCCATTGACCAACTTTCCCCCTCTCAAAATCTGAAAAAAGAACACCCTCTAAGAATCCTTCATGGGGATATCTAAATTGTCATTCATGGGGAGATGTTCCCAATGTACACTGCAGTGCCTTGCTGTTATGTGTTGATAGTATTTACAAGAGGTGCAATTTGGGTCTGGTTGAATAGTTGCCAAATTTTAAATGGACCCAAGCCCAATTTACTTGGAAATTCTTCAAATGGGGCAGCCCAACTTGCACCCTTAAATTTAGTTAGGGTAAAATATAAAAACCTCACCTGAAGTTTCTGACAATCATAATAACCTTTTTTGAGCATTCATTTTAACAAAAACCTCCCCTATAATTTGAAAAAACTTGTAATTACCTCTCCATGTTTGTCCCATTAATAGAGACTTCAAAGTTAAGAAATCGCCCTTACAACTTATTAGGGCATCTTTCAATATAATTCAAAATGTCAACTTTGCCCTTCTAGATAGGGGTGGCCTTGAGTTGAGTTTTTTACGAGCTATTTGAGTTTGGCTCGTAAAAAGTTCAACTCAACTCGATCTAAACCGAGATTCGAGTAAGTTCAAGCCCAATAAAGCTTGGCTCGTGAACCTCACGAGCCTAATTGAGCTTTTAATAAATAAAAAAATATTATATCATGAACCTCACGAGCCTAATTGAGCTTTTATATAAATAAAAAAATATTATATATAATATTTTTATATATAATAACTAGTTTTTACAATTCTTAATTGTTTATATATCAAATAAAGAATAGATTTATATATATATATATATATATTATTTTTATAAAATATTTAACTCAAAATTGAGCATGAGTCGAGCCAAGCTCGAACTTATGAGCTTTTGAGTCGAGATGAATTCAAGGTCAAGCATCATAGTTTACAGATGAGCCAAGCTCGAATAACTAGATATTCGGTTCGAGTTGAATGAACCCCTACTTCTAGACATCAAGAACTAATGTTTTTATAGAATAAAATTACTTTACAATTCTTTTCAATTTGACTCGGGGAATTTTTTTAGTTAAAAGTTCTTTCAAGAGAACTTTAACAAATTTTCATATGAATTGATAGGTATAAGGTTAAAATGGCTATTTTTCAAACATTAATGCATTAGTTTAACGTTTTCAAAACTACAAGGGAAGATTTTATGAAATTAAAGCCTCAAGGGAGGTTTTTATATATGATTGTCATAAACTTCAGAAATGTTTCTCTAACAAGTAACAACGTAGAATATTAGAATTTGCATAAAATAAAAAGCTCACTTTCTAAAGCATTACATCTTAAAAACATGTCACCAGGTTCCCAGACGACATCTACGATCGCATTTGGTTGCCCTCTAGCTGGTCAAATGTGGATCCAATCAAAGCCTCATCTCCCGTTGAATCTGAGGATAACATCTACACCCCACCATCAACGGTCATGAGAACTGCAGTCCAACCAAAGAACGGCGGTGATTCATTGGAGTACCAGTTGAGAGTGAGAGACACCACCTTAAGATTTCGTACCTACTTATACTTTGCAGAACTCGAGTATCAGAACCAGTCGAGACAGTTCAGCATCTATTTTAATGGTTTACTGTTGGAAGAAGTTGGATCAGTTGTTCCTCGTTACCTATCTTCAAGTACTAGGAGTTTCACACAAACATTAAGTGGGCCTGATATTCAAATCTCCCTCAGAAGCTCGAATGAGTCTAAGCTTCCGCCCATCCTCAACGCCATTGAATTTTACTTAGTCAAGCAGCTCAAGCAGCTCCCAACAAATAATGAAGATTGTACGTTTATCTCCCCTTCAGATATTCCTCCTGATTTTCTATTGTAAATTTATGCATTTATCATCTAATTTCCTACCCACAAGGCTTCGTCATTGATGAGTTTTTGTTTTTGAGCTCTGGGTTACGGTCTAAGGGAAGTGAAAATAAGCCCCAATGCACAAAGCTTAAAATTAGGGCTTTGTATTTTCAAGTTTTAAATGCACAAATTGTAAAGCTTATCAAAATACTAACCTTATAAGTGCGTGTTTGGAATGGCTGAACCACACCAGCTTCTGACTTTCCAAGGTGAAAACTCCAAGTATCCTGCCCAAATTGACTGGCAGTCAGTCAGTCATTTGAAGGGCTGACCACTTCAGCCTTATCTCGAGGGCTTTAACCCAAGTAACCAACTGAACCGAACCAGCTTAGTTGAACCTTCACCTCAGCCCTCTCAAACAGGCAACAGTCCAGTTCACTAAACTGACCTAACCCTATTTATACAGGGTCTGACTCTGCATTTTGAATTCTATTTTATAGGGTCAGGATTGATTATTCTGCCTGTTTCAGTCTGGTTTATCTAATGGTATTATGGTATTAGGGCTGTCAACGGGTCGGGTCCAATCTGGAGGATCCAACGACCCGAACCAATTGGGTGAACCAATGGGTTGATTCCAGTTTCTGATATATTTTCCTGATCATTATCGATTTGGACCGGTTCTACCCATTCTGAACCGATTCAGACCCAATTGTATCAAGAACCAAACAGTTTGGTTCTAGGTCTTACTGATTCTATATCAGGTCTGGTTCGGTTCCGGGTCCTAAATATTTTTTTATCAGGTTGATTCTGATTCTACCCAGACCCAACCCGTTGACAGCCCTGATGGTCTCATACTTGTATGCATGACAAAGATACCTTCCAGCATGGCTCATGATGATATTTTGAGAAGAGAGCAGGAGGATTAGCTGGTTTTTTTTTTATTAAAAATTAAAAGTTTGTCCAATATTATCCAGTCAGATCCGACAAACCCGATTGATAATAGGGCTGGTTCCTGATTTATTACCTATATGGATGCCAAATTGTCAATAGACTGGGTTGGGTTGGATCTGTCCAAATCAAAGTCAATTTAAATGAGTTGAATGGACCAATAAGATATATTGAATTGGATCAGCCTAGATTTCATGATCTAAAGTATTTATTGGATTGGATTGAATTGAATTGAACCAATATCTAGTCAGTTGACAAAAGATAAGAGTACAAGCGTCAATGTACCAGGTTTCGGTTGGACTTAATCAGAATTAAAGAGATTGGACGGTCCAAACATTGAAATGGGCCAATCCAGAATGATCCAAAATATTCATCGGATTGGTTTAATCCTGATCCATCTGTAATATACTCATATTAGACCGAGTTGGGTTGGACCAATATCCTATCCATTAAGAACCCTACCTATAGAGTTGGGACTGGTGCGTGTTTCCTTATTGGGTCAGGAGTCAGGACTGTGTCTACTGACAACAGGATGTTTCTCTACATTCTTTCTCATTGTCAGGCTTAAATGTTGAACAATATAATGGTTATCTGTTTTTATGTTTTCTGAAAAATTAGTTCATGTGATCACGGACATCAAACGCACATACAAGGTGAAGAAAATTTGGCAAGGAGATCCATGTGCTCCAGTGGGTTACGCGTGGGATGGTCTGAATTGCAGCTATGTTGGTGTTAATCCTCCAAGAATCATCTCATTGTGAGTGTTTCTCCATGCCTGCTTTGCACACACAGAAATGCATTTGCATTTTTAACAGCTACAGTTTTCTTAATAGAGTTCTTTGTTATACAATCTGCAGGAACCTATCTGGAAGTGGATTAACTGGGGAAATAGATTCTTCTCTGCGAAACCTCACATCTTTACAGAGCTTGTAAGTATACATGGTACTATGATTAAATCAAAATAATCTTTCATTTTTATATGGCACCAAAGAGAATGGCATCGAGATACAGAATTCATGTAGCTGACCCCATATAGTTGGGAAGGTTTGGATGATGATAATGAAAATAATCTTCGTTTCTGTACCAAAATATACTTTAAGGCTCCGTTCGTTTTCACTCACCTGGGTATGGTTACCTTGAACTTTTATGCAAAATATAGAGAAAAGGCGTAGGCGAAGTCCCTTGCTCTTGTCCTCACACAAATAATACTTATAAGCCTTCAGTTGGCCAATTGTAAATGGTAAGAAGATAGGTAACCTACTCACAGAAGGACCTTAAGACTTTGAGAGCCATAGAAAACAACAACCAAGACATGACTGCGGCATTTTCTGTACCAAATCTTAAATTCTAGTTCTTCTTCAAAAGTCTATGGCTACTAATTAATAACTTGGCTGAGATTGACCAATCTTTGTATTTATATTCTTTTAAGCTGGACAAATTAAGGTTTTCAAAACTTGTAGTGTTCTCCCCTAACTAGCTTGTAACCTTTGGAAGTAAGTAAACTAGTGCTTGAAGACATTCTAAATATTCAAAAGACTTGCAACCAATCAAACAAAGACAAGACAATAGCTCCTTTAGTCCAAATGGCCAATGATATCTTTCCCAATCGACAACTATCAATAAAGAGAGAGAGAGAGAGAGAGAGAGCTTCAACTTGTGTTGCTTATTCTTCTCAGTTCAACAGCAACCAGATCTGTATAGCAGTCAACTGATTACTGCCTACTACTCTTGCCCTAATAGTAATAGGGATAAGATAGTGGGCTGAAGGTTTAATGATCGAGAAATAAAACGAGAGCAAGAAGATGAGAAGAGAAGCCTGAAGAAGCGGTGGGAGTTTATTCTATTCTGTCCAGCCCTGTATTTTTTATATTTATATGAAACCATAATAAGGTGAGAAAAGAGAAGTTGCCCCTCATTTGGTGGTAACAGAAAAATATATAAAAATATTACAGTAGGCCCAGGCCCACTTAGCCCAATAAGAAATAAATAAAAAATATAACCGTAGAATAACGCAACCAACGTTGTATATTCCCTTGCAACAAGCTAAACAATGTTTAATTAAAACCCGGACTAAGGCCAGCCCACTTTTCTTTATAGGAGATATAGTTCACTAGTTATCGTGTGTTGAAGAAGAAAAGAGGAAGAGGAAGAGGAAGAAGAACCATCACAAGAAAAGTAGAAAAACCAAACTTTTACATGTCCATATTATGACTTCTTTTTCCATTGAATTAAATCCCCCTAGCTTCATTTCCCATTATATATTTTGTGTTTCAAAGTCTTTTCTAGCAGTTAGTGTACATGGAGAAATCCGAGCTTCTACATTTTGTTAGTATTGTTCAATTTTAGTTTGTTATTTCCCATTTTTTTAGTTGCTTATACTGCCTTTGATTACAGTATGATTTTATTTGCTCCAGTACAAATGCATGCATGTGAGTGCAAATGAAAAGAATGCAAATTTTGGTTAAGGTTTTATTTTATTCTGTTCCAGGTCTTATTTTATTTTATTTGTACTGCAATCAAACAAAATAGGATAATATTTTAAACAAAAACGAATCAGAATTTTCACCCAAATCATTTGCACTACCATAGTTTTGCATCAGTTCAAATAGACTTGCACTGCAGCCAAACACAGCGTTATTTACATTTATATTTTTCAAATATATATGCTCATATTCATCTAACTTACAATTCCAAATAATAGAAACCTTGACGTTTTATAGTCACTTTAATTCTCCTAGTCATCTTATTTTCCTTCAGATTTAAGTATTTTCAGATTGATCTTTTAAAATCACTACCCAATACCCACTATCACAAACTATTAATTAACATTATCTAAACAACAGGATAATCAATGCTCAATAATATGTCCCATGTGGATTTCTTGACCATATAAGGCTGCCAATTAATTAACTACAAAAACTTGAAAATTTCCTTTGATTATGATCATCTTAGATAAAGATTAAAGCCTATTATGTATGATAGGAACTTGAACTTCCATTAAAGCTTAACTCCTTCACGTGACAGTGCGGTCCAATTAAGTGGTTCTTTTATTTCAGGGATCTATCATACAATGATTTAGGTGGATCAGTACCTGACTTTCTATCGGAACTACCATCACTGAAGTTCTTGTAAGTTATTTTGATTTAATTAACAAAAGAAATGTTTTTAAGTGTTCTTGATAATAAAGGGAAAATTATAGTTAATATCTATGTATTTGTAGGAATTTAGCAGGAAACAAACTCTCAGGATCCGTTCCTACGGCTCTCATTGAAAAATCGAAGAATGGGTTACTTTTAAGGTCGGTTCTATCATCTAAAATCATGGATTTCACATTTCTTTTTTCAATCATTAAGTGGTAAATCTAGTTTCGATTTTTCCATCCATATGTAAAAGATTTTTTTTTTTTGAATTGAGATTGCTAATATTTAATTCATGCCAAATCATTTAAGAGTTTTAATGGCATTGTTCTTTGCCTTAAGGTATATAACTTTATAAACTGAATTATATATTCAGCATATTTGAGAGTGCTATTTCCTAAGATTACCATAAATGGAAAAGCACTTCTCCAGGTCATTTTTACTCCTTGAAATTCATCAAAACAAGAAAATAAATTCTGCCCTGATATAGGCTTAGGCCATGTTTGGGAGTGCTTATGTTAAACATACAAATAAGCACTTATTTGCATTTGACACCCAACTTTTTTTAGTGTTTATTTAAAAAAAAAAACACTTATTTCATATTGGGTATTTGGTAGTCTTTTTCTCCAATAAGCACTTAAATAAGCATTTGTGACTATTTTGTTCTTCATTTTCTTTCAAATTTTCAAAATATACCTCTATGAAAGTACTTTTATTAAATTACTTTTATAAAAGCACTTTATGAAAGTACTTTTGCGAAAGCACTTTTATGAAAGTACTTTTATAAAATTCAACTAGGGATAATTTTACAAGTGGTACTTTAAAATTCAACTAGAGATAATTTTGGAAGAAAAAAAAATTGAATAAGTGCTTATTATATAAGTACTTAGAAAAATCTGAAAATTTGGGCTTAAAAATAAGCACTTATTTTGAGCTTATTTCCCAAACACCAATAAGTGCTGAATGGTGTGATCCCAACCCAAATAAGCACTCCTAACATTGCCTTTTCATTACTAATAATGAATTTGTTTTCTGATCATTTCATTTTATTTCTAGTTTGGAAGACAATCCAAAGCTTTGTCCATCTTCATGCAAAAAGAAGAAAAATATTATTGTTCCAGTGGTTGCATCAATTACTTCTGTGTTAGTCATCTTAGTTGTCGTAGTTATTTTTTGGAGCTTGAAAAGGAGTAAACAAAGAGGTAAGGTTTATTTATGCTACTGATTTTTCATTTCTTGTTCATTCCCTTTTTGAGTGTTTGCTTTATAGCTAGTTTGTTCAATAATTTTCTTTATAATAGAAAATATATTTTATACCAAAAATAATTTATTGGTGGCGATATGCTATATATATCCCCATAAAGAAGATGGGCTATCAGGATCAAAGAATCATCAACATAGTATTGGGTCCTTGGAATCAAATAATCGACGATTTACACACTCCGAAGTTGTAAGGATTACTAAAAACTTTGAAAAGACCCTTGGCAAAGGAGGATCTGGAACTGTTTATCATGGTCACTTGGAAGATTACACTCAAGTTGCTGTCAAAATGCTCTCTCCATCATCTACAGAAGGGTTCAAAGAATTTCGGACTGAGGTTAGTTAATCCAACCATGATTTTGTGCTTTATCACATTGTAAGGATTATATCCATAAAACAGACTCATTTTAATTCAATAATATAATTCAATTAAACTATGACAACTAAAACAATCATAATTATATGCCTATGATCATATTGGAATGTAGGTTCAACTCCTATTAAGAGTTCATCATAGGAATTTAGCATCATTCATTGGTTACTGTGATGAAGGCACAAGCAAAGCTCTCATATATGAGTACATGGCAAATGGAAACTTACGCAACTATCTTTCAGGTATCAATTATTTTATTTATCAAATAATTCTTATTTCCATCATAATCTTCATGCATAAAGTTCATATCCATCTTTTTTTTTTTTTGTACTAGTAATGCTCAATTACCATTCCACATGACAACTACCCCTTAATGTATTTATGAAATACCAAATGAGGATTTATAAATTAACATGAATGCCAATATTTATCCTATTCTACTATTTTGTTCTGTATATAATATCCAATCTTAAATTATGAGCCCTTAAATCATTTAATTCCACACTACTGGTCATCTAACCAAGACCCAGAAAGACCATTGGGTCCTTGGTTCAATCTGTCTAATCCAATGCAAATCTTGCAACATTCCGTCAAACCATGTCATTTTTGTGTACCCTTAGCTCTTCCAACCCCTTAAACTTGTAACAAATCACTTTTTCTCATTGGTGTTGTAGATGGTCTAAACCATTTCATTCTACTTTCCCTCATTTTAGCACTTATTAGAGTTTCTTCTAAACTATTATTTTCTTGGTGAAAGTATGTTAGAAAGTTATAGAAGAGAAGAGAAGAGGGAAGAGAGAAGAGAGAAGAGAGAAGAAACAAAAAGATTTTAGAGTAGGAAACTTAGGTTGGCGGCGCTAGCTTTTGCATTTATATTAGGGTGACCCAACTAATAATAAAAGAAGTGAAAATTATAGATGTGCCCCTGTGGCACTAAAGTTTAGAAATCTGATAGTTTTAACACTCCCCCTCAAGTTTGGACATAGATGTCAATGATGTCGAATTTGTCACATAAGTCATTGTACCGCAAGTGATGTAAACCCTTTGTAAACATGCCTACAAGTTGTTCCTTGGAACTAACATATGGAGTACACACTTCCTCATTAGCAAGTTTCTCCCTAACAAAGTGCTTGTCCACCTCAATATATTTAGTTCTATCATGAAGAACTGGGTTGGCTGCAATGTTGATGGCAGCCTTATTATCACAATACAAGAACATGGGTCTATCAATTGGAAAACTCAGCTCGCTCAGCAGATTCTTTATCCATATAACCTTAAACACTCCATGGGACATTTCTCTATACTTAGATTTAGCACTAGACCTAGCCACTACATTTTGTTTTTTGCTTCTCCATGTGACTAGGTTTCCTCCCACACAGGTATAATATCCACTAGTGGACTTTTTATCATCAATTGATCTGACCTAGTCAGTATCTGAATACACTTTAACCTTTAAATGCCGATTATTTTGGAAAAGTAACTAGCTCTTGAGAACTTCTTTAGGTACTTAAGGATTCTCTCGACTACTTCTAAGTGTGTGGTCTTAGGGGCATGCATGAACTAACTAATAACACCCACGACATAAGTAATGTCTAGCCAGGTCATGGATAAGCACAAGAGCCTCCCCAGTCTTTGAAATTGCTTTACATCCTTGATAGTCTCACCACAACAATCACCTAGCTTATGGTTTGAATCAATGGGAGAGTGAGTTGGCTTAACCCCTAATTTCCTTTCTGAAATAAAGATTCCCTTTTGTGAGCGGACCACTTCAATTCTAAGGAAATACCATAAGGAACCTAGGTACTTCACCTCAAATTGAGTGGATAGAAACTCCTTTAACTTTTGAATTTCAACATTCCAATCACTTGTGATTACTATGTCATCAACATACATTATCAAGGCCGCAATCTTTCATTCTCCTCTTTTCACAAATAATGTATAATTGATTTGGCATTGTTTGTAGCTAATCTATTGCACAACCAGAAACTTGTTGAACCAAGCTTTTGGTGATTGTTTTACTCCATATAAGGACTTCTTTAACCTACACACTTTTTGTTCTTTGCCTTGGTCACAAAAGCTGGAGGGTTGTACTATGTACACCTTTTCTTTAAGGTTACTATTCAGGAAGGAATTTTTGATATCTAATTGATGAAGATCCCAATCACGGTTAACAACTAGAGAGAAAATGACTCAGATAGAATTTATCTTAACTACTGGAGCAAATGTCTTTACATGATATACTCCGTATACAAGCCCTTTTGTCACAAACCAGGCCTTGTACTTTTTCATTATGCCATCAGCCTTGTGCTTCATTATGAATACCCACTTACACCCTATCAATTCCTTACCCACAAGAAGATCCACTAACTCCTATGTGCCATTTTTATGTAAGTGTTGATCTCTTCTTTCATTGCATCTGTTTATTTAGGTATTGAGAAAGCCTTTGTCACATTCTTAGGGATAGTGACACTATTAATGGAAGAAAGAAAAGCACAAAAAGAGGGTGAGATGTTCTCATAGGAATCAAAATAAGATATAGGGTGCTTAGTGGTACAAGACCTAACTCCCTTCCTTTGTGTAATAGAAATATCTAGGTTATTAGCAGTAGAAGAATTAATAGCAATAGGGTTAGAAACATCAATAGGAATAAGAGTACTTGTCTGGATAGGATTTTTCCTCGGTGATCCGATGATATTGGTAATATAGCTTCAAGTTGCTCTGCATCTCTTGAACTCGGTTGGCCCTTGTGGCGGCGAAGGAAAACACGGAACGGAGGAGGGTCAAGTAGATGAGGAAGAACCCGAACTTGTTTCTCTTCCACCTTACTCTCCCCTTGTGGAGAAACAAGAAAATAATGATCACTTTTAATGAAAGACACATTCATATATAGAAACATAGTATTTATTAGAAATGGGGTCAAAACACCGGTAACCCTTTTTAAAAGGAGGGTATCCCAAGAATGCATAAGGAATATTACGAGGATCAAGTTTACCATGAGTATGAGACAAGTCTTGAACAAAACAATAATAATCAAATACAAGAATATGATAGAAAATAAGGGAGCTTTGGAGAACATGAGCTAATAAGGGGTTTTGTACTTTAACAAGCGAGATGGCATATGATTGATAAGGTATGCAACACATAACACAACATCCAATAAAAAAATGTTTGAAAACATTTATATGTATGAGTAACTCATGAGAAATTTCAAGGAGATGACAATTTTTTCTTTCTACAACACTATTCTATCGGGGTATTTTGGCACAAGAACTATGATGAATGGACCCACACAAAGCAAAAAGCTTCATGAGGTCACTATGGAAATTCTTTGGCATTGTGAAATTGGAAAATTTGGATCCTTGTCTGAAATTGAGTGAATAACATACATTGGAAATCTTTTATAATTTTTAGCACTTCATATTTGGAACGCAAGGGATACACCCATGTATATCTAGAATAGTTATCAATAAGTGTATTAAAGTATTTATATCCAGTCTCAGATGGTAAAGTAATAGGACCCCAAACATTAGAATAAACAATATGGAAAGGAAATTAGATTTATTATTTCTTGAATCAAAATGATTTGTACAATGTTTGCTCAACTTACTAGTTCAACATGTGAATTCAAACACTAACACTGACTTGAACAATTCTGGAAACAAAACCTTTAACGATTCAAAAGATAAGTGACCTAAACGACTATGCCATAAATAGACTAACTCTTACTAGTTTGACTCTTGAACTCAGTAACCACAAGATTAGCTTTATTCTCCAGCATGTAGAGACTATCCACCATACGACCTCTACCAATCATCTTCCCCGAGGCCAAATCCTATATCACACAAGAAGGGAAAAGGTTATTGGGCAGTTTAATAAGTTTGTAATACTATTAATAGAGAACAAGTTTATAGGCAGTTTTGGAACATTTAACACATTAGGAAGGGTAAGTCCAAAAAGAAAAGGAGATGGCTCCTTGACTAGCTATGGTGGAAAAGGAGCTATCATATAGTCTCACATTGTCTTTGATAGATAAGAAATGATAGGATTGAAAAAAAATTTGACTTACTAGTTATATGATTCGAAGCTTTAGAATTTATTATTCAAGGGGAGTTGAAGGGATGAGAGGACACATGAAAAGCTATTGCAGAAGTACCATTACTTGATGTAGATGCAAAGGAAGTCGAGAGAGGAGTAGAATCCATCTGACGGATTGCCCTATTATACAACAACAAATGATCACAGAAGGAATTAATAATATCTTCCCTGGAATCAATAACAAAAGAAAGGTCCTGGCTCAAGTTAGTGATAGATGGTTGAGACTTTTAAGAGGCCATGTTTACTACATTAAACTTCTTATTAGCTTGCTATTCCGGTTTCTTATTCTAATATAGTTTCTTACTCACCTCCTAGGCCCACTTCGGCTTCTTAGGAAGATTCCAACATGTATCACGAGTATGTTTAGACTTCTAACAATGAGTGCACCATAGCTTATCTTTGTCATCAACTTTTTTCTAGAAGTCACCATTCATAAAAGAATTACCACCTTCTGCACCTACACTCCCTTTATTTGCCAAGGCAGTTTGCTCCCCTTAGAATTATTCATCACATTTCGTCTGCTCTCTTCTGATTATACTAGGGCATACACTTCTTACACCGATGGGAGATCTTTACTTCCCAATATCTGAACCCTAATAGATTTAGATATATATGCCTATATATATATATATATATATAAGAACCTAGAGACTTGTAGGCCTTAGCATCTGCATCACATTTTCAATCTATGTTCAAATAGTTGTTCAGCTCTTTTCAAATTGAGGTTAAATTTGAATAGTATACAAGGAGACTCCTTCCCCCCTACTTACAAGTTAAGGGTGCAGCTTGCAATTAATAGATTTTGGCATAATGTCATTGTTTTGAATAGGTAGATTTAGCCTACTCCCAAATATCATAAACTGTTTATGCCCACTTGAAGGTCTTCCTTACTTGTGGCAGCATAGACAGTAATAGCCATGACATTACCATGTTGTTTTTCTAGTCCCACTTATCATGTTCTACACTCCCAGACTTTGATTCTTTGATTCTACCATTAATATGGCCCACTTTTCCCTTGGCAATTATGTAAAGCTTAATTCCCCTTGACCATTCTATGTAATTTGAGTCTATTCAAAAGGGTCACAACCATAAGAAAAATCATGTCAAATCTTCCACTCACTCCACCTTGACTAGAGGACATACCAAACATACTAGAATCTTCAAAAGACATGATAGGGAAGGTCTGATCATAATTCAGTCACATTTTAGTCACAATGGTACTTATTCTCACATAAACAACACTATATGATTGTTCTCTTCTGTCCACACACAATGAACACACACTACCAGACTACTAAACCAATTCCAGAAGTAAAACAAGGTCAATTTTAAGATGGTTAGGATGTTCCTTGGGTAGTTGGGAGTTAAGATTTTTTAGCTCATTCCCTTGTAATTCTGATTCTCTCAATCATTAATAAAATTTCATTGTTATTGATAAAAAAAGCAAGGTCAATTTTAGATTTGAAAAGCCCTATAGTAATACTTCATCATATTTTTGGCCACACAACTATTTCAATCTCTAAAACAAACTAGAAAATTGTTGCCATAACAATCACATGTCATTTAAACCTACACAATCCACTTATTTTGGGTACAAAAAGATCACATGATCCACAAAACTGAAAAAAAAAAAAAAAAAAACTTTACAGTAGTCACAGGTCATTAGGACCTACATAACCCACTTACCTGGGTACAAAAAGGATCACACGATCCACAAAACTGAGAGAACCACCTTCATAGCATTTAATTTCTCTTCCCTCGGTGATTTCTTGGCACACTACCATGAAGGAAAAGGAAGAATTCAAAAGAAACTCCTTTCAGATCAGTCTGACACACCCCCTAATAGGTTGGATCCACAAGAGAGAAAAAACTGAAAAATTTGGGAGTAAAACTTGATCGTACTACTTCTAATCCTAGAACTATCGCTCTGATACCATGTTTTCTTGGTGAAAGTATGCCAGAAAGTCAGAGAAGAGAAGAAAGAAGAGAGGAGAGAAAAGAGAAAAAGATTTTGGAGTAAAAAACATAGGATGAAAGCACTAGGTTTTGTATTTATATTAGGACAACCCAAATGGAAAATTCTCGATCAGTACCCTGTACTTTGACTGGAGTGACAATTTGGTCTCCGAATTTTAAAATGCCAGCTGTTTAAGTGGCATGTAAAACGACACAAATGTCCTTTGAATGTCATCTAATTTTCCTTATTAACCAGTTATTTGCACTGGTTCTAATATATGGAAGATGACACTGATAATGAAATATCACCGGAAATTGTTCGAAAAACGTCATGATCAGAAGCCTCTCTCACCTTGATCGAGACAAAATCCTCACTTCCATCTAATTCTGGACTTTGACAAAAAGTTTAGGATTCCTCCATCTTCCCCTTCTACCTCAGCCATTTAACCCTATCAAGCATACTCGGAACAACCACCCTACTTGTAGCAACTCTGCTTTGTCTGGGATTTCTTTCTCTAATTCTGTTACAAACTGAGTTGTGCCTCTTGAATCAGAGCCAGACTCACATGAGAAGTCGGCTTCAAGAACTAGAGAAGGAGACACGGCTTTGGTGATTACCAACAGTGGGTGGAGCGAAACTATACAGGGCTTGATCCAAAATCAGAAGCCTCTCACCTTCAACCTCTTCGTTGTCCTCGTCTTCAAATTCACCAAAAGAAACATAGACGCTGCTACGACAACTCCATCCCGCCTGAATCAGGTCTCGAACGTGCAAGGCGATCCAGAGCAGAGATTGACGGCGTATATGGTATCTGCTCTCCAGTCCCGCATGAACCCAACCGAGAATCCTCCCCCGGAGTTGTTCAGTGATGAGCTCATGATGACGATGCAGATGCTATACGAGGCATCCCCCTGTTTTAAGCTTGGATTCGTGGCTACTAATCTAGCAATTCTTGAAGCCCACAAGGGACCAAAAAATGGAAATCAAATAGAGAAAGTCTTTTAGACATTAAAAGTGAGAGAGAAGGTCGGTGTGTGCAATGCAGTGCCAACTGTCAACAACAGTGATCTTCATGTTGGTTGGCTCTTTGGTCAAGACAGATGGTTTCTCCTCATCCTCCTCTAATCTTCTCAATTACTTCTTCCTTGATCTCATCTTTCAATGATTTTTGAGACCTTTCCATTCTAAGCAAGAAGGGTTTTAGTATTTGTGAGAGAACTTGGGCTCTATTTCATTTTCTTGTGGAAGAAGATGATAATATTTTTAAAAGTTTTAAATTGCAGGTAAGGTCACGTGATATAACTGTCGGTCCATCAACGGTACTGAATTGTCACATTTTAAAAGTTTGGGTACTGGATTATCACATTTTAAAGTTCGGGGACCAAAGTGTCACTCGAGCCAAAGTATAGGGTACTGATGGGGAATTTTTCCAACTACTAATAAAAGAAGGGAAAATTATAGATTTGCCCCTATGACACTAAAGTACAAAAATCTGATATTTTTAAGAGTTCATTTGGACAAGTTCATTTCTAATCTATTGTTTATAATTTTTTTTTTCATCCATCTCAACATTCACATTTTAGCATTCAATTTTTTTGGACATAATGTTTCTTGACTACTAAAAGCTTTGTTAACTAATAACCATTTCATAAAATTTTTCCTTTTAGCATGATCATGAGTAATATTCTCTTATCACATAAGACTCCAAATGTATCCATCCATTTTGCCCATCTTACTATAATCATATACATAAATCCTCCTAAATCTTTCCCTTGTTATAGATTATTGAATGAAGGCAATAATTGTTGCATGCTAGAAGCTCTAAGTACCACTTTCTTGTCTAGGTGCAGAAAATAAAAACAAGAAAGCCATTAAACAGTGAAGATTTACTTATAGAATGGTTGTAAGTATTATGGTATACAAAATTTGCCAATAATTTTGTCTGTAGGTAAATCTTGTATACTAAACCTATGAAACAAAAGACTTTTTACGTATAGGTAAAACTAATGAAGACAAATCGTATCAACAAGAACAAGAAAGACGGTCATTTATCTGATAATAGGCCAAACTGCTTTGGATAGTAATGGCATTCCCCTTAAACCTTCTCCTTTTAGGTTTTGTAGGTTTGTTGGAGATGTGGTGGTTTCAATTTCATTTTGAAGGATCAACTAGTTACATTGTTAGTAAAAAATTAAAGAGCCTAAAGGAGAAGATAAAGGTATGGAGGAAGGACAAGTTTGGGAAAAAGATAAAAAATAGGAGTCTGAGAGCTAAAGCTGATAAAGCTGACTTTGATAAACTAGCTTTTCAAGAAGAGATGAAGTGAGAGACAAAGATCAAAATTCTTATGGCTGAAGGAGGGTGATAAAAGTACCAAGTTTTAAAGAAAATGCTAGAAGAAGAGAAAATCTGATAAAAAGATGGTCAAGGATGGAGAAGTGGTGGAGCAAACAAGAATCAAAGAGGTAGCAAGGTGTTTCTTTTCGAAACTCTACAAAGAAGAATGTAAGGTAATACTCAAGGTAGATGGTTTAAATTTCAACAGGCTACCCGAGGAATTCTATAGGGTTTTCACTAAATAGGAGGTGTGGAAAGCAATAAATGAGATGGAGGGTGATAAATCTCCTGATCCAGGCAGCTTTACTATGGAGTTCATTAAGAAGTGCTGGGATTTTCTAAAGGAAGATGCTATGGCAGTTTTATCAGAGTTCCATACTTTGGCCACTTTAGAAAGAAGTCTAAATTTCACTTTTATTTCCTTAATCCCTAAGAAAAAAGGGACTGAGGAGTTTAAGGACTTCAGGCTGATTAGCCAAAAGATTGAAACCAGTCATGGGTTATGTTATTTTAGAGTTTCAAGGCGTGTTTATTACAGGAAGATAGTTGACATATGGAGTATTAATGGCAAATGAATTAATAGGCTCCTAGATTAGGAGCGGAAGAGTAGGATTGGTGTGCATTATGGACTTAGAAAAAGCCTATGGTTATGTAAATTGGAATTTTTTTAGATTATATTTTATGGAGAATGAATTTTAGTTCCATGTGGAGGAATTGGATGAAGGTCTGTGTAACAATTCCTTTTTCGGTCTTGGTTAATGTTGTGGCAAGTGGACATTTCAAGTGCTCAAGGTGCTTAAGAAAAAATGCTATATTAATACTCCAGGGCACATGTGGACATTTCAGGTGCTCAAGGGGCTTAAAAAAATTGATAACATTTATGCAATTATTCCTCAATTCGGACTATAGGAAATGTAATCACAAATCAAGAAAAAAATGCTAACATTTAACCAATCATTCATATTAAAAATTAAGAACAAATTCTGTAACCACATATTTCAGCATATTTTTGGCATAATTTTTTACAAAAAACACTCAAAGAATCCTACTTATTCAAAGGAATCATCACATAAGCAATGCACAAAAAATACTCATAATTATTTTGGATTTCATCTATGAAAATAAAAAAATCGATTTCAGCACTATATTCATACAAAAAAAAAAAACGAAAATACAATAGCAATGATGGAAGGTGTTCATTTGGGCAAACTAACCTTCGATCATTGGCAAACAACTCCCAAAACAGATATGGGAACAAAAAACGCAAGGAAATTTCCAGGCATTAAAAACCTTCCCAAAACCAGTTCAAATCAAGAGTAAACTAACCTTCGATCATTGGCAAACAACTCCCAAAACAGATATGGGAACAAAAAACGCAAGGAAATTTCCAGGCATTAAAAACCTTCCCAAAACCAGTTCAAATCAAGAGTAAAAGGGATAAAATGGTTCAAAACATCAAACCAACTGATCCGGTTGGTTTCCTGCTCCTATCGGTAGTCGTCAGTCGCCAAAGAGACTGGTGCATCACCCCTTTGTCTTCTTCTGTTCAAATGGAAGGGGGAGGAGGGTTTTCTCCTCGGGGGGTATAATGGAAAATAAATGAAATATTTTCCTTGCAGAGGAGGGTTTTTTACATGTTTCTTTTTAGAATAAGTGTTTATTTATCACTTATACCTGAATTTTTTATCAAACAGGAATAGGTGTTTATTTATCACTTAATGTGTGGCTCCAACACTTCATTTAAGTGCTTATAAAAATATGTACTTATTCTAAGTGAAATCAAACAGGACTTTAGTTTCTTTCCTTCTTTGTAGCTGCAACTGATTGGTATTAGAGATATTCCATTAGACCATCACAAAAATTTTTATTTGAGGTTTTTTAATTTCTTAATTTCATTTTCAAATATCTAGGAAGTGATTGAATTCAAATTAAATATTTGCTAAGATAATCAAATTGAATTCAAATTAGTATGTTTGAAAATCTAACAAATTTAAATCGAATTTGAACCATGTATTTTTTATTGAACTGAATTCAGATATACCCCATTCGAATTTGATTTGATCTATTTGTATCCCTAGCTTGGTGGAAAATTTTGGGTTTTTTAAAAATTAACTAGCATGTGAAATCATGTGCAAACAGATGAGGATAGAGGGGAGGGTTCTGTCCGATATAACATCACCCAATAGGGGACATCTTAGTCTAACTTGAAAAAGAGAGGGGATGTTTGAGTATTTGGGAGTTGAGGTTTTAAGTCTTTTACCTTTCTTTTTATTGTTAGTTTTTCTTTAAATTTTTCTAGCTTTTTTCCATTCAAGTTGGCTCACCTTTTTGTTAGGCACATATTTTCTTCTTGGATAAACTCCATAACCCCCATACTTTGGTGGTGTATTAATACCTAAACCTTGTTTTGTGTCAAATTCCCCCTTGAATTTTCACAACATGAGCAGTTTTAACAGAATATGCCTATTTATCAAAATAACCCTACTTATTTGATACATTGAGGGGATTTCCTTTCAAGTTGGCTCACCTATTTGTTGAATTCGGATTTACTCCTCCTAGAGTGCACTTCATACCAACCTCACAGCATGTTGCAACCTAGCAATGGAAATATCTTCCTATAAATGACAACATGCAAGTATGGGAGATATTCCTAATGTGCGGTTGTAAGTACTATGAGGTGTGCTCTGTGAAGACCAAATCCAAACTCAGGAACCTATTTTCTTCTTGGGGTAAACTCCATAATCCCCCTATACTTTAGGGGTGTATCAATTCACTACCTAAACATTGTTTTGCAGAGATTCCCCCTTAAACTTCCACAACATGAACAGTATTAATGACACATTTAGGGGGTTTCTTCCCAAACCTAGAAATTTGAGCAATTTGTCTCTCGCTGTCGAAGAACAAGAATACTCCAAGCATCACTGGAGGCGGAGATAGTGAAGAAGATAATGGCAAAATCAAGAAATGAAGTCATTGACCCAACTAGGTTGTTGAGATAACTGCTTGAAGATAAGTTGCTTCTTTGGCAGTGATTCTCCCGAGAAATCTTGGCTATTTGATGCATTAATTCTCCTATCTCAACTCAAACATCGTTTCAGGACATTCCTTTCCTATTCTTCATTGCTTCTTGGCAAGCACACTTTATTTCCTGCAGTTAAACCTTTTCTTTTAAAATATTTACAGCTTATCAATTCTTCAATTGTCTTAATTTCTTGTGGTTTTATTTTCTACAAATGCTTGGCCATTAACTAGTTTTCTCCATGGACATTCCATCTCCAGTTTTAGGTTTTCTTAATCTCCTTTGGATTTTCTCCTTGTCACCACTTCCGGTTTCGAATCACCATACTACCATAGTGACCGGAAAATCTGTGGAGTTAAATTTTTTTGGAGCTTCCTCGCACTCCTCCACAAGTCTTCCATCATTGAGATTCATTTTGGAACTACAATTTCAATCCCATTTTACAAGTCACAACACTTTATGAATTCTTTCCAGGAGTAATTTCCTTGAACTGCCTACTTTGATTTTGCAACTCTTATTTTTATGGGCAAAACATAAAAACCTCCACTGTAATTTTTAAAAATGCTGCAGTTACCTCCCTTCCATTAGTTTCTCAGTTCATTATCAAGAAAAAAATTGTATTGCCTCCATAATAGAGACTTTGAAGTTACAAAATTGCCCTTATTACTTGTTAAGAAATCTTTCGATATAATCGAAGTGCCAAATTTTCCCTTTAGACTTCACTCAATCATAATGATTTTACAAAATTAAATTATACTTTACTCTTTAATTTGACCTAGGGAAGTTTTAGTTAAAAATTAAAAGTTCTTTTTGATTATTTTAGTAAATTTCCATCAGAATTGTAGGCATAGGAGTAAAATGGGTATTTTGAAAAAAATAATGCATTAGGTTGACGTTTTATGGCTGGGACAATGATGGAAGGGAGGTAATTACGGAACTTTTCAAAATTACAGGGGAGGTTTATGTTAAAATGAAACTTCAGGGGAGGTTTTTTATATTTTACCCTATTTTTATATGTCAGGGTTTAAAGAAAAAATCAATTATTTTCTTTTGTGAATTATGAATTTTTATCCTGCTCTTGCCTCACTTATTTCTCTAATGATTCTAGTGATATCATATTCTATCAACGCCTAATATATAGTAATAGGTCATAATAAATAGTTAAGAAATATCTTAATTAGTTTTCCATTCTTTTCCCACCACTAAAGCTTTAATTTCTTCGAGGTGTCACTTGCCACTCCCCATTTTCATAGGTTTTGATTAACCCTTCCACCTGGGATTGGGGGACTAAAGAGGTGAAAAAAGATAAACAAAATAAATAAATGTTTGGATATGTCCTCTCCCATCTGGGTACCCAGCAGGTTGGGGATGGGAAGTGAAGTCCCAACAAAATACATCAAAATATATTTAAAATATTATTTATATTTTAATTTTTTCTTTATTTTAAGTAAATTTATTTTCAACAAAATACATTTAATTAAAAATTTTTAGGGATTCGGGTCTCCATGAGGAATTCATTTCTGTCGAGGATTGGGGATGGAGGGTAACTTTTATCCCAACAAGGATCGAGGTTGGGAATGGGGCGGGATTTATTTCAAAGTCAAGGTCAAGGATGGAAAATATGGTCCCCACCCCGTTGCCATCCCTACTTGGCCAAGGATGTCGTCATTAGAGCTTCTCGAAGTCTAGTTCTAGCATCACCAAGTCTAACATTGAACAGACTTGGTGCTCTAGCTAGGTTATCCATCATATTAAAGGAAAGATGAAGAAAACAATGGAAAATTCATAGTAGCTATGAACAATGCTTGATCTCTTGATGCACATAGGGTAAAGAATCCCTTTCTCATCTCGAAAGATCAAAAAGAAAAAAAAAAGCTGTCTATTTTTCTGATAGAATGTTAATGGTGGAGTTTCTTGCTTATGAATGTTCAGTGGGGAATCTGGCGCAAAAAAAAAAAAAGGTAATGAGTTGATACACTCCCAAAGTATAAAGGGGTACATGTAGTTTATCCTTTCCTCTTTTTTATATCTTTTAATGCACACATTTATTTCCATTAATTTATGATATGTGGTTAAGCTTTCTCTTGAAATAAAATTATAGTACTTGCACATCTAGCTTTTTTCCTTTTAGGTTGGCTCACCTAATTATTAGGCACCTATTCTCTTCATATTTTTGTATCTTTTAATGCACACATTTACTTCTATTAATTTATGGTATGAGGTTAAGATTTCTCTTTAAATAAAATTATAGTGCTTGCATATCATTAATTTTCTTCTCTTATTAAGTTTATTTAACTTGAATTTGATCCACTTTTAAAGGTTATGAAATGTCTATCATTTTTTAAGTATATTTCACTATCATAAGTTTGCTAAATATTCTAAACCTCATGTTTAATTCCTATTTTTAATGACATACCTGCTTATAGCCTATCATATCCAAAACTTCTTTTCCTGTGCCCATTTAGATCTCTTCTTATAAAATTTGCGTAAGATACTGGGACCTACCATGTACTTTGGGTGTAGTGACATAGGTTCCCAAACTTTCATTTGTGACAAAGCTGCCTTGTACTTTCAATCCAACACTTTGCTCCCATTGTTAGCATTCTACTAGTTTTGAAATTTTATGAGTATTTTTCCATCTCTTTTATTTCATCTTCAAAACCCAAGTTTTGAACTTTTTCTATCTTCTTTCTACTTTTTTCTATCCATTTATTGAAGAGAGAGAGAGAGAGAGAGAAGGGCTAATGAGAATCAAAAGAAGGAAAATGGTCTCATAAAAGTTGGATGCAATAAAAGAGAGGACAAAATGGTCTCATAAATTTGAGTTTTGGAGATGCATTAATAAAGGAAATGGAAAAATGGTCTCACAATATTAATGGTGCCAGTAAAGTGTTGGAATTTGAAAGTAGATAGCTCTTTGTTGCAAATGCATGTTTAGGGAGCTAAGTGTCACTACCAAAGTATAGGATAGTTTTTTTTTAATTATTTTATCTGATTTTTTCTCTATTTAGAATTTTTGAATTAACTAATTTATGTTTCTTTTCAAAATGGTCTTTAATGTTTTTTTTTTCTCAATTCACTTGAGGTGCATAAGCATTAATTATGTTAATCATTTTCTCACCTAAGACAAATCTGGTTAAATCATTCTATCCATAGGTCCCCTATCTACCATTATTACTTATCTATTTCCTTTATTTACTTCTAAATATCATAGTTTATAGGCATCAATTCCTTTAGTTGTCTATCCTATTTAGTCTTCTGTAAACAACTATATCGATCCCTCTCAACCTCATTGTGCTTATTCTATAGTATTTTCTATCAACACTCCTACATTAATGAGCTAGCCAATCAAATTCTTGTTTTTGGACTAACTTCTTTATTGTAATCCTCATATGAAAGGATGTAAAAACCTTTACCTGTTTTTTACCATGACTAGGCATTGTTATAGTATGCACATCTAAGGAGTACCCTAACACACCCTTTTAGAGAATGCTATTAGCATAAGCACAAAATAACAACTCAAAATCCAACCTAACACAACTTTGTCTAGGATTGGGACTAGTAATATAAAACAAGCTCATATTAGTAGAGCTATTCATGAAAATAATGAACATGGCAAATGTTTTATACAAATAACTTGGACGTAGCATCCTCCATCTAAAGTATGGACTAGAAATGTGAAATAGATCTTGACATTAATAGAATTGCCTTCGAAAATAAATGCATATCTGTTCACATGTATACAAACATGCATGCATAAGTACATCTAATAAAGGAACCTTTTGATAACACTGAAGTGGTTGAATTGAATGACTTATATATGTTACTCTTTGACTTTTAATGGATAAAATAGTCATATGAGAAAATATATAGGGGGTATGATAGTCAACCCAATTAACCTTCAGCCATTAAGGATCTCACAACTTAATTAATGACTTATTCTCTAAAAGACAAAGAAAAAGGTCATCAATTGAAAATAGTTAAAATTATAGTTCTCAGATGTAAAATTTTGGGAAATATCTTTTGCCATCAGTTCAAAATTTTTCTCCCTTACACAAGAGGGGGAAGACATGCTCTCTTATCAAGAGACATGTCTACATGGTTACACACATTTAAAAAAAAAATCATTATGGTGGTATTTGTGCAGGTAAGAATGCAAATGCCTTAAGTTGGGAAGACAGACTTCGAATAGCAATTGATGCAGCACAAGGTTAGTTAAGTGCAAGTTAATTTCCTTGAATTTTCCCTTTTCCCCCTCAAATTAAACTAATAGGTTAAGAAAGAGTTGCAGGATTGGAATATTTACACAATGGTTGCAAGCCACCAATAATTCATAGAGATGTTAAGACATCCAACATCTTATTGAATGAAAGATTGCAAGCTAAATTAGCAGACTTTGGGCTTTCCAAGGATATACCCAATGAAGATGGCACTCATGTATCAACAACAGTCATTGGGACACTAGGCTACCTAGATCCTGAGTAAGTGCTCTCTAATTCTTAGCATTTAACTACCAAGTTTCTTATATCTCAAATTTGAAAAACTTTTATTTTAGTACATGAATTATGAAAGATTTCTTCTAATAATAAGAAGCTTGTACATGTAGGTACTACAATTCTAACAAATTGAATGAGAAAAGTGATGTTTATGGCTTTGGGATTGTCCTCTTAGAGCTAATCACAGGCCGACCAGCACTTGTAGGAAGTGATACCATGATTCACATAGTGCAATGGGTAGGTCCCTTGTTTGTAAGAGGGGAAATAAAAGGCATAGTTGATCAAAGATTACAAGGAGATTACAACATCAATTCCATATGGAAAGTTCTAGAGATTGCAATGGCATGCACAGCACCAACTTCTATTCAAAGGCCAATTATGACCAATGTGTTAGTGGAACTAAAGGAGTCTTTGGAAATCCAAACAGCTAATAATATGAGTTGGAAAGTAAAGGAAGAACTGGAGACAAAATCTACTGCATCCTTTGGAATGAGTTCTCTAGATCTTTCAGCTGAAATTGGTCCCTCAGCAAGGTAGTAAATGAGCATGTGTTTTGCAAATAAAGTTTCCATCCATTACATAGATCTTACTAGTATCAATAACCTACCACTTCAAAATGTTAGTGTCTATCTAGCTAGTGTTTTGGAGTTAATTTCTCTACTATTTTCATTGTTTGTACAATTTTGATAAACCAATTAATAAATAAATAGAAGAGTAATTTATTGGCTTCGTTTCCTTGCTAAAAAGTCAACAAGGAAAGTAAGGGATTTTACCAATGTTATGTATGATGTATCCATCTCAATCTCAACATCTATAATTATGTATTCAATTTAAAAGTTATCATATGGGAATGAGATCTACTTGATATAGAAAGAGCTCCTTTATTAATTCATGGTTCAAGGTGTTGGAAAATATGTATGGAATGAATTATGGTAATCTGTAAAAGGAACCTCCAACCTATTAATTTTGTACAAAATTTTGAAATTTACATCGAAAATTTGAATTTTACACCAAAAAATTAATTGTGAAAAACCAGAACCTATTAAAAAAAAACATATAGAAATATTGTGCTGGAGGTGTGTGAAAAGAATCTGCCCTCAGGATTCAATGATCAATCATCTCTCTACACATACTTCTATAGAAATATTTCTTTATACCTCAAAAGCACACAATTCATTACAAGACCAAAAGAAAACTAAAAGTAGAAGACTTGAAAACATAAAGCTGTGTTTGGTTGCAGTGCAAATTCATTTGCACTGATGCAAAACTAAGGTGGGTGCAAATTTTGATTTATTTTTGTTTCATATTTCACCTTACTTCATTTGGTTGCAATAAAAATGAAGTAAAATAAGACCCGAAGTAGAATAAAGCAAAATCCAAAACAAATTTAAACCAAAATTTGCATTTTTCTCATTTGTACTAGTGCAAATAAAATTGCACTACAACCAAACACAGCCTAATAGAAAAGCACACAAGAAATGTAACTATCTTTCTATTTATAGAGACATAGCTTAACAAAAGATGTGAGTCATGTGACCAAGGTTCAAAGTATCAATACAGGGTGATACGCCCTACCGGCATATCGGCCTGTATTAGTACTTTTTTTTTATACTTTTTTCAAATCTGGTTCAGAGGGGCCGGTTTAAAGCCGTTTTGCCCCCTGACCACTTGCCGACCCGAAACACCCCCTGTAGGAAGGCTCCAATTGATACTTTGAACCTTGGATGTGACCACTCACTTTCATAAAAAAAAGCAATGAAAGTGGATTGGCAGTTTGGCCTAACACATTTCCATTACAAAAGATAAATAAAATAAACAATAAAAAATCTTACGTTTCTGTATTCCATGCCACATGCTTCACTACGCTTCAACCAAACTTAGTTTAATCTAGCACGCACATGTGAAAAACACCCCAAACCCAACCCCTTTCTATGCATCTCTTCTTCCCTTTCACTCCCAAAGCCCCAAGGCAAGCTCCTACTTATATACTCATTTCCACTTTGTTTTCTATCCAATGTGAGGCAAGTGCTTTTCATCACACTCATCTCTCAAAGTTTTGAAGGGAAATGGAAATATACAAGACAAATATGCAAGAGAGGGGTCAACACAAAAATGAAAAAAATGAAAAGACTACGACAGTATGTTTCCATGAATACAAGGTACATATATTACATTTACTTTGTCAAAAATTTAACGTAAGGGTATTTTAACATATACAGCAGTATGTTTCCACAATCATAAGGTTTTATTACCATACATACATATACATAGAATGCTTCTGTGCCTTTTCATTTGACGTTGAAAGTTGATATCTCCATACCTCTTTAACAAGGTGATGACTTTAATAGGTTCTTCATATATCCATCACATTTTTAAAGCCACATGTAATTAATATATGCTTCCAAGCCATTTATTTATTTAATGAATTGTTTATTTTATTTATGATGTATGATTATATTTTATATTATGATTTCATCAAATAAATCATGTATTCCTCAGGTGACAAAAGTAGAAATATAAGTAACAAAAAAGTTGCTAAGTACATAATTTTGTGCCACTTGTCATCAACACATGAAAAGCATGCATTTATGCACATTGTTATTTGAATACAAAAAAAAAAGTTTAAAATTGCAACTTTACTTTGAGAGATTCATATGAAGGAAAAATTTATAAAATAAATCAATTTCCGAAAAGAGATTGGAAGGGTTTGTGGTAGTGATTGATATAAAGAGAAAATTTGAAATAAACATTTTGGTCATAATAACTATATGGTTATTTTGGACATTTTCATGCCTCTTGTTAGAGGATTATAAGAGAAGGGGTCTACTTGCAACTGTATTAGAACATTTAGGGAAGGTGATTGCAATTACCAAATTTAAGGGAGGATTCAACAATAGTCAGAAACTTCAGGGGAAGTTTTAGCATTTTTCCCTTTATAAAACATGGGTTTCATATTGTTAAAAAGTATTTAGTATAGATCTAACTATTAGAATTATTAAATAAAAAAGGCATTAAATACACAATTTAATGTGAGAGATGAGAATTAATATCTTAAATATAAGACTTAATTAATGAGAGGGGATTAAATGTGGTGAAAAGTTGTAAATGATATTACATTATTAGATTGCATAATTAAAGAGGGCCTAAATTAAAAAATAGGGGTAGTTTAGTCAAAAAGAAAGTTTCACACCCTCATTGGTACTTTGATAGTACTAGTAAATGTGCACGTGGCAATTCTTGATGATGGTACTGATAGTAATAATTTATCCAAAATTTTCTATAAACTTTATTTATTTATTGTTTTTTATTATTAATTAGATGCAAATTGCAAAATTCAAATCTAATTATATAAACATCTCATCCAAATATGTGATAATTGGATCGAGATGCGAAATTTCAAGTATCATTGACAAGCTTACATGCTTGGCTAGACTATATTTTTTGTAATGTTTTATCTTTTTGGTGTATCTTTTTTTTGTTAATTTATCAAAAAAAAATGTAAGATTCAAATAGAGGAAATTGAATGAGGTGAAAAGTAGTAGCTCAATTTACAATTTAAATTTATTAAATAGGGACAAAATTCAAAAATGAGTATATTAGTTAAAAGAAAGTTCCACAATCTTATTCATATTTTTAATAGTAGTTTAAAATTTTAAATATAAAATTATAGATGTGTTCAATTTTTTCTATAATTCTTTTATATTTATATGTATAAAAATAATTCTGATTTGTCACAATTATTTTTTGCTTAATATGATAAATATATGATATTATACATGTGCTTGAATGCTTTTTTTGCAAAATTTATGTTTTTTTTCATTTTTTGTTTTTTTTTTCATATTGTATTTGTTTATGACATTAAAGATTAACACATTTGACCCAAAAGTTGAACTATTGATCTTTGCTAAATAGTTTTCATTTTGGTTAGTTATAAATTATTTATTTTATTTTTATTATCAATAAAAATATTTCTTGTTTATTACACTTTTTTTAATTTTATTTATAAAAATATCATAAATGTGTCTAATGTTTTCTATATTTTTATAATTTTCTATATTTATTTCTATTTTAAAAATTTTATTACCTAACTATGACTTCATATATGGGTTTGTTTGGAATTTGTTTTAAAATATATGGGTTTAATTGTTAAAAATATTGACATAGATCTAATTAGTAGCATTTATTAGTAAAAAATAACTTAATTATAGAATTTAATAGCAAAAAATGGTAGTTAATACTATAAGACTTAATGAGAAAAGATTAAATGAGGTGGAAAGTAATAATTAAAGTTACCTTTTCAACCCTTACAATTAGAGATGGAGTAAATACACGAATATGGACATTTTAGTAGCCATTAAAACTGACGTTAAGGCTATAATAAAATGACTTTTATACCCTTTCTCAAACAAAGAAATAGAGGATAATTTTAGTCCAAAAAAACTTTAACTCTGCATCCACACTTTTATATATTGTATTGATAAATATAAAATAAAATATAATAAAAATTATGGATTGCACAATTTTAAATTATAATAAAAATATACACAAAATTATAATAAAATAGAAAGTAAATATACACAAAAGAATCTAATCATGTGGATTGCACATGGAAAATTTAAATTATAATATAAATTATTATTATTATTATTATTTTTACGAAATTTTGTATTTCATTTCCATCATAAATAAAAATAATTTTGTTTTTATGATGAATGTATAACATTAAAAAATGTTCCCAAATGCTTTTTACAAAAATTCTGTACTTTTCCATTTTTTGTGTTATTTTTTTAATATTTATTATTCAATAATGACATCATGAGTTTATTTGTAAAATTAGATCATTAATCCACCTTCTAGATAGGAAAATAGATTTGCTGTTAGATCAGTTTTAAATTATATATTTCATCTATGTTATATAAATAATTTTTACTTATTATACTTAATTTTTGTATAATATAACTAATATAGAACATTAGGAGCCATTGCTCAGGCTAAGGAGAGTGTGACAACATTAGGAGTATTACGGTTTCACAAAATGTTTGCAAAAGGTTTTAATTCCGGTGATTCATGTGAGTAGAGAGTGTAGCACTGTACCTTGCAACTGAGGGAGATGTCCTCTCTTGTCAGGTAGTGTTTGATCATTAAGGGTTGAGAGGTTAAGTGTAAGACCATTTAGGGATAATAAACATGATGGGCTAATCTCACATCTGCCCACAGTCCTTGGGCCTTCATAAGATGGCTGGACCCAAGGACCATTTAGTGTAAATATTGGGCTCATTAAGAGCCCATGGTGATAGACTCAGGGGTTCACTATATTTAGTAGTGAATTTGGCTAGGCCTTGTAACAGAGGCTAGGCTAAGCCCATATGGCTAATGTGGAGATCAATGATAGGGCCCCAGACTATACAAAGAGAGCCAAGCTAGCCAATATTAAAAGGAAGTGAGGATAACTCTTATCCACTTAAAGAGTATAGATCAACAAATAAGGATAAGAGGATAACTCTTATTCACTTAATGAGTATAGATCCAAATAGAGATTTGGATCAGGAAACTTCTAATTTGATTATGAGCAAATTAGAAGTAGTTGATCTTGATCTGTAGATAAGATAAGGGATTATCCTTATCACTTAAAGAAACTCCTAATCAGATTAGAAGATTGACTCTTTAAGGGTTTTATATAAAGAGGAGGGCAAATTGAAGAAGACATCTACAGTTTGACTGCTTTCAACTTCCATTTCTCTCTCTCTCTTCTGTTGCCGCCCTACCCTATGAGATCTCCACCTCTTGGAGTGATCAAGATTCGATCTTGATATCGTTTCTTGGTGGAAGAAACTATTCTAAAGTTGTGCTCTCTACCCCATTCGATTCTTGCTGAAGAATCTGAGGTTCTTGGTGAAGAACCACTTAATGATCCCACCTAATCCTAAGCTGTGTCACCTTCAGTAGAGGGAGGATTTGGTACTCTCTTTGGGCGTGAACACCTACATTGGGAGGAACTTTTTGCATGGATTCTGTATTAGGTATTCCTCTCCCTAATCTTGGTTTCAGATTTGGTCCGATTTGTTTCAAGAATGATCCTTGAAAAATGCAGTTTTTCTAAATCAGGGAATAGGATTCCCAGATGGGGGAAAGAAATTTTTGAAATTTTGCCCAGCCACCCTGCATGGTTTGGCCATCCATATGATGGATCTCCAATCCCCTCAAGAAGTTGAAAAAGTTAGTGGTCCCTTTGCATTGGATAGGGACCTTAAGATTTGTTAAACATTGACTATAGATCCAAGGAAGATTTCCTCAACTATGTGCTACGGTTTCCAAAAGCCAGTCATTTAGTCTTGGACAAACATGAAACCGTGAAGGAGATTATGGAATAGTGTGTTAGAGGTATGTAGTCGTCCTACAAGATCAGGATTAAAAACCATGAGATACCTAGATTTGCCTAGATCTAGAAATGCGGTGAGCGTACAACAAGAATAGTTGCTACTCCTTTCTCGTTGCATCAAGGCAATTCACCACAACAATACTACCACCCACACTAAGTGAGTTATGTAGTAGACAAAAGACATCATGTGAACCATGACATTGGATGTGGATCTTGATGCAGCGCGATCCAGGCACTCCTAGCTGGCAGTCGACTGACTCCTAGCTGGCGATGGATGGTACCTAAGGAGAAGATGGTGAAGGATTCCCGGGGGACTTGCCCGGTGGGAATACTCTGATGCTTAAGTTAGAACACTTGAGAGAGCGGTAAAGAATGCAAAGAGGGCTAAGATTGCAGGTAGCGCTAGATCAATGAAAGTTCGAGATTCACTCCAGGTACCTCTTCCCCTTCGATCATGGGGCTCTTAAATATGGGCGTTCTTATCAAATTGGGCATAACCACCACCGGACCTCTGTCGCAGCCATTATTCGCCAGGGCTGCGCAGGTAACCTTTGCAGAGTACTACCCAATCGGATGAGTGACACATCCCGGAAAAGACAGACATGCCACCACCTGTCGAGAGACGCAGGTGTAGTCTGCCGGGCCGGCAGGGACTGTGCCATCAATCAGGAGATGTGATGCAGTCTGACGGGTTCGGTCTTGTCAGATAGAAGCTTCCTAAAAATGTCGCATCGCTTAGTAGCGAGCTATCCCGTTACGAGCTGCCTTGTAGCGAGCTCCTAGAGGTACTTCGAGGTGATTTTGCCTGAGGTTGCCTTTGGGGCAATTTTCCTGCCTAAGTATTGGAGCGAGCTAGTTATCCTAGCTCGCGAGCTAGGATAGACTTGTCTTGGAGTATTCCCTTTCAGTACATCGGGGGTCCTCGAGCTCGCGCTATAGCGAGCTCATCCTGTGGCTAGCTGTAATGTAGCGAGTTGTCCTGCGAGCTTGTTACTTAGTCGCAGCCAGGCTGTTATGCTTAGTTGTCGCTTGTGTTGAGTCACGTCCACGTGTCACCTTCTTAGGAGGTCGGGTCAAATCACCCTCCATCAATTGCCCCCCACTCCTCGAGCTAAGGATTCTACTCTAGCATGAGGAGTTCATGGAGTGTGACGGGTGGATTTTACCCGAAATTCAAACTTGATTGACTGATTGCATTAAATACACGCGCGGAAGTCAAGAGATTTCTGGACTTTTCGAATGCCAAAAGATGCGCCAAAATGACTCTCAATTCTGGAAGTTGTGCAGCCGACATTACCTTAATCATGGGAGACGTGTAGCCAGTCACATTTCGGTTTTAGAAGATGTGCGGTCAGCTTGACTGCGAACCGTCAGATCCGCCTTAATCTGAGCCACCGATTTCAGGGCACACTGGCTACAAATAGGAGGGCCCCAGGCCTCATTTCCTTTACGCTAACTTGCCTTGCTTTCGGATTCTGAGGTCGCGTCTTCGTCTAGCTGCTCAAGCTCTCCTTCCGTTCACACCAACTTTTCGGTTCAGCTTTCCCTAGTGAGTCTTATCACTCTGCTAGTATGTCTGGGTACCCGTACAATAGCTTTCCCCGGGGCGGTGACCAAGATGATGCCCCCTCAAGCTCGAGGGGAGCTTGGGGGCAGGCTCTGGAGGCTCGCGAAGCCTCAGGCAAGACAGCTTCCACCTCCCGGGGTAGGGAGCCAGACAACTTCGGTCCTACCTCCATGTCGATGGAGAGACTCAGGACCTTGGTTCTTCAGTTTAACCTTCCTAGAGACCTCATTTACAGTCTCCCTTCCGGTGACTATCCTTGGGAGCACGGTCCCGACGAGATCGTGATCTTCTAGGAACAGCTCATTGCTGGCCTTCGTCTTCCTCTGCATCCTCTAATAGTGGAGGTTTTGAACCACTTCAATGTTACTATTGACCAGCTTCACCCCAACTCGATCCGAAATGTAATTGGGACTATCTCTTTATTTTATGAGTATAGAAGAGCCCGAGCTCCCGACGCAAGGGCAGTTCCCTCCGCCTGAGTAATTGGGACTATCGGAGGGTGGGAAAGCGTCACCCACTTCACCGTGGCTTCGTGAAGGAGCCGAAAGGCGGTTTCTCACAAGGAGGTCACCAGCTGGGGAGAGATGGACCCCAAGCAGCTCGCCAGGCTAGCCTTCGCTCACTATATGGTGGTAAGTGGCTACTTTTTTCTTCTTTTCCCTTCTTCTTCTTTTTTTCTTTTCTGACCTCGTTCTTTTGTTGGCAGGTGAACTCCGCCATCCACGCCATGGCCCTCCAGACCAACATTCACTCCGGCGACGTTCTCGCTCAGAGGTCAACCGTGCAGAAGCTCCAGGGCGAGCTCGACCGGGCCCGAGGTAAAGTCCTTCAAGCTCGAAAGGGGAGCGAGGCCCAGGAACTGCTTGTCCGAGACCAGGAAGCACAAATCACCCGGCTATCTAAGGAGAGCACTCGCTACAGGTAGGAGTCGTCGAGGGTGGCAGCGGAGAGGGAGCTTCTTCGCCAGCAGGTCTGGGACTTGGAGTCCACGCTTCAGGATCGGACTCAGAACTTTGACACCATGGTGGAGGCTGAGCGAGCTAAGGCGGTGTGGGACTTCAAGGACTCCTAGGAGTACCATGACCTCTAGGTGGAGTACGGCTCGAGTTCCTACCATTCTGGATTTAAACTCTGCTGCTAGCTGGTCCAAAAGAAGTTCTCCAGGCTCAACCTTGACGGCATAACAATGAAGGGTTTGGATCCAGAGACGGCGGACTTAGCGTCGGAGGAGGAGCCTGACTCTCCGGAGGATGACGAGGATGTGGAGGTGGTGGATCCCTGAGGCTGGTTGCTGCTCTTCTGTTTTCTTTTTCTGAACAGATTCTGGTGGTTCTCGGGTGTTAGAACCCGGTTTTAAATATCTTTTTTTTTATGAACTCTCTTGGGCAGTTGGGTCCTACTTTTTATTTGTTTTCTGTTGAACTTTTCCCGGGCAGTTAAGCATGGTTTTTTGTTTATAGAAATTAGTAATGAAATGTTTTATCTTTTTCTGCTAAGTATGGTGTGCTCTTTACTTTCTGTCGAAGCAACTTTATCACTCAAGCTATTAGAGCTACATTCCCGAAGTAGGATCTTTTGGTAGTTGTTACCCCAAGTTGTTCCTTGGTGCTTGTGGTAGTTTTATAGTATACCTCGAAGTGGTTACCATATATGCCCGAACTGTATGCTCATAGGTTGTCCCTTATTAGGTTCAACTAGTATACCGAGGCAGGCTACACTCCATAGGGTTCATGCTCGAGCTGCCTATGCCTTCGGTATTAATACTTAGCCTTTGCCGATGAAACGGTTAGATCTTTCACAGTGCCGAGGTCTTAGTTAGTTCGACATTTTAGCCCTTAGGTTGAGGGAGTGACTTCTAGTCCACTCTTGGAGTTCGCCCATGCCATATAGGCGACTGGGTCTTATCGTGCCGAGGTCTTTGTTAGCTCGGCATTTTGGCCCTTAGGCTTTGGGAGTGACTCGTGGTCTACTCAGTAGCTCGCCCATGCCATAGAGGCGATTGGGTCTTATCGTGCCGAGGTCCACGTTAGCTCGACATTTTGGCCCTTAGGCTTTGAGAGTGACTCGTGGTCTACTCAGTAGTTATAGGTAATATTGCCTTAAGTTGACAATATTCCATGCCCGTGGTACTTGTTTCCCTTCTAGGGTTTCAAGCGCGTATGTTCCTTCCCCAAACACCCGCTTTACTTGGTAGGGTCCTTCCCAATTTGGGCCGAGCTTACCAACACCGGGCTCAGGTAGCATAACTTTATGAAGCACCAGGTCGCCGACGTGGAGGTTCCGCTTCTTGACCCTGGCGTTATAGTACCGAGCTACTCTCTACTGGTAGGCTGTGGTCCTGATATATGCAAGGTTCCTTACTTCGTCAAGTAAGTCGAGGTTGGTACGTAGCTCGTCTTCATTTGCCTTATCATCATATGCTTCCAGTCGTAGCGAAGGAACCTCGATCTCTGCTGGGATGACTGCCTCAGTGCCATAGGTGAGGTTGAAGGGGGTTTCGCCTGTAGCGGTCTTAACTGTGGTCCGATAAGCCCATAGAACACTGGGTAGCTCGTCTGCCCATAGTCCTTTAGCTCAGTCTAACCGTGCCTTCAGTCCGCGGAGGATAGCTCTGTTTGTGACTTCCGCTTGACCATTTGCTTGAGGGTGTGCGACTGAAGTAAAGTTCTGTCGAATTCCCATGTCTTGGCACCAGTTCTGGAATTTAATGTCCTTGAACTGCTTACCATTATCAGAAATCAGTACTTGAGGTAACCCGAAGCGGCACACTATATTTTTCCAAAAGAAGTTCTGTACGTTCCGAGCTGTGATTGTTACGAGAGGTTCAACTTCTACCCACTTGGTGAAATAATTAACTGCTACTACTAAGAACCTCCTCTGGCCTGTCGCTGGTGGAAACAGTCCAAGTATATCGATCCCCTATTATGCGAAAGGCCACAGACTGGTGAGATACTTGAGGTCGGCAACGGGCTAATGGTGGATATTGGCATGCTTCTGGCACTTGTCACACTTTTTGACGAGCTCGATAGCATTTGTTTTCATTGTTGGCTAGTAGTACCCCTATCATAGCACTTTTTGGGTGAGGGCCCTACCCCCCAAGTGTCCGCTGCACAGGCCCTCATGAGTGTTGCAGAGCACGAGCTTGGCTTCCAAAGGTCGCAAGCAGCGCAGGTAGGGGAGCGTATTAGATCTTCGGTACAGCCGTTCGTCTATCATGACGTATTTGGCCACCTAACACTCTACCCTTCTGGCGGCATTGCGGTCTGCAGGGAGGGTCCCGTGTAGCAGGAAGCTCGCGAGAGATAAATCCAGCTCGGCTCTGCTTGAACGACAGGAGCGACCTCCTCTGCCCCCCCGAGAATGATAGGCCGAGGCAGGTTCTCTATGTACACGGTTCTCATGGTGTTATCCCTAGTGCTGGCTATTAATGCCTCGTACTCCGCTTCATTGTTGGATGTCGTGAACTCGAAGCGTAGTGCGTACTCCAGTTTTGTGCCACTTGGGCTGTACAGAACGATTCCGGCTCCGCTGCCCTGCTGGTTTGAGGAGCCATCAACGTGAAGTATCCAGGGCTCCTCATCCCAATTTGCGCTTGGCCTAACTGGGAGAGATGCCGCACTGGTTGCTACCTCACGGTGCTCGAGCTCAACTGGCCTGGGAGCTTCGGGCTCGCCCAAGATGGGGGCCTCGTGCTCGACCGGCCTAGGGACTTCAAAGCCGAAAGTGCATTCCGCGATGAAGTCTGCTAAGGCTTGGACCTTGATAGCAGTTCACAGCTTGTATTGGAGATCATTCTCCCTGAGCTCAATGGCCCACTTCGTCAGTCTACCGGAGACCTCGGGCTTGAGTAGAACTTGCTTCAGAGGTTTCTTGGTGAGGACGATGACAATGTGAGCTTGGAAGTATGGGCGGAGCTTCCGGGCTGCAATGACTAGTGCATAGGCCAGCTTTTCTATCTCTGGATATCTCGTCTCTGCTCTCTACAATACTTTACTAACATAGTAGATAGGTCGTTGGACCCGATCTATCTCTTTTATCAGTACCGAGCTAACCACCTCATCGTTTGCCGAGAGGTACAACTCTAAAACATCGCCCTCCTCGGGCCGGGTTAAGACCGGTATACTAGCGAGGTACTTTTTGAGCTCGTCAAACTCAAGCTGGCAATCTTCGGTCCATTCAAACCCTTTGCTTTTGATTGCTTTAAAGAAAGGCAGACAGCGGTCTACCGACTTGGACATGAAGCGGCTCAGAGTAGCTATTCAGCCATTCAGCCTCTGAACCTCCTTCAGTTTTCGGCGTGGTCTCATGTCTAGGATGGCCTTTATTTTGTCCGGGTTGGCTTCAATGCCGCACCGGTTAACGATGTAGCCCAAGAATTTACCCGAGGTGACGCCAAAGGCACACTTATTCGGGTTCAATTTCATGTTAACTCTTTGCAGAATTTCAAAAACTAAATGCCAATCTTGTATTAAATCATCTGAAAACTGGGTTTTAACGACCATGTCGTCTACATAGCATTCTATTTTTTTGCTAATCAATGGCTCAAATAATTTACTTACAAGTCTCTGAAAGGTTGCCCCAGCATTTTTCAACCCGAAGGGCATGACCTTGTAACAGTACAGGCCAAGCTCGATTATGAAGGCAATCTTTTCTTCATCGGTTGGGTCCATCCTGATCTGGTTGTAGCCCGAATAGGCATCTAGAAAACTCAGCAACTCATGTCGTGAGGTCGTGTCCACCAGACGGTCGATCCTGGGGAGTGGGAAGCAGTCCTTTGGGCAAGCTCAGTTCAGGTTTGTGTAGTCGACGCACATGCGCCATTTACCGTTAGCCTTCTTTACCAGAACGGGGTTGGCCACCTAGCTCGGGTAATGAACTTCCCTGATAAAATCGGCTGCGAGGAGCTTCCCAACCTCCTCGTCGACTGCCCTCCATCGCTCTAGGGCTAGGTTGCGTTTCTTCTGTCTAACAGGCCTAACTACAAGATCAATATTAAGCTTATGAGTTATGATGCTACGGTCTATACCGGGCATTTCTGCCATGGACCATGAAAAAACATCTAAATTTTCAAGTAGGAAGCGTACCAGTTAGATCACAGAGGCTCCTCAATGGAAGCGCCGATCTGAAGTGTCCAGGCTGGGTCCTCCATCGATGTTGGGATGGAGACTGTCTCTTCCGTGGGCGCAGGTCGCTCCTCGCACTGCTCCGTAGGTCGCTCCAACTCGAGGTCGTTGGCCACCTTGGCTTTCCCTTTGAGGGCGGCGATGTAGAATTTATGAGACTCAAGCTGGTCACCTCGCGCTATCCCGATTCCGAAGTCCGTGGGGAACTTCATTGCCAAGTAGTAAGTGGAGACCACTGCGCGTTGGGCATGGGTGATCGGCCGACCTACTATGGCATTGTACGGGGAGGGGGTTGCGACCACTAAGAAGTCGTGGTTGAGCCTCACTATGCTAGGCCAAGTGCCGACTTCCACAAGTACTGTAATCCTTCCCAGGGGCCTGACTTCCTCTCCGCTGAAGCCTACCAGGGGAGTATTTGCGGGCTTCAGGTCGCTTTCTTGGAGCTGAAGTTCGTCGAAGGCTGCCTTGAAGAGGATATCTGCTGAGCTACCCGAGTCGACGAGGACACGCCTGACTTCAAAGTCGTTGATCTTTACCTTTATGACGAGCGTGCCATCATGGGGGTAGTGGACCCCGCGCGCGTCATCCTCTATGAAGAAGACTGGGCCTTCCATCCTTGGTCGCTTCGGGGGGTTCTGTTCTTCCCTGGTGGCCTTGCGAGTTGATGTCCGAGCTGCAGCTGTGGTGCAGCCCACCACAATCAAACCTCCGACAATCACGTGGATGGTCCATGGTCCCCCGAACTGGTCTCTCTTCCAGGGGCTGCCTCTGCGGTTGCTCTGCCTGCCTACTGGATTTGGGAGCATCTCTATTCTGCTCCCCCTGCCGACCTGCTTTATTATTATTATTATTTTGTACAAAATTTTTCAAGTATCCACGACGGATGAGCTCCTCTATCTCGTCATGGAGGTTTTTACAATTTTCGGTGCTAGGACCGTGGTCTTTATGGAAACTACAATACAAATTTTTATTTCTTACATTAGGATTTGCCTTCAGCCGGGGTGGCCACTTCACATACGGGGCGTCCTTGATCACCATAAGGATTTTGGCCCGCTTCGCGTTCAGGGGTGTGTAGTCCGCCCTTTCTGCTGCTGGAGCTCGGAAAGGTTGATTCGGCCTTGCCCCCTGAGCTTGGTCCTTCTTCTTCTTGCAATCGCCCTGAGTCGGGGGATCCGTTTCCCTTTTCCTTTTCTCGAGGGCCTGCTCGCCCTTCTGGTTGATCTCTTCCACCGTCCCTATAAACCGATCTGCGAGTTTGAAGAACTCGGTCACGGTCTTGGGCTGATTGACAACCACATGCCACTTGAATTCTTTATGGGTAATGCCTCGCTTGGCCGCGGTGAGACGAACTGCGGGGTCCAGATCGGGTATTTGTAAACAAGCATCATTGAACCGCTTGATGTAACTCCGGATGGACTCCCCTTCCTTCTGAACTATGACGAGGAGGCTTTCCTGAATTCTTGGGCATCTCTTGCTAGTGACAAAGTGGGAGGTGAAGACTTGCATGAACTGCGCCCAACTTCTTTCTATTAATATTACATCAGATCGAATCCTATACATTTAGTCTAGAAAATAAAAAAAATTATTTAAAGACCAGAATGAATGAATAGAAACTGTAAATCGCAGGTTCACTGCGCCAATCAAGATTTCGATCTCCAGTTGTACGAATAGCCCATAAATCAAGAAAATAATAAAGAACAATTCTAAATAAATTCCAGATTTATAAAAATTAATTTCAGATCATTCGCCGATTAACTGGGAACAAATTTCCCAGAAAAACTTTAAACTAGGCAAATCGGGTAGAACACCTTCTGCGTATTTGCGCCGGTTTCAGATCTGGTTTGTTTGGTTCAAGACTTGAACCTGGCTCTGATACCACTGAAGGGATGGGAGATCCATCACATGAATGCCCAAAACTTGCGGAATAGGGTGGGCAAATTTAAAAAATCTCTCCCTTCAACTGGGAATCGCTTTCCCTATTTTAGAAAAATCATGTTTTTCAAGGATCAATCTTGAACCATAAACTGAACCAGATTTGAAACAAAACAGTAGGAGAGGGATATACCTGATACAGAGAAATAATATCTCTCAATGGAGGTGTTCTCGCCCAAAGAAGATCACCAAAGACTGCTCCCATTGAAGATGACACAGTGGATGGAGGAGCAGAATCAGCAGGGTCCGTCCTACGAACCGAATTCTTCAGCAAGAATCCAATGGAGGCAGTGAGCACAACTTCCTATCAGCCTTTCAGCAAAGACTAATGTCAAGATCTAATCTTGATCACTCCTACAATGTTGGAGAACGATCTGGCAGTATGGTGGCGACAGGAAGGGATCATAGGGAGAAGGCGCAGTCACACTATGTATTCTTCTCTCTGTAATTCGAGATCTGGTATCTCTGGAATTTCTGGGATGATGTGGACGGTTCGCCCCCTCCTGTTTTTTATCAGCTCCTGATCGTATCAGGAGTTTCCTAATTCAGATCAATATCTGAATTGGACTCTCTTTAAGTAATAAGGATAAGACCCTTATCTTATCTGAAGATTAGATCAGACTTCTCCTGATCTTATCAGGAGGTTTCTAGATCTGAATTCAGGTCTGATCTCTCTGAGTGGATAGGGTAAGACTCTATCCTATTTTCTGATTTAATCCCAGATCCTCCCCTTTTATTTAACCAATTAAAAGGCCAGTTCGAAATGGGCTTTAAGCCCAATAAGTCTATGTGCTCAAACTGCTGCCCAGTTGGGCTTCTTTGTATGGCGTGGGACCCAAGCATTGATCTAACACATCAGCCACATGGGTTTAGTCCAGCCTTTGTTACAAGGCCTGGCCGAATACACTGTTGTGGACAGTGCACCCCCTGAAATCCATCACATGGGCTTCTGTTGGGCCCAACACTTACATTAAGTGGCCCCTGGGCCAAGCCACCTTATAGAAACCCAGGGACTGTGGGCAGATGCAAGATTAGCCCATCAGGCATTACCTGTTAGACAGTTTTGTATGCCCTTAGCTTCAATCAGAATGATGTACTTTATGAGTTTATTGTAAATGAATAAAGATACATATTTGATTCATGTTCCCTTGGTATGTTTCTGTGTAATACCCTTAAACTGGACACTTAATGAGACTCGTGTTAGTTTAGAATGTTCACAGCCAGTGGGTCGGTCTGGGGAGACCTATCCTGATAAGGCTGACACTGTGGTGCCACCAAGTCGGTTGGGGTGGTCTGTCTCAGCTGCCAGGGTGAGACCCTAGGCACATACAGGGTAGGATTAATTGAATCTTTGAACTGGACCAGATTTCTAGTATTGCCCTGGACCTTGGAGATTGATGGGCAAAACTGGAAAGTTACACCCGACCCCTAGACTCGATTATGATACTACACTAGGTGTCGGATTGGGCTGTCTTTGATGTACCAATCAGTGAGATCCTTAGTGGGGGTCAAAACCTGGGTATGTTGGGACAGTCCGAGAATTCATCTGAGTGGGTGATCATAGTGACAGGATCAGCCCCTTTGTCAGACAAAGGTAATGATCGGAGATGCACTCTCAGTGATGGAAACCAAGACTGCCGGCAGCCGATTTCAACCGTTGAGATTTGTTTTGCAAAGTATTTTATATGAGACATAAAAGTATATATATGGTTTCTAAAATGTTTGCAAGAAAGGTAATGATCGGAGGTGCACTGTCATTAACAGTGTATTCGGCCAGGCCTTGTAACAAAGGCTGGGCCGAACCCATGTGGCTGATGTGTAGATCAATGCTTGGGTCCCACGCCATACAAGGAAGCCCAACTGGGCAGCAATTTGGAAGCCTTTTGAGTACATAACCTTAAATGGGCCTTAAGCCCATTTCGAACTGGGCTGATTTGATCAGTCATTTAAAGGGGGCGAATTCTAAAGAGGGTCAGCTGAAAGTATTGGGCTTAGACCCTATCCACTCAGAGAGTCCAAGATCTAAATGGGATTTAGATCTGGAAACCTCCTAATTAGATTAGGAGACAGCTGATCTTATCTGCAGATAAGATAAGGGTTATCCCTTATCACTAAGGGACTTCTAACCCAAATATGATTTGGATTAGCAGCTCCTAATCTGATTAGGAGCTGATCCCTTTTGAGATTATAAAAGGGGAAGGGGGCGGCAGCCTACTACACAACAACATCCATAGCATTCTTCTCTTTGAAGAAAGAGAGATTGAGAGATTTCCTGCATACTGCGAATTCTCTCCTGCCGCCACCTTCCTGCTTTTGCCATTCCTTCAGTTCGATCTCCAGTTCTTGGGAGCAATCAAGATTGGATCTTGATTTCAATCTTTTAGGGAAAAGATTGGTTGGAGCTGTACTCAAGTCGTCCAGTTGATCCTTAAGAAGGGTCAAGTTCTTTTGGAAGAACATTGCTGATTCTGCTCCACCCTGCACTGCGCCATCTTCAGTGGGAGCAGATTTTGGATCCTTCCTTGGGCGTGAACACCTCCATTGGGAGATAGTATTTCTCCGTATCAGGTATAATCCTCTCCCATTTTTTTTTGGTTCAGATCTGGTTTAGTTTATGGTTCAAGATTGATCCTTGAAAATATGATTTTCTAAATAGGGAATACGATTCCCAGTTGAAGGAAGAGAAAAATTTTTTGAAATTCGCCCCTTATTCCGTAATCTTTGGGCGTCCATAGGATGGATCTCTCATCCCTTCAGTGGTATCAGAGCCAGGTTCAAATCTTGAACCAGTTTGTTTCAGATCTGAACCTGCGCAAATGGGCAGAAGGTGTTCTACCCGATTTGCGCAGATATGGGTTTTGGGAATTTTTTCCCAAAATTAATGGGCGAATAATCTGAAATTAATTTTATATAAATCTGATTATTATTTAGAATTGTTCTTTATGATTTTCTTGATTTATGGGCTGTTCGTACAAGAGGAGATCGAAATCTTGGTTTGCGCAGGGAACCTGCAAGATTTGCAGTTTCCTGATTTATTTATTACATTTGGTCTGTAATTTTTTTTCTTAGACTCAATGTATAGGCATTCGATCTGATGTAATAATTAATAGAAATAGGATTTCTATTTTTTTTATTTTGGATCGAAGATGGCGGCGCAGAAAGGGAGAAATCGCAGAGAAGAAGATTTCGCAGATGGGAGAATCGCTATCTGCGATTTGCAGTTTATGAAACTGCATTCTGTGATCTAACCTCTGTTTTGCAGGATGGATTGTACGAACAGCCCTGATTGACTGATTGTTGTTTTTCTTTTATCAGTAATTAATTTCAGATTATTTTCTTGAATTAAAGATTTAATTAAAAATCAAACCCTAGACCCATTCAAACCAAGATTGGTTCAAACTGTTTGGACCAAATCTAGGGTTTAATCAAGGCTGAAAGTCAGCCCTAATTTTCCCACTAATGGGCCTGAGGATTGATGTTTAATTAAATGGTTAATTCGACCCAACTTGTAAAGGCCCAGTTTTAAATAGTTAAAACTGCTAAAAGCCCACTTAACCCTTAAAGCTATATGGGTTGAACCGTTCGCCCCATATACCTAGATAATGTTAATGGTTAATATTATGGATTTAAAATGGGCTTCAAATGGGCTTTACAGATAATTAATTGATTGGATCAATTTATCCCTGCATGTGATGTATGGATGTGTGATGTGCTACGTACATGGGCCATAAGTACTTGGCCCATGCTCAATCGACAGTGGCTCTTTCGCACACCCTGGCTGAATGCACATCATTGCCATGGTGTCCCTTTTGGTCATTGGATGACCTCCCTCCGTGGTGGGCCCCACACCTCATCATGAGGTCTCGTGCGGAACCCTAGCCGATTTAGGCCCACCAAAATCTGGCTTTATGAAATTCAGTGGGAGCCACTTTGGTTTGACCTAAAGATAAAACTAGGGCGTAATTATCTGTTCCCTCCAGATAATATGAGTGCATGTGATAGGGAGATTCATATGATGAACTCTCTAAAGGCCTTCCATCATTAGCACGAAGATGGGTCCTTTAGTAATGAGGAAACGCACCAGAAAATGGGCTATCCATTTGCTGTTGGGCTTGTCTAAGTGTTTCATAAGATGATAGGGGCGTCATAGACCGATGTGGGAGGGGCTTCACCAGAAAATGGAAACTCTCTCACGGTACCTTGGCGTTCACGAATATGATGGGTAAGCACTCACTGGACAGAAAGGTTTACCTGAAAACGGCTCTGAACCTTGTCTGACAGAGGCCAAAGGGAAAACTCATATGATGAGTGGATATGATCCTTCACAGAAAGCTGAAACAGTTGGCTTCATGCACCCTATGTGATTTCCCACATTTCCAGAGACAACCCGTAGTCTCCGTCACTGAGAAAGGAGGGAAATCTCAGAGATGAATAAATGGAAATGGATCATAGATTAAAATCCATATCTATGAAATGAACATGAATCAAATTAGGTCGTGGACTGATGTTTGCTCTTTTATCAGAAAATGGCAAACGGATCTTTTGCAAAGCTACTTGATGACAACAAGTTGAAGGGCCCAAACTATGCTGACTGGTATAGAAACCTTATGCTGGTCCTTGCTTCTGAAAAACTTGATAAAGTGGCAAAGAATCCTGCCCGGAGCGTCCGGGAGATAGGGCTTCTGAGGCCCGAAGGAGAGACTATCAAGAATGGGAGGAGAAAAACTCCCTTGCCCGGTGTTACATCATTGCCTCGCTGGACAATCCGATACAGAGGCAGTTCGATTAGATCGAACTTGCCAAGGACATATTGGACAGTCTCAGGATGATGTATGAAGAGCAGAATCGTTCTACTCGACAAAAGGTCTTGAAACAGTTCATGACCACACAAATGTCCAAGGACCTACAAGTTCACGATCATTGTCTTCGGATGATGGGATACATCAATGAACTGGAGGCTCTTGGATCCGGGCTGGACCTTGCAACCCAGATAGATGCTATCCTTAACTCTTTGCCTCCTTCCTTTAATCCATTCATCATGAACTATAACATGAACAAGCTGAATGTCAACTTACAAGAGCTCAGCAATATGTTGCAAAGAGCTGAAAACTGATTAAAAAGGATGAGCCTGTAGCCATGCTTGTTGAAGCTGGCAAGACAGGCAAGAGAAAGAGGAAGGCAAAGAAGCCTCAGAAGAAAGCCACTAAAAGCAAGAAGCAGAAGAAAGACAAAGCATCGGATGCCTGTCACTTCTGCAAGAAGACCGACCACTGGAAAAGGAATTGTCTTGCCTACCTGGAACCCAAGAAAGGTAACTTCGAAACTTGTGTTATAGAAACCAATTTATTGGTAGCTTCTGCGTCCTGGTGTATTGACTCCGGGGCTTCAACTCATGCGTGTAACTCACTGCAGGGGTTCAAGGTAAGCAGAAGGCTGAGTGAAGGAGAAGTAACACTCTACTTGGGGACTACTGCAACTGTTGCAGCCACGGCCATAGGAACCATGGAATTATGTTTTAGAGAAGGAATAATTGTACTGAAAGATTGTCTTTATGTACAAAATTTAAGAAGAAATTTGATTTCTGTCTCAAAACTGTGTGCAGATGGTTATTCTGTCTTCTTTAGTAATACGATTACTATTAAAAGGAATAACAGATTCATCGCATACGGGGAACTGGAGAACGGTCTCTATGTTCTACATCCTTCTCTAGAAACTAACATAACCGAAACTACGTCGGTTGAAAACCCTAAGAAGAGAGCCCGTGATACAGTTAATCCCACGTGTCTGTGGCATTACCGACTTGGCCACATCGGTGTTGACCGAATCACAAGGTTGGTAAAGGATGGTCCTTTGGATTTTCTAGCTGTAGAAGATCTTCCCACCTGTGAGGCTTGCCTACAAGGCAAGATGACGAAACGGCCATTTGACGGTAAGCCTGAAAGATGTATAGGCACACTTGACCTAATACATACTGATGTATGTGGTCCCCTGAGTGTTAGGACACGAAATCAACACGTGTATTTCATCACCTTCACAGATGATTTTTCACGATATGGTTACGTGTACCTAATGAGACACAAGTCTGAATCCTTTGAAAAGTTCAAAGAGTTTAGACAAGAGGTCGAGAAACAGTTAGGGAGAGAAATTAAAGCCCTTTGATTCGATCGAGGTGGCGAATATCTCTCTGACGAATTCAGGGACTACTTAAAGGACAATGGGATAGTATCACAATTAGCTCCTCCTGCTACACCACAACTTAACGGTGTTTCAGAGAGGAGGAATAGGACCTTATTAGATATGGTCCGGTCGCTTCTCATACACTTAGAGTTACCCACATCCTTTTGGGGTTACACATTAGAGACTGCGATTTACGTGCTGAATTGGGTTCCAACCAAATCGGTTCCGAATACTCCATATGAACTTTGGACCGGAAAGAAACCAAGTGTCAGACACTTGAAGATTTGGGGTTGTCCAGCACATGTTAAAAGAACGAGTGCAAACAAGTTGGAATCTAAGACCAGCCATTGCCTATTTGTAGGCTACCCAAAAGGCTCTGTAGGTTACCTTTTCTATGACCCAAGTGAGCAGAAAGTGTTCTGCAGTCGAAATGCGCAATTCTTGGAAACCGACTATATCCTGGACACCCATCGTCAGGAAGTTGTTCTTGATGAGGAGAGCTCAGGAGCAGTGGGAGATGTCCCACAAGTTCCAGGTAGTGACCAACTTAGAAGATCCACTCGGGCATCCAGGCCACCAGTCCGTTATGGTTATGACCAGGATAGTTACCTGGTGGAAACCTTGACTAGTGAGGAGGATCCCGTGACTTACGCGGAAGCTATGTTGGACATAGATTCCCAGAAGTGGGTGGAGGCCATGAGGGCAGAGATGGACTCAATGGAGACCAATGGAGTCTGGACTCTAGTAGATCCGCCCTCCGGGGTAAAGGCAATCGGTTGCAAATGGATTTACAAGAGGAAGAAGGGCCCCGATGGTAAAGTTGAGACCTTCAAGGCTCGTCTGGTGGCGAAAGGGTACACTCAGAAAGAGGGCATCGATTATGAGGAAACCTTTTCGCTTGTGGCCATGCTTAAATCCATTAGGATCCTGCTAGCTGTAGCAGCATACCATGATTATGAGATTTGGCAGATGGATGTCAAAACTGCATTCCTGAATGGAGATCTTGCTGAAGATATCTATATGCAGCAGCCGCAAGGCTTCGTTGCTACAGGTCAGGAAACCATGGTATGTAAACTTAACAGATCCATTTATGGGCTTAAGCAAGCTTCTAGAAGTTGGAACATCCGTTTTAACTCTGCTGTCAAATCGTTTGACTTCGAGCAGAATCCGGATGAACCCTGTGTCTACAGGAAGTACAGTGGGGATAAGGTTACCTTCTTCGTTCTGTATGTAGATGACATTCTACTCATTGGGAATGATGTGGGAATGTTAACTACGGTGAAAGTATGGCTTTCGCAGCAATTCTCCATGAAAGACCTTGGAGAAGCCTCCTATATACTGGGTCTTCGACTCTATAGAGATAGATCGAAGCGGATAATAGGATTATCCCAATCTGCTTACATTGACAAAATAGTCAAAAGATACAGCATGGAAAACTCCAAGAAAGGAAATGTTCCTTTCAGGTACGGAGTCACTCTCTCCAAGAAGATGTCTCCCAAGACGTCTGAGGAGATTGATGGCATGAAAGACGTTCCTTATGCCTCAGCCGTAGGGAGCATCATGTATGCCATGCTGTGCACTCGTCCTGACATAGCTCAGGCAGTGAGTGTAGTAAGCAGATTTCAGGCCAACCCAGGGCAGGAGCATTGGACTGCTGTGAAAAACATACTTAAGTACCTTCGAAGGACAAAAGTGTTTTGTCTAGTATTCGACGGTAGCTCACTACAGATCCAAGGGTTTACAAATGCCGATTTCCAGTCAGACCCAGATGATAGAAAGTCTACATCTGGATATGTTTTCACGATAGGATCGTGTGCTGTTTGCTGGAAAAGCAGCAAATAGGGGTCCACTGCAGACTCCACGACCGAGGCCGAGTACATTGCCGCAAGTGAGGCTGCTAAAGAAGCCGTGTGGATGAAGAAGTTCGTTCACGAGTTGGGAGTAGTTCCGTCCAACACATCACCCATCCCATTGTTCTGTGACAACAATGGAGCCATTGCTCAGGCTAAGGAGCCACGAGCCCACTCGAAGTCGAAGCACATCGAGAGGAAGTACCACGTACTGCGGGAGATTGTTGGTAGAGGGGACGTCCTGATTCAGAAGGTAACATCAGCGGAAAATGTAGCAGACCCATTGACAAAGCCACTATCACAGAAAGTGTTTGAGAAACACGTGGAAAGCATGGGACTCCGGCTAGTACCTGATTGGACCTAAGTGCAAATGGGAGCTGTTAGACAGTTTTGTATGCCCTTAGCTTGAATCAGAATGATGTACTTTATGAGTTTATTGTAAATGAATAAAGATACATATTTGATTCATGTTCCCTTGGTATGTTTTTGTGTAATACCCTTAAACTGGACACTTAATGAGACTCGTGTTAGTTTAGAATGTTCACAGCCAGTGGGTCGGTCTGGGGAGACCTATCCTGACAAGGCTGACACTGTGGTGCCACCAAGTCGGTTGGGGTGGCCTGTCTCAGCTGCCAGGGTGAGACCCTAGGCACATACAGTGTAGGATTAATTGAATCTTTAAACTGGACCAGATTTCCAGTATTGCCCTGGACCTTGGAGATTGATGGGCAAAACTGGAAAGTTACACCCGACCCCTAGACTCGATTATGATACTACACTAGGTGTCAGATTGGGCTGTCTTTGATGTACCAATCAGTGAGATCCTTAGCGGGGGTCAAAACCTGGGTATGTTGGGACAGTCCGAGAATTCATCTGAGTGGGTGATCATAGTGACAGGATCAGCCCCTTTGTCGGACAAAGGTAATGATCGGGGATGCACTCTCACTGATGGAAACCAAGACTGCCGGCAGTCGATTTCAACCGTTGAGATTTGTTTTGCAAAATATATTTTATATAAGATATAAAAATATATATATTATGGTTTCTAAAATGTTTGCAAAAGGTTTTAATTCCCGGGATCCATATAAGTGGAGAGTGCAACACTGTTCCTTGCAGCCGAGGGAGAGGTCCTTTCTTGTCGGGCAGTGTATGATCATTATGGGCTGAGAGGTTAAGTGTAAGACCATTGAGGATAATACCTGATGGGCTAATCTTGCATTTGCCTACAGTCCCTGGGTGTTACAAGGTGGCTTGGCCCAGGGACCACTTAGTGTAAGTGTTGGGCCCATAGAGCCCATTTGATGGGTTTCAGGGGGTGCATTGTCATTGACAGTGTATTCGGCCAGGCCTTGTAACAAAGGCTGGGCCGAACCCATGTGGCTGATGTGTAGATCAATGCTTGGGTCCCACGCCATACAAGGAGGCCCAACTGGGCAGCAATTTGGAAGCCTTTTGAGTACATAACCTTAAATGGGCCTTAAGCCCATTTCGAACTGGGCTGATTTGATCAGTCATTTAAAGGGGGCGAATTCTAAAGAGGGTCAGCTGAAAGGATTGGGCTTAGACCCTATCCACTCAGAGAGTCCAAGATCTAAATGGGATTTAGATCTAGAAACCTCCTAATTAGATTAGGAGACAGCTGATCTTATCTGCAGATAAGATAAGGGTTATCCCTTATCACTAAGGGACTTCTAACCCAAATATGATTTGGATTAGCAGCTCCTAATCTGATTAGGAGCTGATCCCTTTTGAGATTATAAAAGGGGAAGGGGGCGGCAGCCTACTACACAACAACATCCATAGCATTCTTCTCTTTGAAGAAAGAGAGATTGAGAGATTTCCTGCATACTACGAATTCTCTCCTGCCGCTACCTTCCTGCTTTTGCCATTCCTTCAGTTCGATCTCCAGTTCTTGGGAGCAATCAAGATTGGATCTTGATTTCAATCTTTTAGGGAAAAGATTGGTTGGAGCTGTACTCAAGTCGTCCAGTTGATCCTTAAGAAGGGTCAAGTTCTTTTGGAAGAACGTTGCTGATTCTGCTCCACCCTGCACTGCGCCATCTTCAGTGGGAGCAGTCTTTGGATTCTTCCTTGGGCGTGAACACCTCCATTGGGAGATATTACATCTCTGTATCAGGTACATTCCTGTCCCATTTTTTTTTGGTTCAGATCTGGTTTAGTTTATGGTTCAAGATTGATCCTTGAAAATATGATTTTCTAAATAGGGAATACGATTCCCAGTTGAAGGGAGAGAAAAATTTTTTGAAATTCGCCCCTTATTCCGTAATCTTTGGGCGTCCATAGGATGGATCTCTCATCCCTTCATTACCCTCAGTAATCTTTGAAATTCGCCCCTATTTGCTACTTTTCCCGCAAACAGCACACGATCCTATCATGAAAACATATCCAGATGTAGACTTTCTATCATCTGGATTTGACTGGAAATCGGCATCAGTATACCCTTGGATCTGTAGTGATCTACCATCAAATACTAGACAAAACTCTTTTGTCCTTCAAAGGTACTTAAGTATGTTTTTTACAGCAGTCCAGTGCTCCTGCCCTGGGATGGCTTGGAATCTGCTTACCACACAAACTGCCTGAGCAATGTCAGGGCGAGTGCACAGCATGGCATACATGATGCTCCCTACGACAGAGGCATATGGAACGTCTTTCATGCCCTCAATCTCCTTAGAAGTCTTGGGAGACATCTTCTTGGAGAGAGTGACTCCGTGCCTGAAAGGAACATTTCCTTTCTTTGAGTTCTCCATGTTGTATCTTTTATTTATTTTGTCAATGTAAGCAGATTGGGATAATCCTATTATCCGCTTTGATCTATCTCTATAGAGTCGATGACCCAGTATATAGGAGGCTTCTCCAAGATCTTTCATGGAGAAATGTTATGAAAGCCATAATTTCACCGTAGTTAACATTCCTACATCATTCCCAATGAATAGAATGTCATCTACATACAGAACCAAGAAAGTAACCTTATCCTCACTGGATTTTCTGTAAATACAGGGTTCATCCAGATTCTACTTGAAGTCAAACGATTTGACAACAGAGTCAAAATGGATGTTCCAACTTCTAGAAGCTTGCTTAAGTCCATAAATGGATCTATTAAGTTTACATACCATGTGTTCCTGACCAGCAGCAATGAAGTCTTGTGGCTGCTGCATATAGAGATCTTCAATAAGATCTCCATTCAGGAATGCAGTTTTGACATCCATTTGCCAAATCTCATAGTCATTGTATGCTGCTACAGCTAGTAGAATCCTAATGGATTTAAGCATGGCCACAGGCAAAAAGGTTTCCTCATAGTCGATGCCCTCTTTCTGAGTGTACCCTTTCGCCACCAGACGAGCTTTGAAGGTCTTAACCCTACCATCGGGGCCCTTCTTCCTCTTGTAAATCCATTTGCAACCAATTGCTTTTACCCTGGAGGGCTTTAATTTCTCTCCCTAACTGTTTCTCGACCTCTTGTCTGAACTCTTTGAACTTTTCAAAGGATTCGGACTTGTGTCTCATTAGGTACACGTAACCATATCGTGAGAAATCATCGGTAAAGGTGATGAAATACATGTGTTGATTGCGTGTCCTAACACTCAGGGGACCACATACATCACTATGTATAAGGTCAAGTGTGCCTGTACATCTTTCAGTCATACCGTTAAATGGCCGTTTTGTCATCTTACCTTGTAGGCAAGGCTCACAAGTGGGAAGATCTTCTACAGTTACAAAATCCATAGGACCATCCTTTACCAGCCTTGTGATTCGGTTCAACACCGATATGGCCAAGTCGGTAATGCCACAGGCACGTGGGGTTAACTATATCACGGACTCTTTTCTTGGGGATTTCAGCCGACGTAGTTTTGGTTATGTTAGTTTCTAGAGAAGAATGTAGAACATAGAGACCATTTTCTAGTTCCCCGTATGCTATGAATCTGTTGTTTCTTTTAATAGTAATCGTATTACTAAAGAAGACAAAATAACCATCCACACACAGTTTTGAAACAGAAATCAAAATTCTTCTTAAATTTTGTACATAAAGGCAATCTTTGAGTACAATTGTTCCTTCTCTAAAAATTAACTCCATGGTTCCTATGGCCGCGGCTACAACACTTGCAGAAGTCCCCAAGTAGAGCGTAACTTCTCCCTCACTCAGCCTTCTGCTTACCTTGAACCCCTACAGTGAGTTACATGCATGAGTTGAAGCTCCAGAGTCAATACACCAGGACGCAGAAACTTCCAATAAATTGGTTTCTATAACACAATATTCGAATTTACCTTTCTTGGATTTCAGGTAGGCAGGACAGTTCCTTTTCCAGTGGATGGTCTTCTTGCAGAAGTGGCAGGCATCCGATGCTTTGTCTTTCTTCTGCTTCTTACCCTTAGTGGATTTCTTCTGAGGCTTCTTTGCCTTCCTCTTTCTCTTGCCTGTCTTGCTAGTTTCAACAAGCATAGCTACAGGCTCATCCTTTTTAATCAGTTCTTCCACTCGTTGCAACATGTTGTTGAGCTCTTGTAAGCTGACATTCAGCTTGTTCATGATATAATTCATGATGAATGGATTAAAGGAAGGAGGCAAAGAATTAAGGATGGCGTCTATCTGGGTTGCAAGATTCAGCCCGGATCCAAGAGCTTCAAGCTCATTGATGTAGCCCATCATCCAAAGACAATGGTCATGAACTTGTTGCCCTTTGGACATTTGAGCGGTCATGAACTGTTTCAAGACCTTTTGATGAGTAGAACGATTATGCTCTTCATACATTGTTCTCAAACTATCCGATTATGCTCTCCTCCGGGCCTCAGAAGCCCTATCACCCGGACTCTCCAGGGCAGGAGTTTTAGCCACTTTGTCTAACTTTTCGGAAGTTAGGACCAGCATAAGGTTCCTATACCAGTCGGCATAGTTCGGGCCCTTCAGCTTGTTGTCATCAAGAAGCTTTGCAAATTGTCCGTTTGCCATTTTCTGATAAAAAGGAAAACATCAACCCACAACCTAATTTGATTCATGTTCATTACATAGATATGGCTTTTAATCTACGTTCCATTCCCATTTATTCATCTATGAGATTTCCCTCCCATCTCAGCGACGGAGACTATGAGTTGTCTCTAGAAATGTGGGAAATCACATAGGGTGCATGGAGCCAACTGTTTCAGTTGCATAACCCCACCACCTTTTTGTGAAGGATCATATCCACTCATCATATGAGCTTTCCCTTTGGCCTCTGTCAGACAAGGTTCAGAGCCGTTTTCAGGTAAACCTTTCTGTCCAGTGAGTGCTTACCCATCATATTCGTGAACACCAAGGTACCATGAGAGAGTTCCCATTTTCTGGTGAAGCCCCTCCCACATCGGTCTATAACGCCTCTATCATCTTATGAAACACTCAGACAAGCCCAACAGCAAATGGGTAGCCCATTTTCTGGTGCGTTTCCTCATTACTGATGGACCCATCCTCATGCTAATGATGGAAGGCCTTTTGAGAGTTCATCATATGAATCTCCCTATCACATGCACTCATATTAGCTGAAGGGAATAGTAATTACGCCCTAGTTTGATCTAGGTCAAACCAAAGTGTCTCCCACTGACTTTCATAAAGCTAGATTTCGGTGAGCCCAAATCGGCTAGGGTTCTGCACGTATCCTCTCCAGGAGGTGTGGGGCCCACCACTGAGGGAGGTCATCCAATGACCAAAAGGGACACCATGGCAATGATGTGCATTCAGCCATGGTGTGCGTAAGAGCCACTGTCGAAACTGCATGGACCAAATTCTTATGGTCCATGCTCGAAGCACATCACACATCCATACATCACATGCAAGGATAAATATATCCAATCAATTAAATATCTGTAAAGCCCATTTGAAGCCCATTTTAATCCATAATATTAACCATTAATATTATCTAGGTATATGGGCTGAATTAGGGTTGCTCAGTTCGGCCCATATAGCTTTATCCGCGAAGTAGGCTTTTAGCAGTTTTAACAACTTAAAACTGGGCCTTTACAGGTTGGGCCAAATTAAACACTTAATTAATTATCAATCCTCAGGCCCATTAGTGGGAAAAATAGGGCTGACATTCAGCCATGATCAAACCCTAGATTTGGTCCAACTAGTTTGGACCAATTTGGTTCGAATGGGTCTAGGGTTTGATCTTTAATTAAAGATTTAATTCAAGAATTAATCTGAAATTAATTACTGATAAAAGATTAAGTAAGAATCAGTCAGATAGGGCTATTCGCACATTCCATCATGCAAAACAGAGGTTAGATCCCATTTTGCAGTTTCTCAAATTGCAAATCGTAGATAGCGATTTTCCTATCTATGAAATCTCCTTCTTGCGCCGCCAGCTTCGATCCAAAATAAAATAAATAGAAATCCTAATTTTCTATTAATATTACATAAAATCGAATCCTATACATTCAGTCTAGAAAATAAAAAAAATAATTATTTACAGACCATAATGAATGAATAGAAACTGTAAATCGCAGGTTCACTGCACCAATCAAGATTTCGATCTCCAGTTGTACGAATAGCCCATAAATCAAGAAAATAATAAAGAACAATTCTATATAAATTCCAGATTTATAAAAATTAATTTCAGATCATTCACCCATTAATTGGGAACAAATTTCCCAGAAAAACTTTAAACTGCGCAAATCGGATAGAACACCTTCTGCGTATTTGCACTTATTTCAGATCTGGTTTGTTTGGTTCAAGACTTGAACCTGGCTCTGATACCACTGAAGGGATGGGAGATCCATCACATGGATGCCCAAAACTTGCGGAATAGGGTGGGCAAATTTAAAAACTTTCTCTCCCTTCAACTGGGAATCACATTCCCTATTTTAGAAAAATCATGTTTTTCAAGGATCAATCTTGAACCATAAACCGAACCAGATTTTAAACAAAATAGTAGGAGAGGGATATACCTGATACAGAGAAATAATATCTCTCAATGGAGGTGTTCTCACCCAAAGACTGCTCCCACTGAAGATGACATAGTGGATGGAGGAGCAGAATCAGCAGGGTCCGTCCTACGAACCGAATTCTTCAGCAAGAATCTAATGGAGGCAGTGAGCACAACTTCCTATCAGCCTTTCAGCAAAGACTGATCTCAAAATCCATTCTTGATCACTCCTACAATGTTGGAGAACGAACTGGCAGTATGGCGGCGGCAGGAAGGGATCACAAGGAGAAGGCGCAGTCACACTATGTATTCTTCTCTTTATAATTCGAGATCTGGTATCTCTAGAATTTCTAGGATGATGTGGATGGTTCACCCCCTCCTACTTTTTATCAGCTCTTGATCCTATCAGAAGTTTCCTAATTCAGATCAATATCTAAATTTGGACTCTCTTTATGTGATAAGGATAAGACCTTATCTTATCTGAAGATTAGATCAGACTTCTCCTGATCTTATCAGGAGGTTTCCAGATCTGAATTCAGGTCTGGTCTCTCTGAGTGGATAGGGTAGGACTCTTTCCTATTTGCTGATTTAATCCCAGATCCGCCCCTTTTATTTAACCAATTAAAAGGCCAGTTCGAAATGGGCTTTAAGTCCAATACACATCAGCCACATGGGTTCGGCCCAGCCTTTGTTACAAGGCCTGGCCGAATACACTGTTGTGGACAGTGCACCCCCTGAAACTCATCACATGGGCTTCTATTAGCCCATCAGGCATTACCCTCAGTGGCCTTACACTTAATCTCTCAGCTCATAATGATCAAACACTGCCTGACAAGAGAGAACCTCTCCCTCGGCTGTAAGGAACAGTGTTGCACTCTCTGCTTATATGGATCCTGGGAATTAAAACATTTTGCAAACATTTTAGAAACCGTAATATATACTTTTATATCTCATATAAAATATATTTTGCAAAACAAATCTCAATGATTGAAATCGGTTGCCGGTAGTCTTGGTTTACATCAAAGAGAGTGCATCCCCGATCATTACCTTTGTCCAACAAAGGGGCTGATCATGTCACTATGATCACACGCTCAGATGAATTCTCAGATTGTCCCAACATACCTAGGTTTTGACCCCCACTAAGGATCTCACTGATTGGCATTTCAAAGACAGCCCAATCCGACACCTAGTGCAGTGTCATAATCGAGTCTAGGGGTCAGGTGTAACTTTCCAGTTTTGCCCATTAATCTCTAAGGTCCAAGGCAATACTGGAAATCTGGTCCGGTTCAAAGATTTAATTAATCCTACATTGCATGTGCCTTGGGTCTCACCCTGGCGGCTGAGATAGGCCACCCCAACCAACTTGGTAGCACATCAGTGTCAGCCTTATCAAGGTAGGTCTCCGTAGACCGACCCACCGGATGTGGACATTCTAAACTAACACAAGTCTCATTAAGTGTCCAGTTTAAGGGTATAACACAGAAACAAACCACAACAACATGAATCAAATATGCACTATATTCATTTACAATAAATGTCAAAAGTACATCAGTCTGATTGGAGCTAAGGGCATACAAGGACTGTCTAACACGAGGCGGGGGTGACTGGTCTCTCCTTCCTGCCATAGGACGAGGCTTGGCTTTTGGAAGGATTCTAGGTTTGAGAGGCCTCTCCCCGGCGAGGGCGTTCGCTCCGGTGGGAGGGCTTGGCTTGCTTCGAGGCTGGATGCCGAGGGAGAAGCAGTTGCTGGGCCTGAGGCAGTGAGGGGAATTGTTGTTGGTACTGGTACTGAGAAACTTGATGCAGCACTTGCTGCTGGTAGAGTTGAAACTGTTGGAACTGTTGCATTTGAGGTTGCATGGCTCGCATGCACTGCACCAGGTCTTTGAGCTGGTCTTGGTTGCTCACTAGAGGAACAACGGATGGTTCAATGAAGGTTGCTCCAACCATGGAAGGGAGTGGAGCGTTCACAGGTGCCACTATGAGGGGCACGTTCAAGCTGGGAATTCCGTTCACAAAGAGGGGGACAGTGAACTGTCCAATACAGATAGTGGGGAGCTGGGCTTGCTCTCTAGAAGCGTTCTGGTCGGCACCACGTCCGGCATTACTAGAGGAAGCCATGAATGCTGAGTTCTTAGAGAGAGTTGTAGAGATTAGAGGAAGGCTTTTTGAAGCGTTTCCCATAGACGGCGCCAAATGATGTAGCGCGATCCGGGCACTCCTAGCTGGCAGTCGATTGGCTCCTAGCTAGCGACGGACGGTACCTGAGGAGAAGACGGTGAAGGATTCCCGGGGGACTTTCCCAGTGGGAATACTCCGATGCTTAAGTTAGAACACTTGAGAGAGCAGTAAGGAATGCAAAGAGGGCTAAGAGTGCAGGTAGAGCTAGATCAATGAAAGTTCGAGATTAACTCCAGATACATCTTCCCCTTCGATCATGGGGCTCTTAAATATGGGCGTTCTTGTCAAATCGGGCGTAACTGCTACCTAACCTCTGTCGCAGCCGTTATTCGCCAGGGCTTCGCAGGTAACCGTTGCAGAGTACTACCCAATCAGATGAGTGACACATCCTGGAAAAGACAGACATGCCACCACCTGTCGAGAGACATGGGTGCAGTCTGTCGGGTTGGCAGGGACTGCGCCGTCAGTCAGGAGACGTGATGTAGTCTGACGGGTACGGTCTTATCAGATAGAAGCTTCCTGAAAACGTCACGTCGCTTAGTAGCGAGCTATCCCGTTACGAGCTGCCTTATAGCAAGCTCCTAGAGGTACCTCGAGGTGATTCCGCCTGAGGTTGCCTTTGGGGCAATTCTCCTGCCTAAGTATTGGAGCGAGCTGGTTATCCTAGCTCGCGAGCTGGGATAAACTTGTCTTGGAGTATTCCCTTTCAGTACATCGGGGGTTCTCGAGCTCGCACTGTAGCGAGCTCATCCTGTGGTGAGCTGTAATGTAGGGAGCTGTCCTGCGAGCTCGCTACTTAGTCGCAGCCACGCTATTATGCCGAGCTATCGCTTGTGTTGAGTCATGTCCACGTGTCACCTTCTTAGGAGGTCAGGTCAAATCACCCTCCATCAGATCTCAAACTTGGTCATTTGCTTAAGGGAAAAGAGATGATGGACCACCACCACCACCTCCTCCACCTTTTAGTTGCAATAAATCGAGGTAATTCTAATAGTGAATAAGTTGGTTCAATATAGGGTAATCAAACTAGCTCTACCCCCACCTCAAGTAGGCCTATAAAGAGAAAAGCATGGATCTGCTGGTGTGATTTTCACTAGAAAGGTGAAGCTGGATGAATTCCTAAAGAGAACAACCATCTAGGTGGATAGTAATCTCATCCCCAATCATCTATAGGGAGGCAATATCAAGGTTGCCAACCTCCTCCCAAACACACTAGCTCTATGATTTCTATAGAGTGATGAGTTACATTCTTCACCAAGCAAGGGGTTGGTGTAATGGACCCTTACAAACCAAGGGAGTTCAAATTAACCTCATCTCCATACATGCACACACAGTGATTGATGGCCCTGGTAGATCACTCAATAACTAGCTTACCTATTAAAATGATGGACTTCAACGACAACATCTTAAACACCAAGGGTTCCATCATTCTACCACTCAAAATTGGGTCATTCTTCAAGAATCAAGAGTTCCAGATAGCCCAAGGGTGGATGACATATCACATTATCTTAGGTAGACCCCTAATACATCGTATGTGCCTTGTGCCATTTGTTAGATAGCATATGCCCATAGCTCTAATCACATTGATGTACACAAGCTTTTATATATTAATAACATGAGTACATTATTGTTTTATGTTCATATTGGTGTATTTCTATGAATTACTCCTTTAAATAGACACTTATGAGACTTATGTTAGTTTAGAATGTTCTCAGCCATTGGATAAAATTGGAGAGTTTACCTTGACAAGACTGACATTGATGTGTTGTCAAATTAGTAGAACAACTTGTCTCATCTACTAGGGTTAGAATCCAAGCATAATTAGTGGGTGTTTGTGAGAAGCATTGGACCTGTTCCAATTTCCAGTTATGCCCTAGACCTTGGATATAGAAGAGCAAAACTAGAAAGTTACACTTAATCTTATACTTGATACTACACTAGGTCTTAGACCTTTGTTAAACAAAGTGAATTTCAAGGCTTACATTCTCTCTGATGAAAACATGAAACTGTTGGAAGTGGATTTCAATTATACTTGAAATCGGATTAGCAAAGTATATTTATATTTATATTATGTTATTTTATAAAAATGTTTGCAAAAGGTTTTAATCTTGGGATCCATCTGAGCAAAGGGTGTGTTAATGCATTTTGTAGTTAGGGAAGAGGACCTTCCCTATAAACAATGTTTTGATTATTTTGGGCTAAAATGTTATGGGAAAGAGACCATTATAGGGTTGATAACCTGATGAACTTTATATCAGCCCATTATCCTTGGGTTCCATAGGGTGGCTAAACCCAAGGATCACTTAGACTTAAGTGTTGGGCCCAGATGGAGCCCAATTTGTTTAGCTCAAAGGTTTATTAACCTTGTGTAGTTAATTAAATCTGTTTCTTTCTAGATAGGGGCTGAACCCATGTGGACTTATGCGAAACTTTTTTCCAGACATGGGCTGAACCCATGTGGATCACATCACACAATAATCAGGACTAAGTAGCCATGCAATGCCTAAGTATGTGAATCACTAAAAGAAATGGGTCTAAGTCCATTACTAGTAAGACTAGTTAAAAAAGTCAAGTTGTCATGTGATATGAATCAAATATGGGTTTGAGAATGGGTATGGAGCTCTATTCTACAAATAGGATTAAGTCCTACTCCAAATCTGATTTGAATCAATACCTAATATAATTAGGAGAGAGCTCTATATATAGGGTGAAGAGGTAGAGATCGAACCAAGCATTCTCTCCACCCTCTCTTGCTCTCTTTCCTCTTCTCCCATGCACCCAAAGCCCAAGTTCGAACCAGCCTTAGTGAAGATTGATTCCCATCATCTCTCTATTGTGATTTTGAAGAAAGTTCACTTACCTGCATTAAATCCCAAACAGTTGGACTTCAAATTGGCTAAAACAGTGTTGTTTAATTGACCTCACATATTCAACTACAACATCTTCGGTTAAAGCATGATATAGGTTTGATATTGGGCATGAACTACCACTCTAGAAGTTGCAATTTGTGGACTTTGTATCAGGTTTGCTTAATTTAATTTAGGGTTTCAAATATGGCATAGTTCAATGCAAATTCGATCCAGAAAATTCATATTTTCAAATATTAAGAAATCGATTCCCAGGTTGGACTGAATTTTTTTTTTTATAAATTTGACCAGCAACTATAACAAGTTCGGCCACGTTTAATTATAATTTCAGTCCTTCCAACACTATCCACTTACCATCAATGCATCAAAGCATGGCACAATGGAAGGGTCATGAGGATACAAACAACAAGGGTCCCATTTGAGAAATCTAAAGCACACGTCCACTACGCTATCTACTACATGAAACTTGCTAAATACGGAAAAGCAAGAACTGCAAAAGTTGAAGGGACTAGTCTACAAGGATGTGATGAGTGGAAATCCATGACCCTAGTGCCTGAAAACAGGAAAAGGCAAAGGTGAGTCAAGTGAATCGAAAAGGTATGAGAGTCTTACAGTTTTATTAATTTCATAGTATGGTAATCAATTGTTATCACATGGATATGTCTACTATATATTCTACCTTTTGAATTACCTTATCATGATAACAATGAAAATACACATTTTTACTTGTTCCATCACAACTATTCATTTGGGCATATATTCATCACAAAAGCAATCCACCATTCGAACTTTTGCGCTATCATACATGATAATATTACAACATAATTGCCTAATCTCTTCATATCAGCACATTTGCATATATGCATTTCTCGTTGTAAATAAACCTCTACTTTAGAATACAAAACACAACAATCAACTTAAATTAGAACCCTAGGCTATCTTGGACATCAATCAAGTACATTAGAATGAAGTGAGAACTCTTTTGAATTAAACTACTGCATTTTGAACCTTAATGATATTAGAAACATGTGATAAGTGGAATTTAATGAGTTGGTAGAGTATTGCGATGAGGTTAGTCCTCCCCCTAAACATCTCCAAGACTCAAAATAGTAGAGGAGCCCTTAGAAGAGATCAACATTGCAAAGGAGGAAGGTGAAAAGAAACCCCTATTCAACTAAACTACAAGGTGGCCACAAGGCAAGACTCCTAGCATTGCTTAAAGGGACGTTACACTTTAGAATCTTTCACTTTCTTTTACTCCATCACAATAAATCTAGTTTGCTAAAATCATAGAATCTAAGATGTCTTTGCCTGATCATTTAATTAGATGCTTGGTTTAGATCTCAACCTTGTTAAGCATCTCTTTACATTGACCCCACTTAAAGGGTAATCAAGTAGCCTTAACAAGTCTGGAAACTTGAGATAGCCCTAGAGATCAAAGAAGAGGTAGAAAAACTCTTTAACAAGTCTGAAAACATGAGATAGCCCTGTAGGAAGGTTGGGCGAAATTTCAAAAGTTCCTCTCTCTCCCATCTGGGAATCGCATTTGCTATTCTGAAAATTGCATTTTCAAAGATCAATATTGAACCAAACCGGACTAGATCTGAAACCAGAAGGGAGGAAAGGGATATACCTGATATGAAGTAGCAGTAACTCCTAATGAAGGTGTTCACACCCAAGGGGATAACCAAAACCAACTTTCTCTGAAGATGACACAATGTGTGGTGAAGCAAGATCAGCAGGACGTCTCTTCAACAAGAACCAAATTCTTCAGCAAGAATGGAGTAGAGGCCTGGTGAGCACGACTTCAGATTGCTTCTTCTACCAAGAATCAATGTCAAGAACAATTCTTGATCACTCCCACAAGTGGAGATCAAATTGGGTAGGGGCAGCAAGAACAGGAAAGAACTTTGCAGATTGGTGTGTTGTCTAACTGGGGAATTTGCCCCCTTTTTATAGCCTTCTTAGGATCAGCCTACAAATCCAATTAGGAGAGAGTTCCTTAATCCAAATCTAATATTTGGATCTGGACTCTTGAATGGATAAGACTTATCTTTTCCTTCAGATAATCCTAATCAGATTATAAATCCTATATTTCCTCCTTTTAATTAACTTACTTTAGCCCAGTTCGAATTGGACTTTAGGCCCATTAAGTTTATGTTCTCACTTAACCTCTTAACCTGCTGCCCAGTTGGATTTCTTTGTATGGTGTAGGACCCAAAAATTGATCAACACATCAGCCACAAGGGTTCAGCCCAACCTTTGTTACAAGGCCTAGTCGAATTCATTGTAGGAGACAGTGAACCCCTAAGTCCATCACTATGGACTTAATGGACCCAACATTTACACTAAATGGTCCTTGGGTCCAACCACCTTATAAAACCCAAGGACTGTGGGAAGATGCAAGATTAGCCCATCTGGTATTACCCTCAATGGTCTTACACTTAACCTCTCAGCCCATAATGATTAAACACTGCCTGACAAGAGAGGACCTCTCCCTCGGCTACAAGGAATAGTATTGCACTCTCTACTCACATGGATCCCGGGAATTAAAACCTTTTGCAAACATTTTGAAACCATAATATATATATATATATATATATGTATATCTGTATATAAATATATTTTGCAAAACAAATTTCAACGGTTGAAATCAACTACAGGCAGTTTAGGTTTTTATCAGAGAGAGTGCATCCCCGATCATTCACTTTGTTCGACAAAGGGGCTGATCCTGTCACTATGATCACCCACTCAGATGAATTCTCAGACTGTCCCAACATACCCAGGTTTTGACCCCCTCTAAGGATCTCACTGATTGGCATATCAAATACAGCCCAATCCGACACCTAGTGTAGTATCATAATCGAGTCTAGCGGTTAGGTGTAACATTCCAGTTTTGCCCATCTATCTCCAAGGGTTCAGCCCAACCTTTGTTACAAGGGCCTAGTCGAATTCATTGTAGGAGACAGTGAACCCCTGAGTTCATCACTATGGACTCTTAATGGACCCAACATTTACACTAAATGGTCCTTGGGTCCAACCACCTTATTAAAACCCAAGGACTGTGGGAAGATGCAAGATTAGCCCATCTAGTATTACCCTCAATGGTCCTACACTTAACCTCTCAGCCCATAATGATTAAACACTGCCTGACAAGAGAGGACCTCTCCCTCGGCTACAAGGAATAGTGTTGCACTCTCTACTCACATGGATCCCGTGAATTAAAACCTTTTGCAAACATTTTGAAACCATAATATATATATATATATATATATATATATGTATATCTCTATATAAATATATTTTGCAAAACAAATTTCAACGGTTGAAATCAACTACAGGCAATTTAGGTTTTTATCAGAGAGAGTGCATCCCCGATCATTCACTTTGTTTGACAAAGGGGCTGATCCTGTCACTATGATCACCCACTCAGATGAATTCTCGGACTGTCCCAACATACCCAGGTTTTGACCCCCTCTAAGGATCTCACTGATTGGCATATCAAATACAGCCTAATCTGACACCTAGTGTAGTATCATAATCGAGTCTAGCGGTTAGGTGTAACATTCCAATTTTGCCCATCTATCTCCAAGGTCCAAGGCAACATTAAAGTTTTGGTCCGGTTCAGGGTTTCAAGGACACCCACACTACATGTACCTCAAGTCTTCCTGTAAACACTGGGTTCATTCGGATTTTGCTCAAAGTCAAACTGTTTGGTGGTAGAGTCAAACCGGATGTTCCAACTCCTAGAAGCTTGCTTAAGTCCATATATGGATCGGTTGAGTTTACAATCCATGTGTTCCTGACCTGCAGCTATGAAACCTTGTGGTTGCTACATATAGATATCTTCAGTAAGATCTCCATTCAGGGACGCGGTTTCGACATCCATTTTCCAAATCTTGTAGTCAAGGTACGCTGCTACAGCTAGCAGGATCCTAATGGATTTAAGCATGGCCACAAGAAAAAAGGTTTCTGATGAGACTAAAAAGTACCATATTTTTATCCCCTAATATTCACTCTTTTACATTTATTTAGCACTTAAATGGAGTCATTACTCTTGTATTTCGATTTAGGGCAAGAAAGAAGGCAATTGGAAGAAAACAGGGCAATTCGGATGATTTTGCATAGTTTCGGCAACAGTCAATAATTTGGGCATAACTCTCAATTCCGGACTCCAAATGGGACAATTCAAGAGGCATCAGAAAGATGAAAGAAAGGCTCATAACTTTTATGTTTTGGGTTTTGACAGTATCGGTCCGCATCGAATACGAAACTGGGCCCAAAGTCGGAGCAAGTTTGCAGCCAGGCCCATTTCACAGCTGAAGCCCAACTCGCAGAAGAGCCTTGTAGCAGCCCAACTCGAATTCAAGAGCCAAGAGTCCCAATTTCGAATGTAATCTCCTGAGAGAGAGTCTTATCAGATCTAAAGTTTTGAATGTAATCCTAGAGAGATAAGAAGTTGAGACTAGATCATTAGATAAGAGATAGGATATGATTAGTTCAAAACAGATTAGGGCTATCTAGCTAAGGTTAATCTCCTAGAAGGAGTTGGAAAACAGCCCTCTCTTTCAGCTATATAAAGAGGGGGGCGGACCAGCTCTAAGCATCACTCAAGCATCCAAGAAATCGTCAAGCAACTCAAGCTACCAAGAAGAGCAGTTCGGCCTACTGAGAAGCAGAGCATGGAGGGATCAAAATTCATGAGCAACTAAGCTTTTCTTTTCTGGTTCAAGGGGGGAGGTTCGATTGTGTCATCGTGAGGTTCTGTATTTAATTCAAGTTCTTGCTTTTTAATTCAAGTATTCATTGGTTCTTGTGCATATTCTCATTGGATGTTAATGTTAATTAGTCTGACAAATTAATTAATGTTGATTTTCCTATTGCTATCTATGGTTCGGTGATCCGTAATTGTCATGAATAGTGGTACAAGTAGCAATTAGGTTAGTATCTTTCTAGGTCAATTGTTCGTGACAGCCTTTGACCAATGTATTGACATGTTTTAACCAAAAGGGAATCAATGGAACAAGATTCGATAATTGCAGCTATCTCAATTATTGTTATTTTGGTTTAACTGTTTTCACAAAACTTAATGCTATCACTAGTTAATATGGAACGCTATCGTACCCAGTCGATTAGTGATAAGTGTTGATCGAATGCTGGGTTTGGTCAGCTGATTTAGGAAAACACAAGGTTTATTATGGCTATTCTAATAAATATAAGGTTAAATGCTTGAATTCCAAGACTGCCAAAGTCTACCTATGATCGATGACCAATTGACTAACCCGAACCCTTGAATCAAAATTCGGTAAGGCTGATTTCTCTTGTTTGATATTGCTATTGCTTTCTTTTTCTTTTAGAAATTTTAATTATTTACTTTTCCCACTTCGTTATATTATTCATTCGGCTGAGAAATTATTACCTAGCTCCCTGTGGGATTCGACCTAGTACCACTATTACTACAAAAATTATATTATGGGACTAGCATTAATTTTGAGGGCTTCGACAACCCGTCAAAATTTTGGTGCCGTTGTCGGGGAGCAACTTTAATTTCTTAGCTATTTCCTTCTATTTGTGTTAACCTTCTTGTTTTATGACTCATGCTTCTCAACGAGGTGAACTCGAGTACAACCCCGAAATTGAGAAGACTACCCGTCATTTAAGGAAGGAGGCAAATCAAAGGAAGGATCGTTCACCTAAATGAGTGAATTCAGATTTCAATCTACCATCTTGTGATCAACCCATCTTTGAAGAGGAAGAAAGGATGGCTAATAGAGAGAGAACATTAAGGGAGTTGGCTGCACCAATTATGAACCAACAGCCCCTATGCATAACATATCCCACTCTTAAGGTAGCCTTTGAACTAAAATCTGGTTTAATACAATTACTGCCTATTTTTCATGGCTTTCCAGGTGAGGACCCTCATAAACATCTAAAGGAATTCCATGTCATCTATTCTAGCATGAAGCCACAGGGTATGACTAAGGACCAGGTAAAACTTATAGCTTTTCCATTTACTTTATGAGATAAAGCAAAGGATCGGTTATATATTCTTCCTCCCGGTTCAATATGTACATGGGATGAGATGAATAGGATATTTTCAGATAAATATTTTCCTGTATCCCGGGCTGCAAACATTAGAAAAGAAATATGTGGAGTTCGGCAGTTTGGTGCTGAAACACTATACGAATATTGGGAAAGGTTTAAACAACTTGTTGCTAACTATCCACACCACCAAATACCTGAACAACTTTTAATCCAATACTTCTATGAAGGTCTCCAGCCCTTGGATAGAAGTATGGTAGATGCAGCCAGTGGAGGAGCCTTGGTGAACAAAACACCTGAAGCAGCCAGGAAATTAATTTCCAACATGGCCGAAAATTCACAATAGTTCGGCGCAAGGACAGATGGCACCATTAGACGTGTAAATGAGGTAAGCCATGCTAATTTAGAAAAACAGATTTCAGATTTAACTGCTTTGGTTAGGCAACTGGCTGCAGGACAATTGCAAAAAGCCAGGGTGTGTAAAGGGGAGGGGGTGGTCTCCTACTTCCTCTTCAAGTTTATCTTGCAAAAATAGAAAGTCCTAGTCTAATCCTACTCTTATCTCTTTATCAAGTGAACTCAATCCCTTTATCCTTCTATGATTGTTAGACTGTTTTGTATGCCCTTAGCTTCAATCCAATTTGATGTACTTTTGATATTTAGTGTAAATAAATAAAGTGCATGTTTGATTCATGTTATTTGGTATAATTCTGTGTAAGACCCTAAAACTGGACACTTATAGAGACTCGTGTTAGTTTTAAATGTTCACAACCATTGGATAAGTCTGGGGAGATTTATCCTGCCAAGGCTGATACTGGTGTGCCACCAAGTGTTGGGATGGCCTGTCTCGGCCATCAGGGTAAGACCCAAGGCACATGCAATATGGGATTACTCGTATCATTGAACCGGACCAGATTTCTAGTGTTGCCCTGGACCTTGGAGACAGATGGGCAAAACTGGAAAGTTACACCTGACCCCTAAACTCGATTATGACACTTCACTAGGTGTCGGATCGGGCTGTCTTTGATATGCCAATCAGTGAGATCCTTAGCGGGGATCAAAACCTGGGTATGATGGGACACTCTGAGAATTCATCTGAGTGGGTGATCATAGTGACCGGATCAGCCCCTTTGTCAGACAAAGGTAATGATCGGGAATGCACTCTCTCTGATGGAAACCAAACTGCCGGCAATTGATTTCAATCGTTGGAATTTTGTTTTGCAAAATTAATATATATATATATATATATATATATGTATACGTACGGTTTCAAAATGTTTGCAAATGGTTTTAATTCTCGGGATCCATGTGAGTAGAGAGTGCGGCACTGTTCCTTGCAGCTGAGGGAGATGTCCTCTCTTGTCGAGCAATGCTTGATCATTAAGGGCTGAGAGGTTAAGTGTAAGACCATTTAGAATAGTATCTGATGGGTTAATCTTGCACCTACCCATAGTCCCTGGGCTTTTATAAGATGGCTTGGCCCAGGGACCACTTAATGTAAGTGTTGGGCCCATAGGGTCCATGTGATGGGCTCATGGGTTTACTGAGCTTTTCAGTGAATTCAACTAGGCCTTGTAATAAAGGCTGAGCCGAACCTTTGTGGCTGGTGTGTAGATCAATGCTTGGGTCCCACGCCATACAAAGAAGCCCAACTGGACAGCAGATTGGAAACTAGTTAAGCACTGAGCACTTAAATTGGCCAAAAGCCCATTTCGAGTTGGGCTGATATGATCACCCATCTATGGGGCGTATCTGGGATTAAAGTTAGAAAAGGATAGGGCCTTTTAATCTTATCCACTTTGGGAGACCAAATTCAAATCAGATTTGAATCTGGTAACCTCCTGATATGATTAGAAGTAAGCTAACTTAATATGCAAATAGGATTAAGATCATCCCCTATCCAAATACTGATTTGGATTGGGATAACTCCTAATTAGGAGGTTTCTTAATCAAGAAGAAAGGGGGAAGACTCTAAGAGAGAGAAATCAATATCAGATTTTGAACCTAAGAGTTTTTGAAAAAAAAAGCAAGCAAGAAAGCATCCCTGCGAATAAAGATTGGATCTCATACAGACTCCAAAAAGAAGAGAAGCTATTCAGCCATCTTCATCCCAGGAGTTTTCCTCCAGCCGCCGCCATTCTTCCTTATAGAGATTCGATCTTTGAAGAAGAAAGAAATCAAGAAATTGTTTCTTGACATCAGCTTTGCAGAAAAGACTGAAAAGAACAAGTGCTTAGAGTTTCCAGAGGATTCTTGCAAAGGATCCAGTGTGTAGGACGCACTCTACTAGTTCCGTTCCACATACAGCTGTGTCATCTTCAGCAGGAGCGGATCTTGGTGTCCTCCTTGGGCGTGAACACCAACTTTGGGAGATACTGCTTCTCTGGATCAGGTATAATTCCTCCCTTTCCTTTTGGTTCAGATCTAGTTCGATTATGGTTCAAATAGGATCCTTGAATATTATAATCTAAATTCAGGGAATATGATTCCCAGTTGGAAAAAGGTTGGAAAATTTTTGAAATTCGCCCACCCATTCCGCAACCTTCATGGCATCCATTAGATGGATCCTACCATTCTTTCAGTGGTATCAGAGCCACAGGTTCGAATCTTGAACCAAAAGAAAATCAGATCTGAACCTGCGCAGATGGATAGAAGATGTTCTGCCAAGGTTTGCGCATATTGTTTTCTTTATTTCAAGAAACTGTTTCTTGTTAAGGGCGATTGATCTGAAATTAATTTTTGTTAAATTCAAATTTTATTTAGAACTGTTCATTATTTATTTTGATTTAATGGACTATTCGAACCTGGAGATCGCAATGCAGATTTGGCGCAGATGGTCTGTGCACCATTTTTCCCTTTTATTCATTCTTTTTATTCAATTCAATCTGTAAAGATTTTTTTTTATTTTCTAGACTGAATGTATAGGATTTGATCAAGAATGTAATTAATTAATAGAAATAGGATTTCTATAATTTTTTATTTTCTTGATTAAAGAAGAAGGAAGAAGAAGGCGGCGTTGGAGATTTGCAGTTGGAGAAATCGCTTTCTGCGATTTGCAGTTTGTGAAACTGCAACCCTAGTGATTAACCTCTGTTTTGCAGGTGGTGCAAACAGTCCATATTTGATTTGTGATTGTTTAAAATTGAAATGATTAGTTTCAGATCTTTCATGGATTAATTCTTGAATTGAAAATCAGTTTTGGACAATTTCGGACTAGATTGGACCAAAACTGTTTGGACCGAATCTAGGGTTCGAAGGGGACTGTTTTCAGTCCACTTTTCTCCCTCTTGCAGTTCCAAATCTGATGTTCAATTACAGGGATTAATTCGGCCCACCTGTAAAGCCCAGTTTTAAAAGGTTAAAACTACAGAAGCCCACTCTTGTGAAAAAAGCTGTATGGGCCGAATTGCTATCTGCGATTCAGCCCATACACCTGGTAGACAATAATTGTTAATGTTATGTTTTTAAATGGACTGTTCAATGGGATTTACAGTAGTTACTTGATTGGATCAATTCTTCCTTTACATGTGATGTTTGGATGTTTGATGTGCTGCGACCATGGGCCATAAGCACTTGGCCCATGATGACTCGTTAGTGGCTCTTGCGCACACCATGGCTGAATGCACATCATTGCCATGGTGTCCCAAAAGGTCATTGGATGACCCCTCCTTACTTGGTGGGCCCCACAACCCTGAAAAGGGATGCGTACAAAAACCCTAGCCGATTAAGGCCCACCAGAAATCTGACTTTATATAAGTCAGTGAGAGCCACTCTGGTTTGACCTAAATTAGAACTAGGGCGTAATTTTGTTCCCTCCAGCAAATATGAGTGCATGTGATAGGCAGATCCATATGATGGACTCTCTAAAGGCTTTCCGTCATTAGCACAATGATGGGTCCTTTAGTAATGAGGAAACACAACATAAAATTGGGCTATCCATTTGCTGTTGGGTCTGTCAGAGTGTTTCATAAGATGATAGGGGCGTCATAGACCGATGTGGGAGAGGCTTCACCAGAAAATGGGAACTCTCTCACGGTACCTTAGCGTAACCTGAATATGATGGGTGAGCACTCACTGGACAGAAAGGTTTACCTGAAAACAGCTCTGAACCTTGTCTGACAGAGGCCAAAGGGAAACTCATTCGATGAGTGGATATGATCCGTCACAGAAAGGTGGTGGGGTTATGCAGCTGAAACAGTTGGTCTCATGCACCCTATGTGATTTCCCACATTTCCAGAGAGATTTCGTCGTCTCCGTCACTGAGTGAGGAGGGAAATCTCAGAGATGAACAAATGGAAATGGAACATAGATTAAAAACCATATCTATGTAGGTAACATGAATCAAACTAAGGTTGTGGACTAACATCTTTGTTGTTTTATTAGAAAATGGCAAACGGTCAATTCGCAAAGCTTCCATACGATAACAAGCTTAAGGGCCCAAACTATGCCGACTGGTACAGAAATCTTATGCTGGTCCTAACTTCCGAAAATTTAGATAAGGTGGTGAAAAATCCTACCCCGGAGCGTCCGGGTGATAGGGCTTCTGAGGCCCATAGGAGGGACTACCAAGATTGGGAGGATAAAAACTCCCTAGCCCGCTGCTTTGTCATTGCCTCACTAGACAACTCAATACAGAGGCAGTTCGATCAGATCGAACTAGCCAAGGACATATTGGACAGTCTAAAGACAATGTATGAAGAGCAGAACCGTTCTAGTCGACAGAAGGTCCTGAAACTGTTCATTACCGCGCAGATGTCCAAAGGGCAGAAAGTTCATGACCATTGTCTTCGGATGATGGGCTACATTAACGAACTCGAAGCTCTTGGATTCGGGCTAGATCATGGCACGCAAGTGGATGTCATCCTGAATTCTTTGCCCTCTTCCTTCAATGCATTCACAATGAACTACAACATGAACAAGCTGAATGTCAGCATCCAGGAACTCAGCAATATGTTGCAGAGGGCCGAGAATCTACTCAAGAAGGATGACCCTGTGGTTATGCTTGCTGAAGCTAACAAATCGGGCAAGAAAAAGAGAAAGGCAAAGAAGCCCCAAAAGAAAGCTGCCAAGCCTAAGAAGAAGAAGAAGAACAAGGCATCTGATGTCTGTCACTTCTGCAAGCAGACCGACCACTAGAAGAGGAACTGTCCTGCCTACCTGGAATCTAAGAAAGGTAACGTCGAAACTTGTGTCATAGAAACTAATATGTTAGTTACTTCTGTGTCCTGGTGTGTTGACTCCGGGGCTTCAACTCTTGCATGTAACTCACTGCAGGGGTTCAAAGTTAGCAAAAGATTGAGTGAAGGCAAAGTGACACTATTCTTGGGAACGACTACAAATGTTGCACCTGCAACAATAGGAACCGTAGAATTAGTATTTAGAGAAGGAGTGCTTGTACTTAAAGATTGTCTTTATGTACAGAAATTGAGAAGAAATTTAATTTCTGTTTCTAAACTGTGTGCTAATGGATATACTGTTTATTTTAGTAATATGATAACTGTTAAATGGAATAACAAATTCATCGCATGCGGGGAACTGGAGAACGGTCTCTATGTTCTACATCCTTCTCTGGAAACTAACTTAACCGAAACTATGTCGGTCAAAAATCCCAAGAAAAGGAATCGTGATACAGTAAATCCCACGTGCCTCTGGCATTACCGACTTGGCCATATCGGTGTTGACCGAATCACAAGTCTGGTAAAGGATGGTCCTTTAGATTTTCTAACCGTAGAAAATCTTCCCACTTGTGAGCCTTACCTACAAGGTAAGATGACTAAGCGGCCATTTGACGGTAAGCCTGAAAGATCTGCAGGCACACTTGACCTAATACATACTGATGTATGTGGTCCCTTGATTGTTAGGACACAGAATCAACACGTGTATTTCATCACCTCTATAGATGATTTTTCATGATATGGTTACGTGTACCTAATGAGACACAAGTCTAAATCCTTTGAAAAGTTCAAAGAGTTCAGACAAGGATCCAGTGTGTAGGATGCACTCTGCTAGTTCCGTTCCACATACAGTTGTGTCATCTTCAGCAGGAGCGGATCTTGGTGTTCTCTTTGGGCGTGAACACCAACTTTGGGAGATATTGTTTCTCTGGATCAGGTATAATTTCTCCCTTTCCTTTTGGTTCGAATCTGGTTCGATTATGGTTCAAGTAGGATCCTTGAATATTGTATTCTAAATTCAGGGAATATGATTCCCAGTTGGAAGAAGGTAGGAAAATTTTTGAAATTCGCCCACCCATTCCACAACCTTCATGGCGTCCATTAGATGGATCCTACCATTCTTTCAAAGATTAGATCAAGTATTTAGATCTGGAAGGACTCTTCTCAGTTTCTTGTTCTTTGATTCGTATTAAACCTCCTCTGCGAATTGGGCTGCTGTCAGGCTTTTCTGCAAGTTGGGCTTCAGCTGCGGATTGGGCCTTCCTACGAATTTTCTGTGATTTTGGGCCTGGATTTGACTTCAATGCGGGCAGAATTTGCAAAATCCCAAAACATGAAAGTTGTGGCTCCTTCTCTTATCTTTCCAGTGGGTCTTGAATCAGCCCAATCAAAGTTCGGATACGCGAGTTAGGACCAGATTACTGAACGCTACTGAAACTGTGAAAAATCATCCTATTTGCCTTTCTTTACTCCTAATGCCTTTTTTCATGCCCTGAACCGAAATACAAGAGATATGAGTCCAATTAAGTACTAATCAGGTATGGAAGACAAAATAATTGGGGATAAAAATGTGATAAATTGTACCCTCATCAGTGTGTGGTATCTGTTCGATCCCTGGTCATCCTACGGACATGTGTCCATCACTACAGGATGGATCGATGCAGCAAGTAAATGCCGTAGGAGGATTCCCGGGTCAGCATCGACGCAAATATGACCCCTACTCCAATTACTACAATCCCGGGAGGAGGGATCATCCAAATCTAAGCTACGGGAACCAAGGAGGACAGTAGAAATATCAGCCTCAATTTTTCAGTCGACAGTCCCAATTTTCAGCACCTATCACAACGCAAGGCCAACCCTCAAATTCAGGTATGTCATTAGATGAAATAGTTAAGGCTCTAGCTACTAACACTCAGCAATTTAAGCAGGAAACAAGAGCCAGCATTCAGAATTTGGGGAACCAAATCAGCCAACTTGCCACTTCCATTAGCTAGTTGGAGGCACAGAACTCCAGGAAACTACCATCCCAAACGGTAATCAACCCAAAGGAGAATGCAAGTGCAGTAGTGTTGAGAAGCGGAAAGGAGTTGCAACCCCAACCGAGCTCACCATCGAAGGCAGCTAAGGGAGACAAGGAAGATGAGAGACACGGGTCAAACGAAGGCCCCATTGAGGTAATATCCTACCCCCCTCTCCCTAAAGTTACTAATGCTGATATACCACATTTTCCTACTAGGTTGGAAAAGTCCAAGAAGGAGGAATATGAGCAGGAAGTCGTAGAAGCCTTCAGGAATGTGGAAATCAACATCCCCTTGTTAGATGCTGATGAAAGAATGGTAGGATCCATCTAATGGACGCCAAAAAGGTTGCGGAATGGATGGGCAAATTTCAAAAATTTTCCTACCTTCTTCCAACTGGGAATCGTATTCCCTAAATTTAGACTACCATATTCAAGAATCTTACTTGAACCATAATCGAACCAGATCTGAACCAAAAGGTAAAAGGGAGGAATATACCTGATCCGGAGAAGCAATATCTCCCAAAGATGGTGTTCACGCCCAAAGAATACACCAAGATCCATTCCTGCTGAAGATGACACAGCTGTGGATGGAACAGAACCAGCAGGGTGTGTCCTACACACTGGATCCTTCACAAGAACCCTCTGGAAACACTGAACACTGAGTCTTTTCAGTCTTTCTTGCAAGACTGATGTCAAGAACTGATTTCTTGACTTCCTTTTGCTGCAAAGATCAAATCTTGCAAGAGAGAATGGTGGCGGCTGGAGGACGACTCCTGGGACAAAGATGGCTGAACTTGCTTCTCTTCTCTCTGGAGTACAAACGAGATCTGATCTCAATTCGCAGGAGGTATCCCTTGTGTATCAAAAAGTGGTTTGAAATCTAATATTTCTCCACCTCTTGTTTTTCCTCTTTTCTTCTTGATTAAGAAAACTCCTAATTAGGAGTTATCCCAATCCAAATCAGTGTTTGGATAGGGGATAATCTTAATCCTATCTGCAGATTAAGTTAGCTTACTCCTGATCTTATCAGGAGGTTACTAGATTCAAATCTAATTTCAATTTGGTCTCCTAGAGTGGATAAGGTTAAAGAACCTATCCTTTTGCTAACATTAATCTCAGATTTGCCCCATATGGGTGATCATATCAGCCCACCTCGAAATGGGCTTTTGGCCCATTAAGTGTTCAGTGTTTAATTACTTTCCAATCTGCTGCCCAGTTGGGCTTCTTTGTATGGCGTGGGACCCAAGCATTGATCTACACACCAGCCACATGGGTTCGGCCCAGCCTTTAATACAAGGCCCAGCCGAATTCACTGAAAAACTCAGTAAACCCCTGGGCCCATCATATGAACCCTATGGGCCCAACACTTACATTAAGTGGTCCCTGGGCCAAGCCACCTTATAAAAACCCAGGGACTGTGGGCAGGTGCAAGATTAGCCCATCAGGTACTATCCTAAATGGTCTTACACTTAACCTCTCAGCCCTTAATGATCAAGCACTGCCCGACAAGAGAGGACCTCTCCCTCGGCTGCAAGGAACAGTGCCGCACTCTCCTCTCACATGGATCCCGGGAATTAAAACCATTTGCAAACATTTTGAAACCGTACATATATATATAAATATACTAATTTTGCAAAACAAAATTCCAACGATTGAAATCAACTGTCGGCAGTTTGGTTTCCATCAGAGAGAGTGCCTTTCCTGATCATTACCCTTTGTCCGACAAAGGGGCTGATCCTGTCACTATGATCACCCACTCAGATGAATTCTCAAACTGTCCCAACATACCCAGGTTTTGACCCCCATCTAAGGATCTCACTGAATGGCATATCAAAGACAGCCCGATCCGACACCTAGTGAAATGTCATAATCGAGTCTAGGGGTCAGGTGTAACTTTCCAATTTTTCCCATCTGTCTCCAAGGTCCAGGGCAATACTGGAAATCTGGTCCAATTCAAGGATTCAAGTAATCCCATACTGCATGTGCCTCGGGTCTTACCCTGGTGGCTGAGACAGGCCATCCCAACACTTGGTGGCACACCAGTATCAGCCATGGCAGGATAAATCTCCCCAGACTTATCCAACGGCTGTGAATATTTAAAACTAACACGAGTCTCTATAAGAGTCCAGTTTTAGGGTCTTACAAAGAATTAAACCAAACAACATGAATCAAACATGCACTTTTATTTATTTCCACTAAATAGCAAAAGTACATCAAATCGGATTGAAGCTAAGGGCATACAAAATTGTTTAACAGCTCCCACTTGCACTTAGGTCCAATCTGGTACAAGCCGGAGTCCCATACTTTCCACATGTTTCTCAAACACCTTCTGTGTCAGTGGCTTAGTCAATGGGTCTGCCACATTATCCGCTGATGCTACATTGTGAATTAGGACGTCCCTTCTACCAACGATCTCCCGTAGTACATGGTACTTTCTCTCGATGTGCTTTGACTTCGAGTAAGCCCGAGGCTCTTTAGCCTGGGCGATCGCTCCATTGTTGTCGCACAACAACGGGATGGGTGATGTGCTGGATGGAGTCGCTCCCAATTCGTGTATGAATTTCTTCATCCACATGGCTTCCTTCGTAGCTTCACTTGTGGCAATGTACTCGGCCTCGGTTGTGGAGTCTGCAGTGGACCCCTGTTTGCTGCTTTTCCACCAAACAGCACACGATCCTATCGGGAAAACATACCCAGATGTAGACTTTCTATCATCAGTATCTGACTGGAAATCAGCATCGGTATACCCTAGAACTTGCAGTAAACTACCATCGAATACCAGACAAAACTCTTTTGTCCTTCGAAGGTATTTGAGTATGTTCTTCACAGCAGTCCAATGCTCCTACCCTGGGTTTGCTTGGAATCTGCTTACCACACTCACCGCCTAAGCAATGTCCGGGCGAGTGCACAGCATGGCATACATGATGCTCCCTACGGCTGAGGCATAGGGAACGTCTCTCATGCTCTCAATCTCCTCAGAAGTCTTGGGAGACATCTTCTTGGAGAGAGTGACTCCGTGCCTGAAAGGAACGTTTCCTTTCTTGGAGTTCTCTATGCTGTATCTTTTGACAATTTTGTCAATATAAGCAGCTTGGGATAATCCAATTATCCGCTTCAATCTATCTCTATAGAGTCGAAGACCCAGTATGTATGAAGTTTCTCCAAGATCTTTCATGGAGAACTGCTGTGATAGCCATACCTTGACCAAAGTCAACATTCCTACATCATTCCCAATGAGTTGGATATCATCCATGTACAACACCAAAAAGGTGATCTTATCCCCATTGGATTTCCAGTAAACACAGGGCTCATCCGGATTTTGCTCAAAGTCAAACGTTTTGACTACAGAATAAAAATGGATGTTCCAACTCATAGAAGCCTACTTTAGTCCATATATGGATCTGTTGAGTTTTCATACCATGTGTTCCGGACCAGCAGCAATGAAGCCTTGCGGCTGCTGCATGTAGATATCTTCAATAAGATCTCCATTCAGGAACGCGGTTTTGACATCCATTTGCCAAATCTCGTAGTCATAGTACGCTGCTACAGCTAGGAGGATCCTAATGGATTTAAGCATGGCCACGGGCGAAAAGGTTTCCTCATAATCGATGCCTTCTTTCTGAGTATACCCTTTCGCCACCAAACGAGCTTTGTAGGTCTCAATCCTGCCATCGGGGCCCTTCTTCCTCTTGTAGATCCATTTGCAACCAATTGCTTTTACCCCGGAGGGTGGGTCTACTAGAGTCCAGACTCCATTGGTCTCCATCGAGTCCATCTCAGCTCTCATGGCCTCTACCCACTTCTGGGAATCTATGTCTAACATAGCTTCAGCGTAAGTCACGGGATCCTCTTCACTAGTCAAGGCTTCCACCAGGTAACTATCCTGGTCATAACCATATCGGACTGGTGGTCTGGATACCCGGGTGGACCTTCTAGGTTGGTCATTACCTAGAACTTGTGGGATATCTCCCACTGCTCCTGAGCTCTCCTCATCAAGAACTATTTCCTGACGATGGGTGTCCAGGATGTATTCGGATTCTAAGAATTGGGCGTTTCGACTGCAAAACACTTTCTACTCACTTTGGTCATAGAATAGATTACCCACCGAATCCTTTGGGTAGCCTATAAACAAGCAACGACTGGTTTTAGATTCCAACTTGTCTGCACTTGTTCTTTTAACGTGTGCAGGACAACCCCAAATCTTCAAGTGTCTTACACTTGGCTTCCTTCCGGTCCAAAGTTCATATGGAGTTTTCGGAACTGATTTGGTTGGAACCCGACTCAGCACGTCGATAGCAGTCTGTAATGCGTATCCCCAAAAGGATGTGGGCAATTATGAGTGTACGAGAAGTGACCGGACCATGTCCAACAAGGTCCTATTCCTCCTCTCTGAAGCACCGTTGAGTTGAGGTGTAGCAGGAGGAGTTAATTGTGACACTATCCCGTTGACCTTTAAGTAGTCCCTGAATTCGTCAGAGAGATACTCGCCACCTCGATCTGATCGAAGGGCCTTAATTTCTCTCCCTAACTGTTTCTCAACTTCCTATCTGAACTCTTTGAACTTTTCAAAGGATTCAGACTTATGTCTCATTAGGTACACGTAACCATATCGTGAAAAATCATCTGTAAAGGTGATGAAATACACGTGTTGATTCCGTGTCCTAACACTCAGGGGACCACATACATCATTATGTATTAGGTCAAGTGTGCCTTCAGATCTTTCAGGCTTACCGTCAAATGGCCGCTTAGACATCTTACCTTGAAGGCAAGGTTCACAAGTGGGAAGATTTTCTACGGTTAGAAAATCCAAAGGACCATCCTTTACCAGCCTTGTGATTCGGTCAACACCGATATGGCCAAGTCGGTAATGCCAGAGGCACGTGGGATTTACTGTATCACGATTCCTTTTCTTGGGATTTTCGACCGACGTAGTTTCGGTTAAGTTAGTTTCCAGAGAAGGATGTAGAATATAGAGACCATTCTCCAGTTCCCCGCATGCGATGAATTTGTTATTCCGTTTAACAGTAATCAGATTACTAAAATAAACAATATATCCATCAGCACACAATTTAGAAACAGAAATTAAATTTCTTCTCAAGTTCTATACATAAAGATAATCTTTAAGTACAAGTACTCCTTCTCTAAAAACTAATTCTACGGTTCCTATTGCCGCAGCTGCAACACTTGCAGTCATTCCCAAGAACAGTGTCACTTCGCCTTCACTCAACCTTTTGCTAACTTTGAACCCCTTTCTTAGATTCCAGGTAGGCAGGACATTTCCTCTTCCAGTGGCCGGTCTGCTTGCAGAAGTGACAGACATCAGATGCCTTGTTCTTCTTCTGCTTCTTAGGTTTGGTAGTTTTCTTCTGGGGCTTCTTTGCCTTTCTCTTTTTCTTGCCCGATTTGTTAGCTTCGGCAAGCATAACCACAAGCTCATCCTTCTTGAGTAGATCCTCGGCTCTCTACAACATATTGCTGAGTTCCTGGATGCTGACATTCAGCTTATTCATATTATAGTTCATTGTGAACGCATTGAAGGAAGAGGGCAAAGAATTTAGGATGGCATCCACTTGCGTGCCAAGATCTAGCCTGGATCCAAGAGCTTCTAGTTCATTAATGTATCCCATCATCCGAAGACAATGGTCATGAACTTTCTGCCCTTTGGACATCTGTGCGATCATGAACAATTTCAGGACCTTCTGTCGAGTAGAACGGTTCTGCTCTTCATACATTGTTCATAGACTATCCAATATGTCCTTGGCTAGTTCGATCTGATCGAACTGCCTCTGTATTGAGTTGTCTAATGAGGCAATGACAAAGCAGTGGGCTAGGGAGTTCTTATCCTCCCAATCTTGGTAGTCCCTCCTACGGGCCTCAGAAGCCCTATCACCCGGTCGTTCCGGGGCAGGATTTTTCACCACCTTGTCTAACATTTCAGAAGTTAGGACCAGCATAAGATTTCTATAACAGTCGGCATAGTTTGGGCCCTTAAGCTTGTTATCGTCTAGAAGCTTTGCAAATTGACCGTTTGCCATTTTCTGATAAAACAGCAAAGACGTTAGTCCATAACCTTAGTTTGATTCATGTTACCTACATAGATATGGTTTTTAATCTATGTTCCATTCCCATTTGTTCATCTCTGAGATTTCCCTCCTTTCTCAGTGATGGAGATGAAGAAATGTCTCTGGAAATGTAGGAAATCACATGGGGTGCGTGAAGCCAACTATTTCAGCTGCATAACCCCACCACCTTTCTGTGACGGACCATATCCACTCATCAAATGAGTTTCCCTTTTTGGCCTCTGTCAGACAAGGTTCATAACCGTTTTCAGGTAAACCTTTCTGTCCAGTGAGTGCTTACCCATCATATTCAGGTTACGCCAAGGTACCGTGAGAGGGTTCCCATTTTCTGGTGAAGCCCCTCCCACATCGGTCTATGACGCCCCTATCATCTTATGAAACACTCTGACAGATCCAACAGCAAATGGATAGCCCAATTTTATGGTGCGTTTTCTCATTACTGAAGGACCCATCATTGTGCTAATGACGGAAGGCCTTTAGAGAGTTCATCATATGGATCTCCCTATCGCATGCACTCATATTTGCTGGAGGGAACAAAATTACGCCCTAGTTCTAATTTAGGTCAAACCAGAGTGGCTCCCACTGACTTTCATAAAGTCAGATTTCTAGTGGGCCTTAATCGGCTAGGGGTTCCGTACGCATCCCTTTTCAGGGTTGTGGGACCCACCAAGCAAAGAAGGGTCATCCAATGACCTTAAGGGACACCATCGCAATGATGTGCATTCAGCCATGGTGTGCGCAAGAGCCACTAACGAGTCTTCATGGGCCAAGTGCTTATGGCCCATGGTCGCAGCACATCAATCATCCAAACATCACATGTAAAGGAGGAATTGATCCAATCAATTAACTGCTGTAAAGCCCATCGAATAGCCCATTAGAATCTAAATCATTAACAATTAATGTCTACTAGGTGTATGGGCTGAATCACAGTTAGCAGTTCGGCCCATACAGCTTATCTCACAATAATGGGCTTTTGGAGTTTTAACCCTTTAAAACTGGGCTTTACAGGTGGGCCGAATTAATCCCTGTAATTAAACATCAGATTTGGAACGGCAAGTGTGAGAAATATGGACTGAATAATAGTCCCTTTCGAACCCCAGATTCGGTCCAAACTGTTTTGGTCCAATCTAGTCCGAAATGGTCCAAAACTAATTTTCAATTCAAGAATTAATTCATGAAAGATCTGAAATTAACAAACTTGATTTTAAACAAACACAAACCAACTATGGACTGTTCGCACCACTTGCAAAATAGAGGTTAATCACTAATGTTGCAGTTTCATAAACTACAAATCACAGAAAGCGATTTCTCCATCTGCAAATCTCCAACGCCGCCATCTTCTTCCTTCTTCTTTAATCAAGAAAAAAATAAATAACTTTAATCCTATTTCTATTAATTACATTCTTGATCAAATCATATACATTCAGTCTAGAAAAAAAAATATTTATAGACCGAATTGAATAAAATAAAGAAAAAAGGGTGCGCAGACCATCTGCGCCAAAACTGCACTGCGATCTCCAGGTTCGAACAGTCCATTAAATCAAAATAAATAAAGAACAATTCTAAATAAATTTTTGATTTAACAAAAATTAATTTCAGATCAATCACCCTTAACAAGAAACCATTTCTTGAAAAAAAAAAAGAAAGCAATCTGCGCAAATCTTGGAAGAACAACTTCTATTCATCTGCGCAGGGTCAGATCTGATTTTCTTTTGGTTCAAGATTCGAACCTGGCTCTGATACCACAGAAAGAATGGTAGGATCCATCTAATGGATGCCAAAAAGGTTGCGGAATGGATGGGCAAATTTCAAAAATTTTCCTACCTTCTTCCAACTGGGAATCATATTCCCTAAATTTAGACTACCATATTCAAGAATCTTACTTGAACCATAATCGAACCAGATCTGAACCAAAAGGTAAAAGGGAGGACTATACCTGATCCGGAGAAGCAGTATCTCCCAAAGTTGGTGTTCACGCCCAGAGAATACACTAAGATCCATTCCTGCTGAAGATGACACAGCTGTGGATGGAACAGAACCAGCAGGGTGTGTCCTACACACTGGATCCTTCGCAAGAACCCTCTGGAAACATTGAACACTGAGTCTTTTCAGTCTTTCTTGCAAGACTGAGTCTTTTAGTCTTTCTTGCAAGACTGATGTCAAGAACTGATTTCTTGACTTCCTTTTGCTGCAAAGATCGAATCTTGCGAGAGGGAATGGTGGCGGCTGGAGGAGAACTCCTGGGATGAAGATGGCTGAACTTGCTTCTCTTCTCTCTGGAGTACAAATGAGATCTGATCTCAATTCACAGGAGGTATCCCTTGTGTATCAAAAAGTGGTTCGAAATCTAATATTTCTCCACCTCTTATTTTTCCTCTTTTCTTCTTGATTAAGAAAACTCCTAATTAGGAGTTATCCCAATCCAAATCAGTGTTTGGATAGGGGATAATCTTAATCCTATCTGCAGATTAAGTTAGCTTACTCCTGATCTTATCAGGAGGTTACCAGATTCAAATCTAATTTCAATTTGGTTTCCTAGAGTAGATAAGGTTAAAGGCCCTATCCTTTTGCTAACATTAATCTCAGATTCGCCCCATATGGGTGATCATATCAGCCTACCTCGAAATGGACTTTTGGCCCATTAAGTGTTCAGTGTTTAATTACTTTCCAATCTGCTGCCCAGTTGGGCTTCTTTGTATGGCATGGGACCCAAGCATTGATCTACACACCAGCCACATGGGTACGGCCCAGCCTTTAATACAAGGCCCAGCCGAATTCACTGAAAAACTTAGTAAACCCCTGGGCCCATCATATGGACCCTATGAGCCCAACACTTACATTAAGTGGTCCCTGGGCCAAGCCACCTTATAAAAGCCCAGGGACTGTGGGCAGGTGCAAGATTAGCCCATCAGGTACTATCCTAAATGGTCTTACACTTAACCTCTCAGCCCTTAATGATCAAGCACTGCCCGACAAGAGAGGACCTCTCCCTCGGCTGCAAGGAACAGTGCCACACTCTCCTCTCACATGGATCCCGGGAATTAAAACCATTTGAAAACATTTTGAAACCGTACATGTATATATAAATATATTAATTTTGCAAAACAAAATTCCAACGATTGAAATCAACTGCCGGCAGTTTGGTTTCCATCAGAGAGAGTGCCTTTCCCGATCATTACCCTTTGTCGGACAAAGGGGCTGATCCTGTCACTATGATCACCCACTCAGATGAATTCTCAGACTGTCCCAACATACCCAGTTTTTGACCCCCATCTAAGGATCTCACTGAATGGCATATCAAAGACAGTCCGATCCGACACCTAGTGAAATGTCATAATCGAGTCTAGGGGTCAGGTGTAAAACTTTCCAATTTTGCCCATCTGTCTCTAAGGTCCAGGGCAATACTGGAAATCTGGTCCGGTTCAAGGATTCAAGTAATCCCATACTGCATGTGCCTCGGGTCTTACCCTGGTGGCTGAGGTAGGCCATTCCAACACTTGGTGGCACACCAGTATCAGCCTTGGTAGGATAAATCTCCCCAGACTTATCCAACGGCTGTGAATATTTAAAACTAACACGAGTCTCTATAAGTGTCCAGTTTTAGGGTCTTACACAGAATTAAACCAAACAACATGAATCAAACATGCACTTTTATTTATTTCCACTAAATAACAAAAGTACATCAAATCGGATTGAAGCTAAGGGCATACAAAACTGTCTAACAGTTGTTAGCTATGATTATAACCCTAGCAAGTGCACTAGTTATCAAGTAGTATAAAAATATTGTTCACACGAGGATTTAACAAAATAATTATTAGAAATACAGCCTTCCCTAATTATTTGGACAATCGAATTTCAGATTTGAGAATAAGAACTAATGAAAAAACAGAAACAGGAAAACAAGAGCAGAAGTAAGAATGCTGAAGTATGTAACAATTGGTTGAATTCGCTTGGGCTTTCGGTCCACCTAACCATTCTAATGAATATTAATGGATTACATTATCCAAGATAATTTGTCAATCCCATAAGCTGAAGTGTTTCCTGTTTTATTTAATATTCTCTCTCGAGATATACTAAAACTACTTCTATCAGGTAACCCCTCGATCTCTCGACTAGAGTTCTCAAGATAGAAGCGCATTAAGTCCAAGGAAAAACTATTATATTCAGATGAATCATGTGTATGTACCCCTATATACCATTCAATTCACACCATGAATTATGTGGTCAGCTATGTGAATTCCTCTCTCGATTCATTCACATACGCCTAATCAATTAAGAGATGGTCACTCCTAATAGCATTAAGCAAGATGATTCATAAACTATATGGAAATCACGATCTTGAATAAATTAGAATAGAAATATATTCATTGATATGATTAGACTTTCCACAACCCTAACTACAGATAAATTAGTTCATAGTAGCAGAAATAAAACAAACAAGAGGAAAGAAAGAACTCATGGTTTCACCCTTGGAGTTGAGATCTCCTCTTTTCCTTGCCGCCACCTCCTTCTTGCAGATTTCTTGCTTGATAGCTGGATTGCTCCTCTGCTTCTTGATGCCTCTCTAGTCCGCCCCCTACCCCTTTATATAGCTTAAGGGGAGGGGGTGGTCTCCTACTCTTTCTTGAAGTTAATCTCTCAAAAATAGAAAGTCCTAGTCTAATCCTACTATTATCTTTTTATCTAATGAACTCAATCTCTTTATCTTTATGGGATTACATCATAAATTTAGATCTGATAAGACTCTTATCAGTTTCTTGTTCTTGGATTCGTATTAGACCTCATCTGCGAATTGGGCTGCTGCTAGGCTTTTCTGCAAATTGGGCTTAAGCTGCGGATTGGGCCTTCCTACGAATTTTCCCCGACTTCGGGTCTGGATTTGACTTTGATTAAGGCCGATTCTGTGAAAGCCCAAAACATGAAAGTTGTGGTGTTTTTTCTTATCTATCCAGTGGGTCTTGAATCAGCCCAATCGGAGTTAGGATACGTGAGTAATGCCCAGATTACAGAACGGTGCTGAAACTGTAAAAAATCATCCGATTTGCCTTTCTTTGCTCCTGATGCCTTCTTTCATGCCCTGAACCGAAATACAAGAAATTTGAGTCTAATTAAGTACTAATTAAGTATGCAAGACAGAATATTTGGGGATAAAAATGTGATAAATTCTACTCTCTTCAAACCCCCCCACACTTAAACCTTGTCTGTCCTCAGGCAAGACAAAACTCAAAACAAAATTAAAACAGGAACAAGCTGACTATTTTTTTTTTGGATAAATCACAAAAGGGTATTTGTCCTCTCGCATGCCTTGATCCAAGTTTAATGATCCTTCCATTCATTTACTCTTTTTCGTCTTTAACTTGTCAAAGAATAATCTCTAATCACCAATCCTCATGCTCCCAAGTCGAATTAACAATCAAGGGGAGCAAGCATTTCATCGCATGAACATTTTAGGACTAAAGTAAGCATTCATTGCTTTAAAAGATTCAAACTGCTAGCTACCCTTAAAAAACAAGGAATGTTATCTTGCTTATGCATCACATCTCCACCACTTATCAAAATTTCAATGCATCAAAAGGTGAAACGGGGCTTGTGGTTCTAGGGGTGAGTGCATTTTATGCTCCATCTCACCCTTTTCTTTTGCTTTCTGTGTGAGTGCATTTTATGCTCCATCTCACACTAGCTCTTTTTCTCTCGGTGTGAGTGCATTTGATGCTCTTTTTCTCTCGGTGTGAGTGCATTTTATGTTCCATCTCACACTATCTCTCTCTCTCTTTTTTTTTCGGTGTGAATGCATTTTATGCTCCATCTCACACTAGTTCTCCTTTATTTATTTATTTATTTTTTATTTATTTTTTATTTTTGGATATCATCACCATTCTCAACCCAATCCATGAACTCATTATCATGTTCTCAACATGTCTAGCAAAACAAGTTCTAGAATAATCAAATAGGGGTTGCAATGAGATGCCTTCTATAGCCAAAAATTTCAGCTAGTCTTGCTTGCATCCTTTCCTGTCTATTCCACCTAAGCACATGATTCATGATAGTTTGAAATTATTCAAAAACAAGTCTCTAGGGAACAGAAATTTCAAAAGAAAAGGTTAAAAAGTTATGATCGAAGCATGCCAAAAAAATTATCAAATCCCTTAATCCCCCCCACACTTAAAGTATACATTGTCCTCAATGTATAGGAATATGCGTAAAAGGAGAGAAAGATTTAAGGGTACTTCCCTGAATGCCTTGTTGAGATCCTGCAGATGTGAGATACGAAAAAAAAACACACTCATAAATAACAAATAAAAACTGATAACTGAACAAAACAAACAAAAACTGAACTCGATGGGTTGCCTCCCACAAGCGCTCATTTTAAGTCGTGATCTTGACTTTCACCTTTCTTTCATGGCGGTTTCAAGGAGAGAATGGACCCATGGTGGATGGGTTGCTCTCCTTCAATATAATGCTTTAAACGCTGCCCATTTACCTTGAATGTATTTCCCTTTCCATTATGCAGTTCAATCGCTCCATGAGGGAATACCTTAGCCATTACAAAGGGTCCACTCCACCTGGTTTTTAACTTCCGACGTTTCCCCTTCTCATCCTTCATGGGTGGGCTTAAACCTGGAATAGGGGCCTGCACAATAGATGGGAGGAGTTTTGTGTGAGATGGAGGTAAACTAATAAAAGATGCATTATGAGTTGTAATTTCAAAAGAGTCTAGCTCAGAAGTCAAATTTCGCAATTCTGATTTCAGTACAAATTTCTGCTCTGCTTGTTGCAATTGATTAGGACTATTGTTAAGTGCAACTTTCAGTGTGTCTTCTGATTTAGATGTATCTACTTCAGCTGCCCAAACATCAATGCAATCAATTGCATATATTTCATGTTCAATTATGTTGGGACATTTCATGGTTTTAAATACATTAAACACCACTTCTTCACCATTGATTCTAAGAGTAAGTAGACCTTCTTTCACATCAATTAAAGCATTACCCATAGCAAGAAAGGGTCTCCCTAGAATCAATGGCATTGTCCTATCTTCCTCCATATCCAACACAATGAAATCAGCAGGAATGATGAAATTACCCACTTTGACTAAAACATCTTCTACTATTCCCCTAGGATATTTAATTCTTCGATCAGCTAGTTGCAGGGTAATAGTTGTAGATGTTAGTTCATGCAGTCCAAGTTTTTCAAAAATAGAATAAGGCATTAAATTTATACTAGCACCTAAATCACATAAAGTATTTTCAAATTCAGTATTCCCTATGGTGCTAGGTATAGAAAAACTCCCTGGATCCTTAAGTTTTCGAGGCATTTTATTTTGCAGAATGGTTGAACACTCTTCGTTTAGCTTTACCATCTCACAATCCTCCCACTTCCGTTTGTTCGACATCACCTCCTTCAAGAATTTGGCATATTTTGGCATCTGTGACAATACATCAAAAATGAGGAGGTTAATATGTATTTTTCTAAATACTTCTAAAAACTTCTCAAATTATTTGTCCAAGTTAGCTTTCAAAATTCTTCCAGGGTAGAGGATAGGGAGTTTAATAGCATCTAAATTCAGTTTAGGTGTACTCCCTTCAGTCTCCTTTTGCAAATCGGCTACATCAGCTTCCTTGTCATCCTTCTAGGTTTCGCCAACTGTCTTCCCACTTCTTAAAGCTATGGCGTTTACTTGCTCTCTAGGATTCTTCTCCGTGTTGCTGGGTAGTCGTCCCTCTTTTCTTTTTTACAACAGATTTACAATCTGCCCCATTTGAACTTATAAGTTCTTGATCGGTGCTTCCTGTTCTTGGAATTTTGCTTCAGTAGCATTGATGAACTTAGAAATCATCTCTTCCAAATTACTCTTTTTTTTTTGTGGGGGCGGCTGTTGTTGGAATCCCATGGGTGCCTTTTGCTGATTGTTGATCCATGAAAAGTTTGGATGATTCCTCCACCCTGGATTGTATGTGTTTGAGTAGGGATTGAAATTCGACCTACCAGCATGAGAGATAAAATTAGAATTCTCATGTGAAGTAAAAGGACTACTTAATGGACAATTAGTATGTCCTATTTGACCACAAAAATCACATGGGATGCTAGAAGATGTATTAATTGCTGCAATATTAAAAGTATCAAGTTTTTTGTTTAGATTAGCGAGTTGAGCAAATATGGCAGCAAGGTAATCGATGTGGTGTACTCCCCTCTGATTGGTTCGGTCATTGCTCCACTGGTAGTTGTTCGACACCATCTCCTCCACTAGGTCATAGGCTTCCTCTGGAGTTTTTCTCATGATTGTGCCACCTGCGGCTGCATCAATAATAGATCGATTAGAGGGGGTAATACCATTATAAAAAGTCTGAATTTGACATCAAGTTGGTATCCCATGATGATGACACTTCCTAAGCATCTCCTTGAATCGTTTCCATGCTTCATACAAAGATTCCCTCTCAAATTGAGCAAAAGTAGTGATATCATTAATTAGTTTTGTTGTTTTAGAGGGTGGGAAATACTTAGCCAAAAATTTTTGGGTTAGATCATTCCAAGTGGTGATACTTCCTGCAGGGAGTGAGTTAAGCCAATCTTTAGCTCTATCACGCAATGAAAGCGGAAATAATCTAAGCCTAATAGCATCATCACTAACTCCATTATGTTTAAATGTATCACATATTTCTAGGAAATTAACAATGTGTGCATTAGGGTCATCACTTGGCAACCCACTAAACTGAATACTTGTCTAAATTATCTGGATGATTGCAGGCTTGATTTCGAAATTATTAGCATGAATTGTGGGCTTGCAAACACTGGAAGTCGCCCCATCAATGGTTGGACAGGCGTAGTCCAAGAGGGTGCGATTTGCTTCTGCCATCTCTTCTTCAATCTCTATTGCTGGTTCGCCAATATCAACCTCCTCTCTTGTTCTACCTCTGTTGGCTCTTTGCAACAAGCGAAGGGTCCTCTCTATTTCAGGATCGAATTATGCTAGCCCCTCTCTTCTAGTGTGTGTCATGCACTAGTAAATCTGAAAAAGCAAGAATTCGAACAAACTAAAAAAAAGTAAACAAAATAAAATAATAAAAATAGAAATAAAAATCCAAATTAATCAAGGTTAACAAGTTCTAATATTATTTTAGGATTAAATCCCTAGCAACGGCGCCAAAAACTTGATAGCTATAATTATAACTCTAGCAAGTGCACTAGTTATCAAGTAGTATAAAAATATCATTCCCACAAGGATTTAACAAAATAAGTATTAGAAATACAGCCTTCCCTAATTATTTGGACAATCGAATTTCATATTTGAGAATAAGAACTAATGAAAAAATAGAAACAGGAAAACAAGAGCAAAAGTAACAATGCTGAAGTATGTAACGATTAGTTGAATTTGCTAGGGCTTTCGGTCCACCTAACCATTCCAATGAATATTAATGGATGAGATTATCCAAGATAATTTGTCATTCCCATAAGCTGAAGTCTTTCCAGATTATTTAATATTCTCTCTCGAGATACTAAAACTACTTCTATGAGGTAACCCCTTGATCTCTCGATTAGAGTTCTCAAGATAGAAGCGCATTAAGTCCAAGGAAAAACTATTATATTCAGATGAATCATGTGTATATACCCCTATATACCATTCAATTCACACCATGAATTATGTGGTCAGCTATGTGAATTCCCCTCTCGATTCATTCACATACGCCTGATCAATTAAGAGATGGTCACTTCTAATAGCATTAAGCAAGATAATTCATAAACTATATGGAAATCATGATCTTGAATAAATCAGAATAGAAATATATTCATTGATATGATTAGACTTTCCACGACCCTAACTACAGATAAATTAGTTCATACTAGCAGAAATAAAACAAACAAGAGGAAAGAAAGAACTCATGGTTTCGCCCTTGGAGTTGAGATCTCCTCTTCTCCTTGCCACCACCTCCTTCTTGCAGATTTCTTGCTTGATAGCTGGATTGCTCTTCTGCTTCTTGATGCCTCTCTAGTCCGCCCCCTAGCCCTTTATATAGCTTAAGGGGAGGGGGTGGTCTCCTACTCTTTCTTGAAGTTAATCTCTCAAAAATAAAAAGTCCTAGTCTAATCTTACTCTTATCTATTTATCTAATGAACTCAATCTCTTTATCTTTATGGGATTACATCATAAATTTAGATCTGATAAGACTCTTCTCAGTTTCTTGTTCTTGGATTCGTATTAGACCTCATCTGCGAATTGGGCTGCTGCCAGGTTGTTCTGCAAGTTGGGCTTAAGCTGCGGATTGGGCCTTCCTATGAATTTTCCCCGACTTTGGTCCCAGATTTGACTTCAATGCAGGTCGATTCTACGAAAGCCAAAAACATGAAAGTTGTGGACTTTTCTCTTATCTATCCAGTGGGTCTTGAATCAGCCCAATCGGAGTTCAGATACACGAGTTAGGCCCAGATTACTGAATGGTGCCGAAATTGTGAAAAATCATCCGATTTGCCTTTCTTTGCTCCTGATGCCTTCTTTCATGCCCTGAACCGAAATACAAGAAATATGAGTCCAATTAAGTACTAATTAAGTATGCAAGACAGAATATTTGAGGATAAAAATGTGATAAATTCTTCTCTCATCAGATGCTATAAAACAGATCCCAAAGTATGCAAAGTTTCTAAAAGAATTGTGCACTAACAAGAGGAGACTGCGAATCGATGAGAAGGTAAGGGTTGGAGAAAACGTTTCAGCTGTCATCAAGAGGACTTTTTCAGAAAAACGTGCTGATCCAGGTATGTTCACCTTACCTTGTGTGATTTGCAATAAATTAATCGAGCGTGCCATGCTAGACTTAGGTGCATCCATCAACGTCATGCCATACTCGATTTACTGTGCTTTGAGATTAGGTTCCTTGAAAGAAACTAGGGTTGTTATTCAGCTAGTTGATCATTCTAATGCCTACCCGAAAGGGATTGTTGAGGATGTGTTGGTGCAGGTTAATGATTTAATTTTTCCAGCCGATTTTTACATCCTGAAGATGGAGGAGGACACAGTCATGCTTTTGTTGTTCACTTGTCCCATACTTAGGTAGGGAAAATTTTGACATTGTACTCTAATTACATTATAATACAGATTATGGTCGACTAGTAGGGTTTAATCTCACTAGTTCGATAGCTTCTTCTTCTTCTTCTTCTTCTTCTTCTTCTTCTTCTTCTTCTCCTTCATCTTCTTCTTCTTCTTCTTCTTCTTCTTCCTCTCTCTCTCTCTCTCTCTCTTTCTCTCTCTCAGAATAGGACTAGTTCGAACCACTAAAACATGGTCTATACAGCACCAACATGCTTTCGACCAACTGAAGCAGACACTAGCCAAAGCTCCAACCATGTACCCATCAGGTGGTCGAGAATTTAGGATATAAATAACATCCAACTTAAAAGGCATTTGTCTACTAGCTCAGGAGAACAACGAAAAGGTCGAGTACCCCATCTATTATGCCAATAGAACTTTGAAACCAATAGAGAAGAACTACTCACACATGGAACAACAGTGTCTAGCGTTAGTCTTTTCTACACAGAAGTTCAGGCATTACATCCTAAGCCAAAAGGTGATCTGATCAAGTACTTCATTGATAGGTACCCACTCTCTAGAAGATTGGTCAAATGGATGATGCAGTTGAGTGAGTATAGTATTGAGTACACCCAACTCAGGGCAATAAAGTGTCAAGCAATCGCAAACCTTTTAGCTGCTTTCCCCACTATTGATGACTTCCTCATCTCCAAAGAGATACTTGGAGACCTCCCCCTCATCGCAGTAGTGGAGGAGGTAGAATGGGTTCTAACATTCGATGGTAGTAGCACCACTTCCTCTACAGGAGCCAAAGTTACATTGACTTTGCCTATCAGACAGACTCCAACTTACTCTTTCAAGCTGCAATTCCCTTACTCCCACAATATCACAGAATATGAAGCACCGGTGATGGGTCTAACAATAGCAAGGGATTCCAGGGCAAAGAAAGTAAAATTCATAGGAGATCTAAGCTAATGATTGGACAGATGGGGGGTAACACCATGGTAAAAGAATTAACAATCTTTTCATATAGAACACTGATCCAAAAACTGACCAAAGAACCTATGAACACCAAAATCGGGCCAAGAACATATATGCCGATGCTTTAGCCACCTTGGAATCTAAGATACAATTGAGTAGCGGACCAATTACCATAACAATTCAGATGTAGTGTGAGGCATCAACAGAGAGATTGGGTACTAGGTTGAGACAATGGATGATGTTAAGGAGGGCGATTGGAGGTATGGCGTAATAGAAAAACTAAATAACCCAACAACAACAATACAGGATGGTAAGGTGCTCTTGCGATTCCAACTGGTGAATAGGGTAATGTATCACTAGATAGCAAATGGAGTGTGGGCGAGATGCCTAGGACTTGCAGAAGTGGCAGTAGTGTTGAAAGAAACACATGAGCTTTTTTCAGGGACATAACGACGACATTGTACTAAAGGTTGTAGAGGTTGGGATACTACTGACTAGAAATGAAGGCAAATTCGGCTAAGGTGCAGAGTGACTATGGAAAGTGTGTACTAGAGGCTGATAAGAGAGAATGTATAGAGGAAGCCAGGGAGAAATCATTGCAAAACAAATAAAATACAAGCAACTCATGGCCTCTAACTTCAACAAGCTGGTAAAGACGCAAAAATTTAAAGAAGGGGACAAGGTTCTAAAGACAGTGCTACACGTGCAATAGGGGAAATCAGTTGGCAAATTTGCTCCTAACTAGGTCGGACCATACATTCTTAAGGAACCACAAGAAGGCCTTGGCAACCCCATGTGCGATGACATTCCCTAAAAATTCCAAGAAGGCCTTGGCAACCGTAAGCGCTACGACCTTGCTTGGCAACCCCAAGAAGGCCTTGACAACCCCAAGCGTGATGACATACCCTAGCAACCCCAAGAAGGCCTTGGCAATCCAAGTCTAATGGCATTCCCTGGCAATCCCAGGAAGGCCATGGCAAACCTAAGTGTGGTGATATTCCTTGGCAACCCCAAGTGCAATGACACCCCCTAGAAACCCCAAGGAGGCCTTGGCAACACCAAGTGCGATGGCACACCTTGGCGACCCCAAGAAGGCCCTGCCAGCCCAGGAACAATCCTACGTGCCCTAGCAACCCTAGGAAAACTTTGACAACCCAAGTGCGATGGCACACCCTGGCGATCCCAGGAAGGCCCTAACAGCCCTGGGAATGATCCTATATGCCCAGGCAACCCAAGCGTGATGACACACCCTAACAACCCCGTGAGAGGTTCTGCATACCCTCGCAACCCTAGGAGTGATTATGCATATCCTCACAACCACAGGAAGGCCCTGGTAACCTAGGAGCGACTGCATACCCTCGCAATCCCACAAAAGCCTTGATAACCCTCGTAAAGCGATCTTACGAAGCCCTGGCAGCCCCAGGCGCAACTTCAAGTTACCGTGCAACCCTAGGAAAACTTGGACAATCCTAAGTGTGGTACTTCCCTACCCCAGCGACCTCGTAAGTAATCTTATGGTGCCCCAGCAATAACTAGACACTAGTAAGTCACCCCACTATATCATAAACAAATAATAGAATACACGCTAAATAAATGGGGGGCTAAATCATAGCCCAAGATCGAGGCCACTTTTCACTCATAATACACCATCCAAACACATTAGTATCATCCTAAGATGATAACAAGTTCCTAGGAAAATAACAAACCTGATCAATGGAGATAGCAAAATAGATTGGCAAACAAGAATATAGTGCACATAAGGAAAAATGGCTTTCATTGAATCATATAAACAGTTGAATACTTATAATCATTGTTACAAAAATTCAAAATCTCTTATTGGCTAAACCAATTTTCGAGCATTTCAGTGATCTTCTCTAAACTCACCCTTTGCTCTTGAATATTAACAATTTCTTGATGCTCTTCCTAAAACTAAGTTAGCACCTTCTGCTGGCAAGCAGCCTCATCAAGAAGAGACGCTATCTTTTCCTCTATTTTTGAAATACAAGTGTCAGCAACCTTCAGCCTCTGAAAATGGCCAAGACCAAAATAGATGTGGATGAGGGTACCCTCTCCGTCGAATTCGACGGAGAGATCGTTAAATTCAATATTTTTGAAGCAATGAAATATCCATGTGAATGTCATTCGATCTGGTCTATTGATACCATCGATTCGATTGTGTAGGAAGTCTTTGGAGAGGAGGACATGGATGATGAACTGGAGTTCAATGCACAATGGAACAAGGAAAAGGAGTTTGATGCATCCTATGATAGTCCGGAACCAATGCCAAAACAAGAGGTAAGCAATTCTGATATTCCGTCGACATTTTCTCACAAAAAATTGCTACCTTCTATTTTGCAGGCTCCGGAGTTGGAACTAAAGACCCTACCTGATCATCTTAAATATGCATACTTGGGCGAAAAAGAGACGCTACCCATGATCATTGCGAAAGGGTTGACTGAGGAGTAGGAGGAGAGGTTCATCAAAGTCCTAAAGGAACATAAGGCGGCGATTGGTTGGACCTTAGCCGACATAAAGGGGGTCAGCCCCTCGATTTGCATGCATAGGATCCTTTTGGAAGATGGCGCCAAACCTATTAGAGAACCACAAAGAAAACTCAACCCGGTAATGAAAGAAGTACTTAAACTGTTAGATGAAGGGATAATTTATCCAATTTCGGACAGTAAATGGGTAAGCCCTATTCATGTTGTTCCTAAGAAAATTGGGATTACTATAGTAAAAAATCAAAATAATGAACTAATTCCCATGAGGGTACAAAGTGGCTGGCGAGTGGTAATAGATTTTCGAAAACTTAACCTGGCCACTTGAAAGGACCACTTTCCCCTACCCTTCATCAATCAGATGTTATAGAGATTAGCAGGTAAGGCCTTCTTTTGTTTTCTCGATGGGTTCTCAGGATATTATCAGATTTTTATTGCCCAGGAGGACCAAGAGAAAACAACCTTCACTTGCCCATTCGGCACCTTTGCTTACAGATGAATGCCCTTTGGTTTGTGTAACGCTCTAGGCACTTTTCAAAGATGCATGATGAGTATATTTTCTGATTTTATTGAGAAATGCATTGAAGTGTTCATGGATGATTTTACTGTCTATGGCGATTCATTTGATGACTGCCTAATTAGTTTAAGTAAAATTCTGAATTGGTGTGTGGAAACAAATCTTGTCTTAAACTATGAAAAATGCCACTTTATGGTGAAGGAAGGCATTATGTTGGGACATGTTATTTCAGCTAGAGGAATAGAGGTCGACAAGGCCAAGATTGATTTAATTGTGAGCTTACCCTACCCTACAAATGTTAGGAAGGTTCATTCCTTTCTTGGACATGCAGGTTTTTATCGTAGGTTCATCAGAGATTTTTCAAAAATTGCCCTGCCATTGTCCAATTTGCGGCAAAAGGATGTGCCCTACGATTTTGGTGATGAGTGCAAGGAAGCATTTGACAAACTCAAGAGGTTGTTAATAATTGCACCCATTATTCAACCACCTGATTGGAACTTGCCCTTTGAGATCATGAGCGATGCAAGCAACTATACGGTAGGGGCTGTTCTAGGTCAACAAATTGATGGGAAGAGCTACGTCATCTACTATGCTTCCAAAACATTGAATGCTACGCAAAGAAACTACACAACTACTGAAAAGGAGCTACTAGCTATTGTGTTTGCTTTAGGCAAATTTCGATCATATTTGTTTGGCTCTAAAGTAATTGTATTTTCTGACCATGCAGCTTTAAAATACCTACTAGCGAAGAAGGAGTCAAAACCGAGGCTGATAAGGTGGATACTCTTGCTCCAAGAGTTTGATTTAGAGATTAAGGATCGAAAGGGAGCTGAAAACTCGGTGGCGGATCATCTAAGTAGGTTAGTGAAAGATGAGGACTCCTCACCCATCTCTGAGTTGTTTCCTGATGAGCAATTGTTTCACATAAAAGGTATGGTTCCGTGGTATGCTGATATTGTGAACTACTTGGTCACCGGAATTTTGCCTAATTACCTTAGCAAATCCATGAAAAACAAAATCAGGTATGAGGCAAAATATTTTGTATGGGACGAACCCTATCTATGTAAATTCTGTTATGATCAAATGATTAGGAGATGTGTCCCTGAGGATGAGCAGATGTCGATTCTAACCTTTTGTCATAATTATGCTTGTGGTGGACATTTTGGGCCGAAAAGAACTGCTCGAAAGGTCTTAGATAGTGGGCTGTATTGGGCAACCCTATTTAGAGATGCATACTTGTTTTGTAAAAATTGTGAAAGATGTCAGCAAACAGGTACACTATATCGCAGGAATGAGATTCCCCAAACCCCCATTCTCATATGTGAAATATTTGGTGTGTGGGGTATTGATTTCATGGGACCCTTTCCTCCCTCTTGTGGTTTTGCTTATATACTTTTGGTAGTCGATTATGTCTCAAAATGGGTGGAAGCAAAGGCCACCAACACTGATGATTCTAAGTGTGTTGTAGGGTTTATCAAATCTAACATCTTCAATAGGTTTGGCATTCCCCGAGCCATCATAAGTGATCAAGGGACCCACTTCTACAATAGAGCCGTCGAAGTTTTGTTGAGAAGGTACGGGGTGCATCACCGAATCGCCACTGCTTATCGCCCCCAGACTAACGGACAAGCTGAAATTTCTAATAGAGAGGTAAAGTCTATCTTAGAAAAGATGGTGAATCCGGGAAGGAAGGATTGGAGCCTACGTCTAGATGATGCTCTCTGGGCATATCGAACAGCTTACAAAACCCCAATAGGGATGTCCCCTTACAGGTTGATTTTTGGCAAATCTTGCCACTTGCCGGTTGAAATTGAACATAGGGCCTATTGGGCAATCAAGCGATGCAATATGAATATGGAAGAAGCCAGAAAGGAAAGGAAGCTCCAATTGTGGGGGGATTTGATGAGACTAAAAAGTACCCTATTTTTATCCCCTAATATTCACTCTTTTACATTTATTTAGCACTTAAATGGATTCATTACTCTTGTATTTCGATTCAAGGCAAGAAAGAAGGCAATTGGAAGAAAACAGGGCAATTCGGATGATTTTGCATAGTTTTGGCAACAGTCAATAATCAGGGCATAACTCTCAATTCCGGACTCCGAATTGGACAATTCAAGAGGCATCAGAAAGACAAAAGAAAGGGCCATAACTTTTATGTTTTGGGTTTTGACAGGATCGGTCCGCATCAAATACAAAACTGGGCCCGAATTCGGAGCAAGTTCGCAGCCAGGCCCATTTCACAGCTGAAACCCAACTCGCAGAAGAGCCTTGTAGCAGCCCAAGTTTTTAAAGCAGCCCAACTCGAATTCAAGAGCCAAGAGTCCCAATTTCGAATGTAATCTCCTGAGAGAGAGTCTTATCAGATCTAAAGTTTTGAATGTAATCTTAGAGAGATAAGAAGATTGAGACTAGATCATTAGATAAGAGATAGGATAGGATTAGTTCAAAACAGATCAGGGCTATCTAGCTAAGGTTAATCTCCTAGAAGGAGTTGGAAAACAGCCATCTCCCTCAGCTATATAAAGAGGGGGGTGGACCAGCTCTAAGCATCACTCAAGCATCCAAGAAATCATCAAGCAACTCAAGCTACCAAGAAGAGCAGTTCTGCCTACTGAGAAGCAGAGCATGGAGGGATCGAAATTCATGAGCAGCTAAGCTTTTCTTTTCTGGTTCAAGGGGGGAGGTTCGATTGTGTCATCATGAGGTTCTGTATTTAATTCAAGTTCTTGCTTTTTAATTCAATTATTCATTGGTTCTTGTGCATATTCTCATTGGATGTTAATGTTAATTAGTCTGACAAATTAATTAGTGTTGATTTTCCTACTGCTATCCATGGTTCGGTGATCCGTAATTGTCACGAATAGTGGTACAAGTAGCAATTAGGTTAATATCTTTCTGGTTCAATTGTTCGTGACAGCCTTTGACCAATGTATTAACATGTTTTAACCTAAATGGAATCAATGGAATAAGATTCGATAATTGCAACTATCTCAATTATTGTTATTTTGGTTTAACTGTTTTCACAAAACTTAATGCTATCACTAGTTAATATGGAACGCTATCATACCCAGTCGATTAGTGATAAGTGTTGATCGAATGTTGGGTTTGGTCAACTGATTTAGGAAAACACAAGGTTTATTATGGATATCCTAATAAATCTAAGGTTAAATGCTTGAATTGCAAGACTACCAAAGTCTACCTATGATTGATGACCAATTGACTAACCTGAACCCTTGAATAAAAATTCGGTAAGGCTTATTTCTCTTGTTTGATATTGCTATTGCTTTTTTGTTCTTTTAGAAATTTTAATTATTTAATTTTCCCACTCAGTTATATTATTCATTCGGCTGAGAAATTATTCCCTAGTTCTCTATGGGATTCGACCTACTACCACTATTACTACAAAAATTTTATTGTGGGACTAGCATTAATTTTGAGGGCTTCGACAACCCGTCAGTTTCCTCATAATCGATTCCCTCTTTCTAAGTGTACCCTTTCGCCACAAGACGAGCCTTATAGGTCTCAACTTTACCATCGGGGCCCTTCTTTCTCTTATAGATCCATTTGTAACCAATTGCCTTTGCCCAAGGGGCGGATCTAATATAGTCCAGACTCCATTGGTCTCCATTGAGTCCATCTTAGCTCTCAAAGCATCTACCCACTTCAATGGAATCTATGTCCAACATAGCTTCCGAATAAGTCACAGGATCCTCCTTACTAGTCGTGTCTTCCACCAAGTAACTTTCTTGGTCATAGCAATAACGTACTGGAGGGCTAGAAACCCGGGTAGATCTTCTAGGTTATTTTCTAGAGCTGGTGGGATATCTCCCACTACCCCTGGGCTCTCCTCATCAAGAACAACTTCCTGATGATGATTATCCATGATGTAATCTTCTTCTATGAAATGGGCATTTCAACTGCAAAACACCTTTTTCTCTTTTTGATCATAGAACAAGTAAGCTACAGAGCCCTTGGGGTAGCTTATAAATAGGCAACGGCTGGTCTTGGATTCCAATTTGCCAGCACTAGTTCTTTTAACATGTGTTGGACAACCCCAAATTTTCAAGTGTCTCACACTTGGTTTCATACCAGTCCAAAGCTCATATGGAGTCTTAGGAACGGATTTGGTTGGAACCCGATTTAGCACGTAAATCACAGTCTCTAATGCGAAATCCCAAAAGGATGTGGGTAACTCTGAATGGACGAGAAGTGATCGGACCATATCTAACAGAGTCCGATTTCTCCTTTCTAACACACCGTTTAATTATGGTGTAGCAAGAGGAGCTAGTTGTGATACTATCCCATTGTCCTTTAAGTAGTCCCTGAATTCGTCAAAGAGATACTCGCCACCTCGATCTAATTGAAAGGTCTTAATTTCTCTCCCTAATTGATTCTCGACTTCTTGTCTGAATTCTTTGAACTTTTCAAAAGATTCAAACTTATGTCTCATTATGTACACGTAACCATACCATGAGTAATCATCGGTGAATGTTATAAAATAAATGTGCTGGTTTCGTGTCCTAACCCCACCACCTTCTGTGAAGGATCTCATCCACTCATCTTATGATCTTTCCCTTTAGCCTCTATCAAACAAGGTTCATAGCCATTTTAGGTTAAACCTTTCTATCTAATAAGTGCTCACCCATCAAGTTCGTGAACGCCATGGTACCGTGAGAGAGTCCTCTATTTTAGGATAGGCCCCTCCCACATCGGTTTATGATGCCCCTATCATCTCAAGAAGCAATCCAGCCAACTGCATTAGCAGATGGATAGCCCAATTTTATGGTGCATCTCCACCCACCAATACAGCCAACCTTCATACTAATGATGGAAGGCCTTTAGAGAGTTCATCATATGAAATTCCCTATCACATGCACTTATATTTAAATGGAGGGAACAAAAACCCCCTAGATCTGATTTAGGTCAAACCAAAGTGGTTCCCACTGGCTTTCATAAAACCATATTCAAAGTGGGCCCAAAATGGCTAGGGTTCCGGGATGTTCCTCTTGGGGAGAAATTGAAGTGGGCCCCACTGAGAAAGGAAGATCGTCCAATGATCTTAAGGGCACCATGGCAATGATGTGCATTCAGCCTTGGTTTCGAAAGAGCCACTATCGAATTAACATGGGCCAAGCACTTAGGACCCATGTACGCAGCACATTGCATCACATACATCACATGCATGGAAATCATAATTGATCTAATCAATTAAATAACTGTAAAACCCATAAATAAAGCCCATTTAATTCCATGATATTACCAATTAATATTATCTAGGTATATGGGCTGAATTGCAAAAACAGTTCGGCCCATATAGCATTTATGCTGAATTAGGCTAAAGCAGTTTTAACAGATTAAAACTAGGTTTTACAGATGTGGGCCGAATTGCATCTTGCAATTAACCATCAATCCCTCGGCCCATGTAGGAAATTTTAGGGCTAAGAACAGCCCCCATCGAACCATAGATTCAGTCCAACTAGTTTGGTCTAATCTAGTTCGAATGGGTCTAGGGTTTGGTGTTTAATTCAAGATCCAATTCAAGAAGATGATCTGAAATTAAACAATTGATAGATGACATTCAATAATTAGTAATCAAACAAAAAGGGGGCTGTTCGCAAGGTTGCAACCCTGCAAAACAAAGATCAGTTTGCAGTATGCAGTTTCCAAAACTGCAAATCGCAGATCGCTGAACCCGAATCTGCGAAATTCTCTCCTTTGCGCTTTCAGCTTCATTTTCGAATAATATAAAAATAAAAAACCTAATTTTTCTATTAATATTACATCAGATTCGAATTCCTATACATTCCATCTAAAAAAATACTAATAACATTAATTACAGACCAAGAATGAAAAGAATAAATCAGGAGGTGCATAGATTTCTTGCGCCAATGAAAGAATTCGATCTCCACCATATGAACAGCCCAAAAATCAAGAAAAATATATAGAACAATTCTAAATATAAATCAAATTAATAAAGATTTAATTTTAGATCATTCACCCAAAACTGGGAACTGGTTTCCCAAAAAAACGTTAAATGTACAAATCTGGTTTAATTCAGTTCAAGATTTGAACCTGGCTCTGATACCATTGAAGGGATGAGAGATCCATCATATGGATGGCCGAACCCTACAGTAAGGTTGGGCGAAATTTCAAAAGTTTCTCTCTCTCCCTTTTGGGAATCGCATTCCATATTTTGAAAATTGCATTTTCAATGATCAATCTTGAACCAAACTAGACCAAATCTAAAACCAAAAGGGAGGAGAAGGATATACCTGATACAAAGTAGCAATAACTCCCAATGAAGGTGTTCACGCCCAAGGTGATAACCAAAACTTGCTTCTACTAAAGATGACACAGTGTGTGGTGAAGCAAGATCAGCAGGACGACTCTTCAGCAAGAACTGAATTCTTCAGCAAGAATGGAGTAGAGGGCTGGTGAGCACGACTTCAGATTGCTCTTCTACCAAGAAGCAATACAAAGAACAATTCTTGATCACTCCCACAAGTAGAGATCGAACTAGGTAGGGGCGGCAAGAACAGGGAAGAACTCTACAGATTGGTGTGTTGTCTAATTGAGGAATCCACCCCCTTTTTATAGCCTTATCAGGATCAGCCTCCTAATCCAATTAGGAGAGAGTTCTTTAATCCAAATCAGATATTTGGATCTGGGCTCCTGAATGGGTAAGACTTATCTTATCTATCAGCTAATCCTAATCAGATTATAAATCCTATCTTGCCTCCTTTTAATTAACTAACTTAAGCCTAGTTAGAATTTGGACTTTAGGCCCATTAACTTTATGTGCTCATTTAACCTCTTCACCTGCTGCCCAGTTGGCTCTCTTTGTATGGCATGGGACCCAAACATTGATCCACACATCAGCCACATGGGTTCAGCCCAGCCTTTGTTACAAGGCCTGGCCAAATTCACTATAGGAGACAGTGAACCCCTGAGTCCATCACTATGGACTCTTAATGGGCCCAACATTTACACTAAATGGTCCTTGGGTCCAGCCACCTTATGAAAACCCAAGGACTGTGTGCAGATGCAAGATTAGCCCATTAGGTATTACCCTCAGTGGTCTTACACTTAACCTCTCAGCCCATAATGATCAAACACTACCCAACAAGAGAGGACCTCTCCCTTGGCTGCAAGGAACAGTGTTGCACTCTCTACTCACATGGATCGCAGGAATTAAAACCTTTTGCAAACATTTTGAAACCATAATATATATATATAAAAAAAAATATATTTTGCAAAAACAAATTTCAACGGTTGAAATCAACTGCTGGCAGTTTACATTTCCATCAGAGATAGTGCATCCCCGATCATTCATTTTGTCCGACAAATGGGCTGATCATGTCACTATGATCATCCACTTAGATGAATTCTCGGACTGTTCCAACATACCTAGGTTTTGACCCCCTCTAAGGATCTCACTGATTGGCATATCAAAGACCGCCCAATCCGACACCTAGTGTAGTACCATAATTGAGTCTAGGGGTTAGGTGTAACTTTCCAGTTTTTCCCGTCTATCTCCAAGGTCCAGGGCAATACTGGAATTTGGTCCGATTTAGGGTTTCAAGAAAAACCCACACTGCATGTAGGTGTTCAAGACTGCTATTAGTCTTGAGCACTAATAAATTTCAGGTTTGGAGAGGAGAGAAATTATAGAGGGAAGAGGAGAAAGAGTAGTGAGAGAGCAGTAGAACACTGACTTTGGAAGGAAGGAAATAATCTCAATCATTCTGCCGCCGCCGCCACTTCTATTTAATATTTATAGATTATGCTAGTTACATGAAAGGACACATCTGCCCTTGGTATTTACATAACACATAATAATGTAAAACTAAAAAATAAGTAACAATTAGAATAACAGTAGCTAACCCTAGGAAGACTAGGTACATTCTACCCTACGGACAGAGTGGGACCTAGTTGTGGGGCCCACATCAGTGTTCTCTACACTCCACCTCAAGTTGGGAGTAAATGTTTATCATTCCCAACTTGGATAGATCCGCCTCTAGCTTCTTTCTTGATACGGCTTTAGTGAGGATATCTGCTAGTTGCGTACTGGATGTGATGGGGAGGCAAACTTCTTGAGATGAGACCCTCTCTCGTACAAAATGTCGGTCAACCTCAATGTGTTTGGTTCTATCATGTTGCACTGGATTATGTGCTATGTTAATAGCTACTTGATTATCACAATACAACATCAAGGGCTTCTCATACTCAATGCCCAACTCCTCAAGTAGAGATCTTAGCCATAGGATTTCAGCCACTCCGTTAGCCATGGACCTATATTCTGCTTCAACACTAGACCGGGAGACAACACTTTGTTTCTTACTTCTCCAGGAGACAAGGTTACCTCCCACAAGGGCACAATATCCTGAGGTAGACCTTCTATCATCAACACTCCCAGCCCAATCAGCATCCGTATAGACCTCCACCTTCATGTGGTTATTGTTCTTGAACAGTATACCCCTACCCAGGCATCTCTTCAAGTAGGCTAAAATTCCTTCTGCCGCAAGAAGATGTGTGGTTCTAGGAGAATGCATGTACTGGCTAACAACACTAACAACATAAGTAATATCTGGCCAAGTGAGGCAGAGATATAGGAGCTTTCCTACCAATCGCTGGAACATAACCTTGTCTTCAAGAAGCTCCCCACTCTCAGCACTAATCCTGTGGTTTTGTTCAATGGGTGTATCTGCAGGCTTGACACCTAACTTTCCAGTTTCTGCCAACAGGTCTAGGACATATTTCCTCTGAGAGATAAAGATCCCCTGTTTGGATCTAGCAACCTCAATACCCAAGAAATACCATACTACACCAAGGTCTTTCACCTCAAATTCTTGATGAAGGAGTTGTTTAAGGGCCTCAATCTCATGGCTATCATTCCCTATCACCACAATATCATCAACATATACTGCCAGTAGTGTCAGGGAGGACTCTACCCTCTTGATGAATAGAGTATGATCTGACTGGGCATGTACGTAACCAAACTTCACAAGGGCTAGTCTGAATCTATCGAACCAAGCCCTAGGTGACTGCTTCAAACCATACAAAGCCTTGTTGAGCCAGCAGACCTTCTTACCTATTTCTGCATCATAGAATCCAGGAGGCAAACGCATGTAAACCTCTTCCTGCAGGTCTCCATTCAGAAAAGCACTTTTCACATCCATTTCGTATAAAGGCCAAGTGTGATTTGCTGCAAGAGATAATAGGACCCGAATGGTAGTCATCTTGGCTACCAGGGCAAAGGTCTCCAAGTAATCTATGCCATAAGTCTGTGTGAACCCTTTTGCAACTAACCGAGCCTTATACCTCTCAATGGATCCATCTACATTATGCTTCACCATAAATACCCATCTGCATCCAACTGGTTTCTTTCCTTTGGGCAGATCAACTACCTCCCAGGTGTTATTTTTCAACAAGGCATCCATTTCAACATGCATTGCATCTTTCCATTCCGGAACAGATAGGGCTTCTTGCACTGTTCTTGGAGTAGGGACATTGAAAATGGAACTAAGGTAGGACCTGTAGGTAGGAGATAGGCGATCATAGGATAAAAACTGGGAGATACAGTGGGTTGTAGATGTGGTACAATGTCGTTTCCCTTTACGAACGGTAATCGGAAGGTCAAGGTCATCTGTAGGAGGTGAAATGGCAACAATAGAGGAAGTCTCTGTGGACCCTGGGACTGTAATACCTAGACTTGGAGCTGTAGATGAGATTGGAGCTGGCCTGGACTGCTGATGATCGGGATCAACCGGCCTGCACCGCCTGTGATAAACCCTCAACTCCTGATCCCCCTGACCACCCTCACCATTGTAGCTTTCCCTCAACTCCTGATCCCTTTGACCGCCTTCACAATTGCAGCTCTCATCACCCAATGGAATAGGTAAAGGAACTGCCCCACTCTCACTGCTCTCCCCCTTTAGACAAGGACTCAAACCCCCACTCTCATTGCTCTTCCCCTGAGGAGAAACCCGAGGATAATAGGGTGTCTCCTCAAAGAAAGTGACATCCATGGAGACAAACTTCCTCCCTGAGACAGGATCATAGCAGCAATAACCCTTTTGATTTTGTGCATAACCAAGGAAGATGCATTTGGAGGCCTTGGGTTCGAACTTGGAGTGATGGGGTCCGAGAAGTTGAACAAAGCAGGTACAACCGAATGTTTTAAGGGGAATAGAAAACAACTCCTCACTTGGGTATAGAAGGGAAAAAGGAGATCTCATATCAAGGACCCGGGAAGGGACCCGATTAATAAGATATACCACCATGAGGATAGCATCACCCCAGAAGCAAATAGGAACATTGGAAGTAAACATGAGACTTCTAGCCACTTCCAAGATGTGCTTATTCTTCCTTTTTGCAACTCCATTCTGCTGAGGTGTATGAGGGCAAGAGCTTTGGTGGATAACCCCATAGTTGAGAAGGTAAGATGTCAATGGTTTAGCAAAGTATTCATTTGCGTTATTAGATCTGAGAACTTTGATCTTGGCATCAAAATGGGTTAGGATCATTTGGTGAAAGTTTTGGGTCAGGGCAGGTACCTCATCTCGTGTACGCATGAGATAAACCTAAGAAAAACGGGTATGATCATCAACAAATAACAAGAAATATCTATACCCACCCATGGAAGGAATGTGATAAGGCCCCCAAACATCAATATGCACAACATCAAAAAAAATTATTACTCCTTTTATTGCTCAATAAATAAGGCTTTCTACAATGCTTAGCAAACTCACAACTTTCACACTGCAACTGAGACAACTCAATAGACTCAAATAAAGCTGGAAATAGACTCTTTAGAGATCGAAAAGACAAATGACCTAATCGGTTATGCCAAAGCATAACCGGACTCGCACTCTGAGAAACAAAAGACATCTTCTCTACTAACTCTTCCTGACGGAACCTCTCCCCGAGCAGATAGATCCCATTCGTCTCACGGCCAGTCCCAATCACCTTCTTCGTCTCCAAGTCCTAAAAAACACATCAGTCAGGGAAGAAGGTTACTGAGCAGTTCATATGCTTGGTAATACTACTAATTGAAAGAAGGTTAGTGTCAAGCTTAGGAACATGCAAAACAGATGACAGGGAGATAGTATCTGATAACTTGATGTCACCCTTCCCAGAAATAGGAACCAGGGAGCCATCAGCAATAGATACTTTATCCCTACCAAAAGACAAATGGTAAGTGGTAAACAGTGAAGGCAAGCAAGTCATGTGGTCGAATGCACCTGAATCTATTACCCAACAAGGTTCAATAGTACCTGGAGCTGAGGCATGGTAGGCTGAAGCTCGAGTACCTGAATGTGCGAAGGCAGATGTGGCAGGAGTTGATGGTGACTGTGGTGGCTGAGCTGAATTTCCAACTTCCTTTTCTAACTATATTAGGGCAGCCCGAATTGCAGCTAAGGTCTCTAAAGGTGTTCCTCTTGTTCCAGATGAGGATGTAGAATCAGTGTTCACGACCACATGAGCAGTGCCCTTCTTTCTTCTCAACTTCGTAGGAACCAAGTGAGGATGCAGTTTCCAACATGTTTCTTTTGTATGTTTGGGTTTCTTACAATGTTCACACACCACATCCTTCTTGTCTTCCTTCCTCCTATCCTTCTCTGAATCACCTCCTGATTTGGGTGTGACCGCTACAAAGGCTGGTGTGAGGGGCTGAGGTTGCATCATAACTTTCCTTCTAGTCTCTTCACTGTGTACGAATGAGTATGACTGAGAGAGAGTCACATTGTCTCTAGTTAAAATATGTTGCCGCACAATATCATACTCTGAATTTAGGCCCACCAGAAACTCAAACACCCAATTTGTCTCGACCTGCTTTCTATATATCTGTGCATCTTTGGGACTCTCCCACTCAAGAGTCTCTAAGTGATCAATTTCACGCCACAAGGACTACAAGGTAGAGAAATATACTAAAACAGGTTTCTCTCCTTGTTTAAGATTTTTCACTTCACATTTCAATTCATATGCTCTAACAACATTAAGGGGTTGGGAATAAGTTTCTTTCATCACATTTCATATCTCCTTAGCTATCTTTGCCCACAAGTAATTACGGCTAATATGAAGCTGCATAGAATTACACAGCCATGTCATAATCAAGTAGTTTTCTTGGATCCACTTGGTATACGTAGGGTCTCCCTTGGAGGGTTCTTTCACATCTCCCAAGAGGTACCCTAATTTACCGCTTCCCCCAATAGCCATCACTGCTGATTGGGCCCATTCCAAATAGTTTGATCCATCAAACTTTACGGTTGTAATTTGACCACCTGTCTCAGAAACACCACCATAACTGATGTTCCCAAAGCTGCCTTCTGCCTGATTTTTAAACTCCATCTCGGTCAAGTCTCAAAGATAGCACTTGGACTACCAATCACAATAAAAAATAGTGCAGGACCAATCTGTATTCACAATGTATGTGCACAAAACTGGGAGAACTCTGATCTGAAACCAACTAACAAGCACAACAGCAGTTGTCCGTAGGGTTCCCACCCCTTAAGAGAGTTCGAAAACCCCAAAAGACTTTGAAAAAAGCTTGGAAGTAAGTCTGATATGCTTGGTAGAATTAGGGTTTTAACCAGTCCTTAAAGTGCACAATTCAGTTGCACAATCCAATCAGTACCGTATAGATAGACTTGCAGTAGGGTTAATATGAAACCCTAGAATCTGATCAATGCTAACAACAAACTTGGGGACAACTCCAGGTAGATCGCAAGGTTCACTTTCTAACCTTAGAGCAGAGAGAAACAAAGCTAAGGCAGTTCGGCCCAACAGTAGGGTTTGCGGTAAAACCCTAGAGAATCGAAGGGAGAAAACCCTAGAATGGTTTGGTCACCCTCTCTAGATAGGTCCAATCTATCTTCTCTGATAGAACTTCTCTTAGAAAAAAAACTTACAAGGAAAAAATGTCCGCTGCCTTCCAAGGTTACCCGAACCCTAGTCTTCTCTGATCCTTCCTGACCACCAACACTCTACAACCATGACAAGCCTTCAACAGCTGCTAGCCCTTTTGGCGATCTCCAAGAATCAGTCTGCGAACTCCACCTTTTCAGCTTCCAGTCCTAGGAGATTCTCATGTGGTCAGCTGGTACTAGACTCATGAGAAACCCTAACTTGGCTCTGATACCATGTAGGTGTTCAAGACTGCTATCAGTCTTCAGCACTAATAAATTTCAGGTTTGGAGATGAGAGAAAGTATAGAGGGAAGAGGAGAAAGAGTAGTGAGAGAGCAGTAGAACACAGACTTTGGAAGGAAGGATAGAATCTCAATCATTCTGCCGCCGCCACTTCTATTTAATATTTATAGATTATGCTAGTTACATGAAAGGACACATCTCCCCTTGGTATTTACATAACACATAATAATGTAAAATTAAAAAATAAGTAACAACTAGAATAACAGTAGCTAACCCTAGGAAGACTAGGTACATTCTACCCTATGGACAAAGTGGGATCACAGCTGTGGGGCCCATATCAGTGTTCTCTACACTGCATGTACCTCAAGTTTCACCCTGGTAGCTGACAAGCCACCCCAACCAACTTAGCGGCACATCAGTGTCAGCCTTGGCAGGATAAATCTCTCCAGATCTATCCAATGGCTGTGAAGATTCTAAACTAATACGAGTCTCATAAGTGTCTAGTTTAAGGGTATTACACAAAAACATACCACAATGACATAAATCAATTATGTACTTTATTCATTTACAATAAATGTCAAAAGATACATCAATCTGATTGGACCTAAGGGCATACATTGTCTAACATGTCTAGCTTAGGTTAAAGCCTAAACACTAAGTTTTCCTCTCAAATCGCATTACACCTTACCTAACTATAGAAATTGTAACCTCCTATAGATGTTACGTAGATTTTTAGAGATCTCAAAAAGGCCTAACTAAAAGATGAGTTCCCCTTGCCCAATATGGAGATATTAATAGATGCAATGACATGCAACAAGCTATTTTTCTTTTTGGATGCTTAGAGTAACCACAACCAATTCTTCATGCATCCCTTAGATACTTCGGATACAACCTTCAAGACACCTATAGGGAAGTATTGTTATCAGATAATACCCTTTGCACTAAAAAATGATGGGGTTACTTACCAAAGGGTGATGACTTGTATTTATCATGATATTATTCATAAGGAGATCAAGTGCTATGTTAATGACATCATGGTCAAATCCAAGAAGAAAGAAGATTATAGAAAAGTCCTTAAAAAGATTTTAACTAGATGTAAGTAGTATGACCTGCGATTAAATCCCCTTAAGTATGCTTTCGGTGTTGAGTTGGCAAATTCCTAGGCTACAAAGTTGATCAGACAGGCATACACCTAGATGATACAAAAGTAAAGGCAATTATAGAGCTTCCACCCCCTAGAAACGAGTTACATCTAAAAATTTTCCTGGGAAAAGTTTCAAACCTTAGAAGGGTCATCCAATGTTTAGCATTAGGAAGCCATGGGATGTCTCATCATACAAGGCAACACAATGGGTCAAGAGTGCTAAATCTAATATGCAAGTAGAACCCTCAAATGGGTAGAGAAAAACTATTCACACATGGAATAACAATGCCTTACTCTAGTTTAACATATAGAAGTTTAGACACTACATTGTCGAGTAGAAAGTGATCCTCATCACAAAAAGTGACCGTATTAAATACTTTCTAGATTGACCCCCTTTCTTAGGAAGGTTGGTAAAGTAGCTAATGCAGCTAAGTGAATATACCATTGAGTACATTCAATCAAAAGCTACAAAATGTTAGGAAGTGACCAATCTCTTAGCAACCTTCCCAATAGAGGATCCCTTGGAAAATTCTAAGGACATACCTAGTGATCTACCCCTAATCATTTTAGTAGATGGTGAGTGGGAGTTAGCATTTGATGGTAGTTGTGCAAACTCCTTAGTAGGAGCAAATGTTACCCTAACCTAGTTGTTAGGTGACACCATAGCCAATTCCTTTAAGCTTCAATTCCCTTGTTCACATAACATCACAGAATATGAAGCGTTCATTTTGGGATAGTCAATAGCTAGAGACCTAGGTGTCAATAAGATCATAGTAGTTGGCAACTCATAATTAGTGATTAGACAAATAAATGGTACCACAACTGTAAAGGAGATTTTCCTCTTATCCTACAGGGCACTCATCTAGAAACTAACAAAAGGCCTGACCATCACCTATCAACATCGCAATCAAGCTAAAAATTGATATGTAGAAGACTTTGCCAATCATCTACAATGAGAGCACTATAGTCTATGTTCAAATGCAATGTCAATCATCTATTGACAGAATGTTCTTGAAGGGATGAGATATCGATCGTATGGACGCCCAAATCATGCAGAATAGAATGGGCGAATTTCAAAAATTTCTCTCCATCCTACTGGGAATCGTATTCCCTATTTTACAAAAATCATCTTTTTTAGTGATCAATCTTGAACCAAGAACCGAACCAGATCTGAACAAAAGCAGTAGGAGAGGGATATACCTGATACGGAGAAATAGTATCTCCCAACGGAGGTGTTCACGCCCAAGGAAGGAACCAAAAACTGCTCCCACTGAAGATGGTGCAGTGCAGGATGGAGCAGAATCAGCAGCGTTCTTCAAAAGAACCAGATCCTTCGCAAGTATCAGCTGGATGGCACGTGAGCACTACTTCCAATCAGCCCTTTCACAAAGGACTGATATCAAGATCCAATCTTGATCACTCCCACTGAGAATAGGAGATCGAACTAGCAGATATGGCGGCGGTAGGAAGGAGGCGGCAAGAAAGAATTTTCGCAGAGGTGCTGAATTCTTTCTTCTGTGATTTCAGCTCTGAAGAGGATGTGAAGTGTGTCAAAAGGCTGCCGCCCCCTCCTTCTTTTATAACCTTAAAGGGATCAACTCCTAATCCCATTAGGAGTTGTTGATCCAAATCATATTTGGATCAGAATTCCCTTTAAGTGATAAGGGTAAACCCTTATCTTAACTGCAGATTAGATCAGCCTTCTCCTAATCTCATTAGGAGGTTTCCAGATCTGAATCACATTTAGATCTGGACTCTCTGAGTGGATAGGGTTAAGACCCAATCCTATCTATTAATCTAGCCTCAGAATTTGCCCTTTATTTAACTGATCAAATCAGCCTAATTCGAAATGGGCTTTAGGCCCAATAAGGTTATGTGCTCACTTAGCCTTCCAAATGGCTGCCCAGTTGGGCTTCCTTGTATGGCATGGGACCCAAACATTTGCCATTAGATGAAGTAGTTAAGGCTCTAGCTACTAACACTCAGCAATTTCAGCAGGAAACAAGAGCCAGCATCTAGAACTTGGGGAACCAAATCAGCCAACTCGCTACTTCCATTAGCAAGTTGGAGGCGTAGAACTCCGGAAAGCTACCATCACAGATGGTAGTCAACCCCAAGGAAAATGCAAGTGCGGTGGTGCTAAGAAGCGGGAAGGAGTTGCAGCCACAACCAACCTCACCAAGGACGGTGGATAAAGAACAACAAAAAGAGGAGGAACAAGACTCGAACGAGAGCCCCATTAAGGTAATGCCCGACCCCCCTCTCCCTATGATTTCTAATGCCATTGTGCCACCATTTCCTAGTAGGTTGGAAAAATCTAAGAAGGAAGAATACGAACAAGAAATATTGGAGACCTTCAGGAAGGTGGAGATAAATATCCCCTTGTTAGATGCCATCAAACAAATCCCAAAATATGCAAAATTTCTGAAGGATCTGTGCACTAACAAGAGGAAGTTGCGAATCGATGAGAAGGTAAAGGTTGGGGAGAACGTTTCAGTTGTCATTAAGAGGACCCTGCTGGAAAAACGTGTTGATCCAGGTATGTTTACTTTACCTTGTGTGATTGAAAATAAAAGAATCGAGTGTGCCATGCTAGATTTAGGTGCATCCATCAATGTCATGCCATACTCGATTTATTGTGCTTTGAGATTAGGTCCCTTAAAGGAAACTAGGGTCGTTATTCAGCTAGTTGATCATTCTAATGCCTACCCGGAAGGGATTGTTGAGGATGTGTTGGTGTAGGTTAATGATTTAATTTTTCCAGCCGATTTTTACATCTTGAAGATGGAGGAGGACACAATCACAAGTTCAGCCCCACTTCTATTAGGCAGGCCATTCATGAAAACGGCCAAGACCAAAATAGATGTGGATGAGGGTACCCTCTCCGTTGAGTTCAAAGGGGAAATTGTTAAATTTAATATTTTTGAAGAAATGAAGTACCCCAATGAATGTCATTCGATTTGTTTAGTTGACACTATTGATTCAATTGTGTAGGAAATTTTTGAAGAAGATATGAATGAGGAGCTCGAATTGAGCGCACAATTGGATACAAAGGCCCCGATTCCAGATTTGAACCCACCCATGATGGATAAAAGGGGAGAACTACGAAAACTGCATCCACGAGAATTAGAGGATCCGATTCAGGATTATTAAAAATAGGGAAGTTTATTTTTATTTTTTTTCTTTTTTTTTGTTTTTTTTTCATTTCTAGTTTAGTTGTTTTTGCCCTTTCTTTGCATTTAACCTCACATTGGGGACAATGTAAGTTTTAAGTGTGGGGAGGGGATTTAGGTTAGAATTTAGGTCGTGTTTTTCTGCATTTGCATTTTTTTTAAAAAAAAAACTTAACTCTTTTGAAATCAATTGAAGCAATGTTCTAGGAAAATTCTTGTGAACCTAGTAATGAGGTACGATCAAGGAGTACATGACTTATCTGAAGTCATTTCCAATTAAGCTAGTCCTAAATTCAGGTTTAAGTAAATAGGGTAAATACTTCACCATTGCCACAATTGGTAGGATGGAGCATAAAATGCACCTACTGGTCAAGTAATCCGATGGTAGGATGGAGCATAAAATGCACCTACCGGTCAAGTAATCCGATGGTAGGATGGAGCATAAAATGCACTTACCAGCCAAGTCATCTGATAGTAGGACGGAGCATAAAATGCACCTACTAGCTAGCAATTCAAACAGTAAGATGGAGCATAAAATGCACCTACTGACCAAGTAATCCAAAAGTGAGATGGAGCATAAAATGCACTCACTTCTTCAGAGGAGAGAAAAAGAAAATAAAAAGAGAGAGAAGAGAAAGAGGTTTTCCCTGATTTACTACTTGGTTTGCAGTAGCCAAAATTGGATTGACTGATGAATGAGTCGTGTATGACTTGGTTGTGTTGATTTAACGGTTCACAATATTTAATGTAGAATACTTGTGGAGAAAGATGAAGGAGAGTTGAGTTTAAAAAATCAGTAGATAGTTTGATTGTTTTTGCTTGTGTTTTGTCTTGCTTGAGGAGGGCAAAGTTTAAGTGTGGGGGGATTTGATGAGACCAAAAAGAACCCTATTTTCATCCCCTAATATTCACTATTTTACATTAATTTAGCACTTAAGTGGACTCATTACTCTTGTATTTCGATTCAGGGCAAGAAATAGGGCAATTGGAAGAAAACTGGGCAATTCGGATGATTTTGCATAGTTTTGGCAACAGTCAGTAATCTGGGCATAACTCTCAATTCCGGACTTCGAATTAGACAATTCAAGAGGCATCAGAAAGACAACTTTTCTGTTTTTGGTTTTGACAGATCCGGTCCGCATCAAAGACAAAACTAGGCCCGAAGTCGGATAAAGTTTGCAGCAAAGCCCATTTCACAGCTGAAGCCCAATTCGCAGAAGAGCCTTATAGTAGCCCAAGATATTAAAGCAGCCCAGCTCGAATTCAAGAGCCAAGAGTCCCAATCTCAAATGTAATCTCCATGAAAGAGAGTCCTATCATATTTAAATTTCAATTGTAATCCTAAAAAGATAAGAGATTGAGATTACTAGATAGGATAGGATAGAAGTAGATCAGATTAGGACTTTCTAATTTTAAAAGTTTATCTCCTAAAGGGAGTTGGAGAGAGCCCCTCCTCCTAAAGCTATATAAAGGGGGAGGGGGGGGGACCAGCTTTAGGAATTACTCAAGCATCCAAGAAATCATCAAGCAACTCAAGCTATCAAGAAGAGCAGTTTGGCCTACTGAGAAGCAGAGCATGGAGGGATCAAAATTCATGAGCAGCTAAGCTTTTATTTTCTGGTTCAAGGGGGAGGTTCGATTGTGTCATCGTGAGGTTCTGTATTTAATTCAAGTTCTTGCTTTTTAATTCAATTATTCATTGGTTCTTGTGCATTTTCTCATTGGATGTTAATGTTAATTAGTCTGACAAATTAATTAATGTTGATTTTTCTACTGTTATCCATGGTTCGGTGATCCGTAATTGTCACGAATAGTGGTACAAGTAGCAATTAGGTTAATATCTTTCTGGGTCAATTGTTCGTGACAGCCTTTGACCAATGTATTGACATGTTTTAACCTAAAGGGAATCGATGGAACAAGATTCGATAATTGCAGCTATTTCAATTATTGTTATTTTGGTTTAACTGTTTTCACAAAGCTTAATGCTATCACTAGTTGATATGGAACGCTATCGTACCCAATCGATTAGTGATAAGTGTTGATTGAATGCTGGGTTTGGTCAACTGATTTAGGAAAACACAAGGTTTATTATGGCTAACCTAATAAATCTAAGGTTAAATACTTGAATTTCAAGATTGCCGAAGTCTACCTATGATCGATGACCAATTGATCAATCCGAACCCTTGAATCAGAATTCGGTAAGACTGATTTGTCTTGTTTGTTCGTTGCTATTTGCTTTCTTATTCTTTTAGAATTTTTAATTATTTAATTTTCCCACTCCATTATATTATTCATTCAGCTGAGAGATTATTGTTTAGCTCCCTGTGGGATTCGACCTAGTACCACTTTTACTGCAAAAATTTTATTGTGGGACTAGCATTAATTTTGAGGGCTTCGACAACCCGTCACCGAACCATGCAAGGTGGTTGGGAGAAATTTTAAAAATTTCTTTCTCCCATCCGAGAATCCTATTCCCTGATTTAGAAAAACTGCACTTTTCAAGGTTCATTCTTGAAACAAACCGAACCAAATTTGAAACCAAGATTAGGGAGAGGAATACATGATACGAAATCCACGCAAAAAGCTCCTCCCAACATAGGTGTTTACACCCAAAGAGGGTACCAAATACTTCCTCCACTAAAGATGACACAGCTTAGGTTGAGGGAGGATCAACAAATGGTTCTTCAGCAAGAATCGAACAGGGTAATGAGCACAACTTCAAAATTGTTTCTTCCACCAAGAATTAATATCAAGATCGAATCTTGACCACTCCAAGAGGTGGAGATCGAATAGGGTAGGGTGGCAAGAGTAGAGAGGGAGAGAGTAGGAAGCAGTCAAATTGTAGATGTATATTCCAGTTCGCCCTCCTCCTTTATATAGACCTTAAAGAGTTAATCTCTTAATCTGATTAGGAGTTTCTTAATCCAAATCTTTATTTGGATCTAAACTCTTTAAGTGATAAGGATAATCCCTTATCTTATTTACAGATCAAGATCAACTACTCCTAATCAAATTAGAAGTTTCCTGATCCAAATCTCTATTTGGATCTGGACTCTTTAAGTTGATAAGAGTTATCCTCTTATCCTTATCTGCTAATCCATACCCAGATTTTCCCCTTATTTAATTAATCCAATTAACCTAGTTCGAAATGGGCTTTAGGCCCATTAATCTTTCAGGCTCACTTCCTTCTGATGCTACGTAGCTTGGCTCTCTTTATATGGCTTGGGACCATATCATTGATCTCCACATCAGCCACATGGGTTCAGCCTAGCCTCTGTTACAAGTCCTAGCCGAATTCATTGCTAAATATATTGAACCCCTGAGTCCATCACCAGGGACTCTTAATGGGCTCATTATTTACACTAAATGGTCCTTAGGTACAGCCATCTTATGAACGCCCAAGGACTGTGGGCAGATATGAAATTAACCCATCAGGTTTATTATCCCTAAATGATCTTACACTTAACCTCTTAGCCCTTAATGATCATACATTGTTTGACAAGAGAGGACATCTTCCTCGGCTACAAGGTACAGTGTTGCACTCTCTACTCACATGGATCCCGGGAATTAAATCCTTTTGCAAATAATTTGTGAAACTGTAACATATGTATATCTTTATATAAATATATTTTGCAAAACAAATTTCAAAAAGTTTGAAATCAACTGCCGACAGTTTAGGTTTCCGTTAGAGAGAGTGCATTCCCCAATCATTCACTTTGTCTAACAAAGGGGCTGGTCTTGTCACTATGATCACCCACTCTGGTGAATTCTCGGACTACCCCAACATACCCAGGTTTTGACCCCCTCTAAGGATCTCATTGATTGGCATATCAAAGACAGCCCAATCTGACACCTAGTACAGTACCATAATCGAGACTAGGGGTCAGGTGAAATATTCTAGTTTTGCCTATCTATCTCCAAGGTCTAGGGCAATACTGGAATTTTCTTTGGTTCAAGGTTTCAAGCAAACCCACACTGCATGTACCTGAAGTCTCACCCTGGTAGTTGAGACAAGCCACCCCAACCAACATGACGGCACATCAGTGTCAACCTTGGTAGGATAAATCTCCCCATATCTATCCAATGGCTGTGAAGATTCTAAACTAACACAAGTCTCATAAGTGTCCAGATTAAGGGTATTACATAGAAAAACACCAATATAACATGAATCAAATATGTATTTTATTCATTTACAATAAATGTCATAAGGTACATCAAACTGATTGGAGCTAAGGACATACACTGTCTAACAAAGGTCTTACACTAGTTCACTTCCACTGCACCAAGCTATGTAATTGGGGCAGCAATCTTACCTCTAGTTCTACCATTTCCTTCTTCCTCTTCACTATCAAAGGAGATGATTTCTACTTCCCCTCCCTCTCCTCAACTATAGGGGCAAGGACCTCCTTAGTGTTCCCCATTGTAACCCTAGCATCCTCCCTTGTCTCCCCAACATTTAACTCTAAGGCAACATCGCTATTAGCCTATTTTTCCATTGTGATCATGGAGCTTCTCAAATACGTTTACACTGGGAGTCTTTGTAGAAGGTGCTTTCTTCTTCAATACCCTTTTATTCCTTGGAGGGCTGCATTACACAATTAGAGCCTTCCTTTTTAAGGCATTTTTCTTTTCTAGGGAGCTACTACAATCATATGCTACAAGGGGATCTTCTTGCACCTTGTAAAGGGGAACTTGTAATTTGGATGACAGAAGGCATCCTCCCCTACTATTGTCAAGAACAGTGATCCTGTCAATTAATACTATAATTGTCTTGCAAGACTATTAGGCCTATAGGCCACAGATTTTAGCAGACCTATATTGTCCAATATATACAACACCCTAAGCCAACACGCGAAAACAACTACCTTCACATTTTCATTGTTATAGTTGGCCCAAAACTCTATCACCTTCCCACCCACCTCTATCATTCTCTTAATGCAGAGGTCTCGCATATTGTATATCCACATGATAGACATATGAGCAATGCACAAAGAATCCAATACTAGTAATACACTTCCTAATAGCTAACTTGTTAAATTTAAAAGTTCTCTTACAATTCATTTAGCACTTACCACAACTGGGCACCAAACTTTTCTCATTTTATCCCTTACCATTAGTTTTTGTAATAGCTGCGATAAAAGGCTTAAAAGAACAGGGAGTTGTTGCAACTTTTGAACCTCTTACATACATACATAAAAATGGAAAGTCTACATATGTAAGAGTTAGCCTTCTCCAAATTAGCATTATCAATTGATGAACAGTGTCATCCATTTGATCACATAAATATCCTAAAAACATTGACAAAAACAACTTTTATCCTAATAAATCTAAAATCCTAGTGAGAAGTAACGCTTCTATTATACCATAGTCAAGGCGACCCAAAAAGACAAAATGCAATAAGAAGTACAAAATAAAGAGTACAAGTTGTTTCTACTCTCTAGATTTGATGAGAATGAAAAATATCATATTTTTCTCCCTTAATATTTAGTCTTTTATACTTATTTGATGCCCAAATGCACTCATTATTCTTATATTCTGATTTAGGGCACAAATGGAGGCGTTAAGTGAAAAACAAGGCTAATCGGGTAATTCTGCATAGTTTCAGCACCGCGTCATAATTTGGGCATAACTCATTCATCTGAACTCTGATTGAAATGATTCAAGATGTGTTGGAACGACAAGAAAAAGCTCTACAACTTTCATGTTTTGCGTTTTGATATATACTGACTGAATTGAGGTCGAAATCGGGCCCAAAATAGCTGCAACCACACTGCTGACGTGCTGAAAACGTTCCTTAACCTGCAAGTTTTCATGCGCGAAATCACCACTCTCCCACTTACATTAGAACTTTGTTTTATCTTATCTTTGATATTTTTCTTGATAAGTCAGACTTGGAGACTGTTATCTAGAGAAATTTTAGGAGATTTTGTAGGCTTCTCTTGGGGGAAGTAGAGAAAAAGAAAAGAAGAGGAAAAACAAGAGAAAAGACAATCAGACCTAGGCCTGCCGCACCTCCCTTCTCTTCTCTTCTCCCTTCTCTGATCTTTCTTGAGTTTTCACCATGACAATGCGTGGGTAAATTTGGATACTTGGTCGAAGGAAACAGAAGCCTCAGAATCAACAAAACTGTGAGATCTAATTTGATTTTTATTGTTTGATTTATACTTTGAATATCAACTATTTTTCTATATTCATGTTTATGCTTGTTTTGTTTGATTGCTAGGAGACCTATTAGTTTATTATTCATTGCAATCTACTACTAGGTTAGATATCAGATCCATAATTGTTTGATCCCTCTAATCTGTGAAGCAACTTGGGTTTAATGATTTGTTGCGTCAGAAATTGTTAGATTTTAGGAAGAACACTCGACCGAATTAAATGCAACCGCTTGTGCTTGTGTTGTTTAACTTCATCGATCTCTAATGCTTAAGGCTACTGTTGGATTAAATCTTTAACGCTTTTTTAGGGGTTATTCAGTAGTAAGGGTTAAGAGGATTGCTTGTTTTCCGATTAACTGATATTAGGGAGATGCAAGAAAATAATTCCTATGATGAATATTCAAAGTCTGAATTGATTTATCTTTGCATCGATGAACAGTAGTGAAATTTTGATGGTGGATGTTAACTTAGACCAAGACTCATTCTTTTGATTAATTTCAATACTCTGAATTGCATTGTTTCTCATTTGATTTTTGTTCTTTTTAATTCTGATTTTCTTTCTTTTTAATTCTGGTTCATTACATACAACCCCCCCCCCCTCCATCTTTGTTCACGTAGCACACAAACTAGGTTAGATACTCTCTATGGGAACGATCCTTACTCACACTACTGCATTTATTTTTAGGAGTATAGGTTTTATTTTTGGGTGCCTACGACAGCACGCCAAATTTTGGCGCCATTGCTGGGGAGTTTTTCTAATCGGTTTTTGTGCTTCTTGTGTTCATTGTTTCGTTCTTGAACTTTTTGAAAAAAAAAAATATATAGATCACTTTGATTGTTTGTGTTTTAGCATAGAATATTTTTTGTTTTATTTATTTATTTATTTATTTTCATCATTCTAGATTTTTTTTATGGTATGTCGTTCATGGGTTATTAGGGTTCCCTTGATTTATGCATGTAACTCGATTCTCTAAGCAAGGTGATTTGCAGTACAATCCAGAAATAGAGAGAACTTTGCACAGGTTAAGGAGAGAAGCTCGGAGTCATTCTGAAGAGAACGATCCAGCTCTTGATTCCCTATTTGTTAGCGGTTCTGATTTGACAGAGGAGGACATCATGGCTAGAAACCAAACTTTGAAAGAGCTTGCCGCACCTGATCTGAATCAACAACCCTTATGCATAACTATTCCTTCTTTAGATGTTGATGCTACTTTTGAATAGAAATCTGGACTGATACATCTCTTGCCCACTTTTCATGGTCTTGCAGGTGAGGATCCCTCACAAGCATTTGAAGGAGCTGCATGTGGTATGCACGAGTATGAAACCCACGGGGGTGACTGAAGAACAAATTAAACTAAGAGCCTTTCCGTTTTCTCTGAAGAATTCAGCTAAGGATTGGCTCTATTATCTACCCTTCGGGAGTATTACCACATGGAATGGGATGAAGAGGCTATTCTTAGAGAAGTACTTCCCAGCTTCAAGGGCGGCCAACATTAGGTAAGAAATTTGTAGTGTAAGGCAATACAACGGGGAGTCCTTACATGAATACTGGGAACGTTTTAAAAAGTTATGTGATAGCTGCCCCCATCATCAAATCAGTGAGCAGCTACTCATCTAGTATTTCTATGAGGGTCTTCAACCCACTGATAGGAGCATGATTGATGCTGCTAGTGGAGGAGCTTTAGTAGATAAAACTCCTGAAGCCGCGAGAAACTTGATTGCAAATATGGCGGCCAATTCTCAACAATTCGGCTATAGGCTTGACCCTCCATCAAAGCATGCTAATGAGGTAAATATCTCTTCCCTTGAACAACAAATTGCGAGTCTAACTTCTCTTGTTCGTCAAATGGTTATAGGTAATATGCAAACGGTGAAGGCTTGTGGGATATGTTCAGTAGTAGGGCATCCAACCAATATGTGCCCAACTCTTCAAGAGGATCCCATTGAGCAAGTGAATGCGGCAGGTGGTTTTCCGGGGCAACCGTAGAGGAAGTATGATCCCTATTCGAGCACATATAATTCGGGATGGAGGGATCATCCCAATCTTAGCTATGGGAATCCACAAAACCGTCCGACTTTCCAGCAATATCAACCGCACCCCCCTAGACAACAGCCAACCCAAACATCCAATTCTAGTATGTCTTTAGAGGATATTGTTAAATCTCTTGCCACTAACACCTTGCAATTTCAGCAGGAGACGAGGGCCAGTATCCAACATTTGGGCAATCAGATGGGCCAGATGGCAACCGCAATTAGTCGGTTAGAGACGCAAGGTTCGGGGAAATTACCCTCTCAAATGGTTGTGAATCCAAAAGAAAATGCAAGTGTAATCGTTTTGAGAAGTGGTAAGGAGGTTGAGGCTCCAACGAGAGCAGCCCCTGCATCATCGAAGCAAGAAAAGGAGGACATCATTCCCAATGACGATGAAGTACCCAAGCGTAAGTTTCCGCCTCTTTCTGATTATAAACTGGTACCTCCTTTTCCTCATGCTTTAGCAGGATCTAGAAAAGATGAGCAGTTTAAAGATTTTTATGAGACTTTTCGTAGATACAAGGTAAATATTCCCCTTTTAGATGCTATTAAACAAGTGCCTCGTTATGCTAAATTCCTAAAAGAATTGTGTATACATAAGAGGAAACAAAAACTGAAAGGATGTGAGAAGGTGAGAGTAGGGGAGAATGTTTCTGCAGTTATTCAAAGAAAACTCCCTACAAAGTGCAAAGATCCAGGTATATTCACTATCCCATGTATGATAGGTAACACTAGAATAAAGAAGGCCACGTTAGACTTAGGAGCTTCTATCAATGTGATGCCATATTCTATATATGCTTCTTTGAAACTTGGACCTTTGAATAAAACTGGTGTTGTGATTCAATTGGCTGATAGATCTAATGCCTATCCTAAGGGTGTAGTTGAGGATGTTCTTGTGAAAGTTAATGATTTGGTTTTCCCTACTGATTTCTACGTGCTTGATATGGATAATGGTGACCAAACCACTCCTATTCTGCTAGGAAGACCATTCTTAAAGACATCCAAGACTAAGATACATGTTCATAGTGGCACACTCACCATGGAATTTGATGGTGAAATTGTTAAGTTTAATATTTATGATGCCATGAAATATCCTACTGATGATAATCCTATTTGTTCTGTTGATGTGATTGATTCTTTGGCACAGGAAGTCTTTGAACTTGATGGGAAGGATGGATTAGAAATTTCCATTAGTAAGCATCTTGAGAAAGAGGAGTCAACGTTGAATGCAGATTTGCAGGAAACTGTTGCAGCATTGAATGATTCTCCAGAGTTACAACACATAGGTAATGTTCCTTATATTATGTTGCTGATTTCTGACAGGAGACCTTTACCCTCTATTTTGCAGGCCCCTATTCCAGAGTTGAAGCCTCTCCCCAGTCACCTCAAGTATGTATTCCAGAGTTGCAGGCCCCTTATATTATGTTGCTAATTTCCATTAGAAATTAAATGTTGTAACCCGCAAGGACCACTTCCCTTTACCTTTTATTGATGAAATGCTTGAAAGGTTAGCTAGTCATTCTTACTATTGTTTCCTTGATGGCTATACAGGGTATTTCCAGATTGCAATTGCTCTAGAAGATCAGGAAAAGACAACTTTCACATGCCCATTCGGGACTTTGCATACCATCGCATGCCCTTTGGCCTTTGCAACGCCCCAGCCACTTTTCAAAGGTGTATGATCAGCATATTTTCAGATTACATTGAGAATATCATAGAAGTCTTTATGGATGATTTCACAGTTTATGGAGACTCCTTTGGTAACTGTTTGCATAACCTTACACTTGTCCTTCAAAGATGCATAGAAACTAACATTGTGCTGAATTCTAAAAAATGTCATTTCATGGTTGAACAAAGTATAGTTTTGGGTCATGTTGTTTCATCTAGGGGAATTGAGGTAGATAAATCTAAAGTTAATATTATTCGTTCTTTACCTTATCCCACTAGTGTGCGGGAAGTTCGTTCTTTCCTTGGACATGCAGGTTTTTACAGGAGATTCATCAAAGACTTCTCCAAAACAGCATTACCCCTATGCAGGTTGCTACAAAAGGATGTGGCTTTTGAGTTTGATGAGGCGAGTAAAAAAGCCTTCGATAGGCTGAAAGAACTATTGACCTCTACCCCAATCATCTAGCCTCCTGACTGGAACGTTCCCTTCGAGATTATGTGCGACGCAAGTGATCATGTAGTAGGCGCCGTTTTGGGTCAAAGAATTGGAAAAGCATCTCATGCCATTTATTATGCTTTGAGAACTTTGAATGATGCTCAAAAAAATTACTCCACCACTGAAAAGGAGATTTTAGCTGTTGTTTTTGCTTTAGAAAAGTTTCAATCTTATTTTCTTGGTACTAAAGTCATTGTTTATTCTGATCATGTAGCTTTTCGTTATTTGATGATGAAGAAAGAGGCAAAACCAAGATTGATAAGGTGGATACTTCTCTTGAGTGAATTTGATTTGGAGATCAAAGACAAAAAGGGTGCAGAAAATCATGTCGCAGATCATTTGAGTCATTTGGTTCATGTGGAGGATGAACTTCCTCTACAAGAGACGTTCCCTGATGAGCAATTGTTCTCAGCAAATGAGACATCACCTTGGTATGCGAACATTGTGAATTATTTGGTTACTAATGTGTTGCCACCTGGTTTGTCTAAAGCTCAAAGAGATAAGATCAAAAGTAATGCCAAATACTATGTGTGGGATGACCCATACTTATGGAAGCATAGTGCAGATCAAGTGATAAGAATGTGTGTACCTAAAAATGAGATTGTTTCTATCCTGACCTTCTATCATTCTTATGCTTGTGGAGGTCACTTTGGAGCCAAGAGGACAACGAGAAAAGTGCTGGAATGTGGTTTCTATTGGCCGAGGTTATTCCAAGACTCGTACTTTTTCCGTAAGTCCTGCGATCATTATCAAAAGGCATGTAATATATCCCAAAGGAATGAGATGCCACAAACCCCCATGATGTTTTGTGAAATTTTTGATGTTTGGGGCATCGATTTCATGGGACCTTTCCTTGTATCATTCGGCTATGTTTATATTTTACTTGTTGTCAATTATGTCTCGAAATGGGTGGAAGCCAAAGCCACCAGGACTGACGATTCTATGGTTGTTATAGGTTTTATCAAATCTAACATCTTCTCCAGGTTTGGAATTCCAAGAGCCCTAATAAGTGATCGAGGCACTCACTTTTGCAATCGAACTATGGAGGCTTTGCTGCGACAATACCATGTGACCCACAAAGTGTCAACTGCATACCATCCGCAAACTAGTGGACAAGCGAAAGTGTCAAATCGAGAGATCAAGTCCATCCTTGAAAGGATGGTCAATCCAAGTAGAAAAGATTGGAGTTTGCGATTGGATGATGCTTTGTGGGCATATAAGACTGCATACAAGACATCCATTGGTATGTCGCCTTATTGGTTGGTGTTTGGGAAACCATGCCACCTTCCAGTCAAGCTAGAACACAAGGCTCATTGGGCTATCAAGAGTCTCAACATGAAGATGGATGAAAGTTGAGAACACCAGAAGTTGCAACTACAAGAGCTGGAGGAGATTCAAAATGATGCCTATGAGAGTGCAAGAATTTACAAGGAAAAGATGAAAGATTTTCATGACAAAATAATCTCTTGGAAGGAGTTTAAAGTTGGTCAAAAAGTCCTTCTTTACCATTCACGGCTTCGTCTGTTTCCAGGTAAGTTGCATTCTTGTTGGATTGGACCCTTTGTTGTTACTAATGTTTTTCCTCATGGTGTAGTTGAAATTCAAAGTCTAGCAACCTCCAAAGCGTTCAAGGTGAATGGCCATAGACTCAAACATTTCCACAAAGGCTTCCAAGTAGAGAATGTGGAACAATTGGACCTTGAGGATCCGATTTATGCTAATTGAAAAAGGGATGTTCATTTTTTCTTTCTCTTCTTATTTTCGCATTTACGTTTGAGCTATTTCTACCTTTTCTTTGCATTTTACCTTACATTGGGGACAATGTAAGTTTTAAGTGTTGGGGAGGGGATTTAGGTTGTGTTTTAACTCTGCAATTTTTTTTTTGTTTTAATTCTGCATTTTTTTAAAAAAAAAAAAAAGTTTTGCTCTTTATTTTTGTGGTTTTCAACGATTTTTTTTAGGTTGTGTATGCCATGAGCAAGATTCAATTAAGCATGAAAAGCTCATAACATGATTGGATAAGTAATCTTCCAACTTAGAATAAATTAGTTTAGTTATTTTCCTTGAGAATGATAGTGACTAAATTTAGTAGACAAAAGCTGGTGAGATTTTGAGCCTTTGGACTGACACATCCACATCAGTCCCACTATTTTCTTTCATGTGAGATATTCTTCCATGGATTTGTTTCTCTAGAACTTTCCTTGGTTCTCTTCAAGATCACATTGACATAAGCATGCATGAACATGATTAAGGCCCTTTTTGTTATAAGCTACATAATCCAAATAGCCTACATTGTGATAAATTATCCCCTTTGTTGAACCCCTTTGAGCTTTATTGACCTTTGTCGTTCATTGCAAACCCATGTTACAAGCTTTAAACCCGAGAAAAAAAAATAATACCCTTACCCAAGCCGTAGACTTAGTGGAGCATTACTCATCATTATGATATGTATGGATGTGCAAGTTTCAAGTGTGGGGGTGTTTGGATTCATTGTATGGTTGTGAATGGTGAAATGGAACATGTTTTCATTCTCAATTTGTGAGTTCCAATGATTGATATGCTTTGAAAAAAAAAACAGAAAAAAGAAAAAGAAAAAAAAACAGAAAAAAGAAAAAGAAAAAAAAAAGAGAAAGAAAGAAAAAAGAAAAAAGAAAAAAAAAGTAAAGATGAAAGGAAGGAATTGAGGAAATTGCTTTTGATATTACAAACTATCCATGCCCCTCCTAAAATTCCAAGAAAAAGGGGACTGCTTATACATACAAATGTGGAAGCTGTTGTGAAGAATTGTTTCCTACTACGAACAAAAAGTGTTCCTTTGAATAATCTCTTTTCCAATGCAGGAGTTTTACATGCTTTAAATGCATTAAAGCAAAATCGAAGAAGTTGTTGAATGGAGTGATTGGTTTGACATGTCTTATACTTTCGAGCTTTAGATGATTCAGTTTTGCTCCACTAGTTTCAATGGCTTTTCAGCTACATTCCCAAATATTTCCCACCTTAATCCTAAGCCCTATTACAACCCTTGAAAAGTTCTTTTGATTTGTGTTATGCATGTGATCCCAGTGGTGGAAAATGAGAAGATATGCAAGCATATGGTAGATCATTTTCATTGGAATGAATTTGAGTGAAACACTTACCCTTCAAACATGAGAGTTGAGTGTTTATTTCCATGAGGATCTACTATTTAGTTTATTCCATCTTTGAGTGAAAATGCTAAGTAATTGAAAGTTGTTAAGAATGTTTGTCCTTGATGTGTTATGAGTATTGAAGAGCCTGATTGTTCTCTGTTGATGGCATTGTAACCTTGGTGTTTTTGGGAAAGTGAATTTGAGTTTTGCCCGAGGACGAGCAAAAGCTAAGTGTGGGGGGATTTGATGAGAATGAAAAATATCATATTTTTCTCCCTTAATATTTAGTCTTTTATACTTATTTGATGTCCAAATGCACTCATTATTCTTATATTTTGATTTAGGCACAAATGGAGGCGTTAAGTGAAAAACAAGGCATATCGGGTAATTCTGGGCAGTTTCGGCACCACGTCGTAATTTGAGCATAACTCTTTCATCCGAACTCCGATTGATATGATTCAAGATGAGCTGGAACTGTTAGACAGTTTATGTATGCCCTTTGCTTCAATCTGATTTGATGTACTTGTTATTTAGTGGAAATAAATAAAGTGCATGTTTTGATTCATGTTGTTTGGTTTAATTCTGTGTAAAACCCTAAAACTGGACATTTATAGAGATTCATGTTAGTTTTAAATGTTCACAGCTGTTGGATAAGTCTGGGGAGATTTATCCTGCCAAGGCTGATGCTGGTGTGCCACCAAGTGTTGGGATGGCCTGTCTCAGCCATCAGGGTAAGACCCGAGGCACATGCAGTATGGGATTACTTGAATCCTTGAACCGGACCAGATTTCCAGTCTTGCCCTGGACCTTGGAGATAGATGGGCAAAACTGGAAAGTTACACCTGACCCCTAGACTCGATTATGACACTTCACTAAGTGCTGGATTAGGCCGCCTTTGATATGCCAATCAGTGAGATCCTTAGCGGGGATCAAAACCTGGGTATGTTGGGGCAGTTTGAGAATTCATCTGAGTGGGTGGTCATAGTGACAGAATCAGCCACTTTGTCGGACAAAGGGTAATGATCGGGAATGCACTCTCTCTGATGGAAACCAAACTGCCGACAGTTGATTTCAATCGTTGGAATTTTGTTTTGCAAAATTAATATACTTATATTATATGTACGGTTTCAAAAATGTTTGCAAATGGTTTTAATTCCCGGGATCCATGTGAGAGGGAGGTGCGGCGATGTTCCTTGCAGCCGAGGGAGAGGTCCTCTCTTGTCGGGCAGTGCTTGATCATTAAGGGCTAAGAGGTTAAGTGTAAGACCATTTAGGATAATACCTGATGGGCTAATCTTGCACCTGCCCACAGTCCCTGGGTTTTTATAAGATGGCTTGGCCCAGGGACCACTTAATGTAAGTGTTGGGCCCATAGGGTCCATACGATGGACTCAAGGGGTTCATTAAGCTTTTCAGTGAATTCGGCTGGGCCTTGTTTTAAAGGCTGGGCCGAACCCATGTGGCTGGTGTGTAGATCAATGCTTGGGTCCCACGCCATACAAAGAAGCCCAACTGGGTAGCAGATTGGAAACTAATTAAACACTGAATACTTAATGGGCCAAAAGCCCATTTCGAACTGGTCTGATATGATCACCCAAAAGATGGGGCGAATCTGAGATTAATGTTAGTGAAAAGGATGGGGCTTTTAACCTTATCCACTCTGGGAGACCAAATTCAAATCAGATTTGAATCTGGTAACCTCCTGATAAGATCAGGAGTAAACTAACTTTATCTGCAGATAGGATTAAGATGATCCTCTATCCAGATACTGATTTGGATTGGGATAACTCCTGATTAGGAGGTTTCTTAATCAAGAAGAAAAGAGGAGAAACCCTAAGAAAATACATCAGATTTCGAACCATCCTTTGGACACACAAGGGATACCATCTGCAATTTTTGAGATTAGATCTCATACTCTCCAGAAAAGAAAAAAAAAAAGAAGTTCAGCTTTTTGGTTTTGGCTCTCTCCTCCTGCCGCCGCCATCTGCCATTGCAAGATTGGATCTTTGCAAGAAAAGAAAGTCAAGAAATCTGTTCTTGACATCAGTCTTGCAAGAAAGACTGAAAAGGTTACAGTGTTTAGTTCTTCCAGAGGATTCTTGTGAAGGATCCTGTGTGTAGGACGCACCCTACTGGTTCTGTTCCATCCACAGCTGTGTCATCTTCAGCAGGAACGGATCTTGGAGCGTTCTTTGGGCGTGAACACCAACTTTGGGAGATAGTGCTTCTCCGGATCAGGTATATTCCTCCCATTTACCTTTTGGTACAGATCTGGTTTGATTATGGTTCAAGTAGGATCCTTGAATAATATATTCTAAATTTAGGGAATATGATTCCCAGTTGGGAGAAGGTAGGAAATTTTTGAAATTCGCCCACCCATTCCGCAACCTTTATGGCGTCCATTGGATGGATCCTACCATTCTTTCAGTGGTATCAGAGCCACAGGTTCAAATCTTGAACAAAAAGAAAATCAGATCTGACCCTGCGCAGATGGATAGAAGGTGTTCTTTCAAGATTTGCGCAGATTGTTTTCTTTTTCAAGAAACTGTTTCTTGTTAAGGGCGATTGATCTGAAATTAATTTTTTTTTTAAATCCAAAATTTTATTTAGAATTGTTCTTTATTTATTTTGATTTAATGGACTGTTCAAACCTGGAGATCGCAGTGCAGTTTTAGCGCAGATGGTCTGCGCACCCTTTTTCTTTTATTTATTTTATACAATTCGGTCTGTAAATAATTTTTTTTTTTATTTTTAGACTGAATGTATAGGATTTGATCAAGAATGTAATTAATAGAAATAGGATTTCTGTTTTTTATTTTTCTTGATTAAAGAAGAAGGAAGAAGAAGGCGGCGCTGGAGATTTGCAGTTGGAGAAATCGCTTTCTGCGATTTACAGTTTGTGAAACTGCAACCCTTGTGATTAACCTCTGTTTTGCAGGTGGTGTGAACAGTCCATGGATTGATTTGTGATTGTTTGAAATCAAAATTATTAATTTCAGATCTGTCGTGAATTAATTCTTGAATTGAAAATCAGTTCTGGATCCTCTCGGACCAGATTGGACCAAAACTGTTTGGACCGAATCTGGGGTTCGAAAGGGAATGTTTTTCAGTCCATATTTCTCACATTTATTGTTCCAAATCTGATGTTCAATTACAGGGATTAATTTGGCCCACCTGTAAAGCCCAGTTTTAAAGGGTTAAAACTACAAAAGCCCATTATTGTGAGATGAGCTGTATGGGCCGAACTGCTATCTGCGATTCAGCCCATACACCTAGTAGACATTAATTGTTAATGACTTGGATTTTAAATGGGCTATTCGATGGGCTTTACAGCAGTTAATTGATTGGATCAATTCCTCCTCTACATGTGATGTTTGGATGTTTGATGTGCTGCGACCATGGGCCATAAGTACTTGGCCCATGATGACTCGTTAGTGGCTCTTGCACACACCATGGCTGAATGCACATCATTGCCATGGTGTCCCTAGAGGTCATTGGATGATCCCCTCTTTGCTTGGTGGGCCCCACAACCCTGAAAAGGGATGCGTACGGAACCCCTAGCCGATTAAGGCCCACCAGAAATCTGACTTTATGAAAGTCAGTGGGAGCCACTCTGGTTTGACCTAAATTAAAAAATAGGGCGTAATTTTGTTCCCTCCGGCAAATATGAATGCATGTGATAGGGAGATCCATTTGATGGACTCTCTAAAGGCCTTTCGTCATTAGCACAATGATAGGTCCTTCAGTAATGAGGAAACGCACCATAAAATTGGGCTATCCATTTGCTGTTGGATCTATTAGAGTGTTTCATAAGATGATAGGGGCGTCATAGACCGATGTGGGAGAGGCTTCACCAGAAAATGGGAACTCTCTCACGGTACCGTGGCGTAACCTGAATATGATGGGTGTGCACTCACTGGACAGAAAGGTTTACCTGAAAACGGCTCTGAACCTTGTCTGACAGAGGCCAAAGGGAAACTCATTTGACGAGTGGATATGATCCATCACAGAAAGGTGGTGGGGTTATGCAGCTGAAACAGTTGGCTTCACGCACCCCATGTGATTTCCCACATTTCCAGAGACATTTCGTCGTCTCCGTCACTGAGAAAGGAGGGAAATCTCAGAGATGAACAAATGGGAATGGAACATAGATTAAAAGCCATATCTATGTAGGTAACATGAATCAAAACAAGGTTGTGGACTAATGATTTTGCTGTTTTATCAGAAAATGGCAAACGGTCAATTTGCAAAGCATCTAGACGATAACAAGCTTAAGGGCCCAAACTATGCCGACTGGTACAGAAATCTTATGCTGGTCCTAACTTCCGAAAAGTTAGACAAGGTGGTGAAAAATCCTGCCACGGAACGTCCGGGTGATAGGGCTTCTGAGGCCCATAGGAGGGACTACCAAGATTGGGAGGATAAGAACTCCCTAGTCCGCTGCTTTGTCATTGCCTCATTAGACAACTCAATACAGAGGCAGTTCCATCAGATCGAACTAGCCAAGGACATATTGGACAGTCTAAGGACAATGTATGAAGAGCAGAACCGTTCTACTCGACAGAAGGTCCTGAAATTGTTCATGACCGCACAGATGACCAAAGGGCAGAAAGTTCATGACCATTGTCTTCGGATGATGGGATACATTAACGAACTTGAAGCTCTTGGATCCGGGCTAGATCTTGGCACACAAGTGGATGCCATCCTAAATTCTTTGCCCTCTTCCTTCAATGTGTTCACTATGAACTACAATATGAATAAGCTGAATGTCAGCGTCCAGGAACTCAGCAATATGTTGCAGAGAGACGAGGATTTACTCAAGAATGATGAGCCTGTGGTTATGCTTGCTGAAGCTAACAAATCGGGCAAGAAAAAGAGAAAGGCAAAGAAGGCTGCCAAACCTAAGAAGCAGAAGAAGAACAAGGCATCTGATGTCTGTCACTTCTGCAAGCAGACCGGCCACTGGAAGAGGAATTGTCCTGCCTACCTGGAATCTAAGAAAGGTAACATCAAAGCTTGTGTCATAGAAACTAATATGTTAGTTACTTCTGTGTCCTGGTGTGTTGACTTCAGGGCTTCAACTCATGCGTGTAACTCACTGCAGGGGTTCAAAGTTAGCAGAAGGTTTAGTGAAGGTGAAGTGACATTGTTCTTGGGAACGACTGCAAGTGTTGCAGCTGCGGCAATAGGAACCGTAGAATTAGTTTTTAAAGAAGGAATACTTGTGGTTAAAGATTGTCTCTATGTACAGAACTTGAGAAGAAATTTAATTTCTGTTTCAAAACTGTGTGCTGATGGATATACTATTTATTTTAGTAATATGATTACTGTTAAACGGAATAATAAATTCATCGCATGCGGGGAACTAGAGAACGGTCTCTATGTTCTACATCCTTCTCTGGAAACTAACTTAACCGAAACTACGTCGGTCGAAAATCCCAAGAAAAGGAATCGAGATACAGTAAGTCCCACGTGCCTCTAGCATTACCGACTTGGCCATATCGGTATTGACCGAATCACAAGGCTGGTAAAGGATGGTCCTTTGGATTTTCTAACCGTAGAAAATCTTCCCACTTGTGAACCTTGCCTTCAGGGTAAGATGTCTAAGCGGCCATTTGACGGTAAGCCTGAAAGATCTGAAGGCACACTTGTCCTAATACATACTGATGTATGTGGTACCCTGAGTGTTAGGACACGGAATCAACACGTGTATTTCATCACCTTTACAGATGATTTTTCACGATATGGTTACGTGTACCTAATGAGACATAAGTCTGAGTCATTTGAAAAGTTCAAAGAGTTCAGGCAGGAAGTCGAGAAACAGTTAGGGAGAGAAATTAAGGCCCTTCGATCAGATCGAGGTGGCGAGTATCTCTCTGACGAATTCAGGGACTACTTGAGGGACAATGGGATAGTGTCACAACTAGCTCCTCCTGCTACACCTCAACTCAACGGTGTTTCAGAGAGGAGGAATAGGACCTTGTTGGACATGGTCTGGTCGCTTCTCGTACGCTCACAATTACCCACATCCTTTTGGGGATACGCATTAGAGACTGCTATCTACGTGCTAAATCGGGTTCCAACCAAATCAGTTCCGAAAACTCCATATGAGCTTTGGACCGGAAGGAAGCCAAGTGTAAGACACTTGAATATTTGGGGTTGTCCTGCACACGTTAAAAGAACAAGTGCGGACAAGTTGGAATCTAAAACCAGCCGTTGCCTGTTTATAGGCTACCCAAAGAATTCAGTGGGTTATCTATTCTATGACCCAAGTGAGCAGAAAGTGTTATGCAGTCGAAACGCCCAATTCTTAGAAACTGATTACATCCTGGACACTCATCGTCAGGAAATAGTTCTTGATGAGGAGAGCTCAGGAGCAGTGGGAGATGTCCCACAAAATCTAGGTAATGACCAACCTAGAAGAACCACCCGGGTATCCAGACCACCAGTCCGATATGGCTATGACCAGGATAGTTACCTGGTGGAAGCCTTGACTAGTGAAGAGGATCCCGTGACTTACGCGGAAGCTATGTTAGACATGGACTCCCAGAAGTGGGTGGAGGCCATGAGAGCTGAGATGGACTCAATGGAGACCAACGGAGTCTGGACTCTAGTGGATCCGCCCTCCGGGGTAAAAGCAATTGGTTGCAAATGGATCTACAAGAGGAAGAAGGGCCCCGATGGCAGGATTGAGACCTTTAAAGCTCGTTTGGTGGCGAAAGGGTATACTCAGAAAGAAGGCATCGACTATGAGGAAACCTTTTCGCCCGTGGCCATGCTTAAATCCATTAGGATCCTGCTAGCTGTAGCAGCGTACCATGACTACGAGATTTGGCAAATGGATGTCAAAACAGCGTTCCTGAATGAAGATCTTAGTGAAGATATCTACATGCAGCAACCGCAAGGCTTCATTGCTGCTGGTCAGGAACACATGGTATGTAAACTTAATAGATCCATATATGGACTTAAGCAGGCTTCTAGGAGTTGGAACATCCGTTTTGATTCTGCAGTCAAAACATTTAACTTTGAGCAGAATCCGGATGAACCCTGTGTTTACAGGAAATCCAGTGGGGATAAGATCACCTTTTTGGTCTTGTACGTGGACGATATCGTACTCATTGGGAATGATGTAGGAATGTTGACTTCGGTCAAGGTATGGCTATCACAGCAGTTCTCCATGAAAGATCTTGGAGAAGCTTCGTACATACTGGGTCTTCGACTCTATAGAGATAGATCGAAGCGGATAATTGGATTATCCCAGGCTGCTTATATTGACAAAATTGTCAAAAGATACAGCATGGAAAACTCCAAGAAAGGAAACGTTCCTTTCAGGCACGGAGTCACTCTCTCCAAGAAGATGTCTCCCAAGACTTCTGAGGAGATTGAGAGCATGAGAGACGTTCCCTATGCCTCAGCCGTAGGGAGCATCATGTATGCCATGCTGTGCACTCGCCCGGACATAGCTCAGGCGGTGAGTGTCGTAAGCAGATTCCAAGCAAACCCAGGGCAGGAGCATTGGACTGCTGTGAAGAACATACTCAAATACCTTCGAAGGACAAAAGAGTTTTGTCTAGTATTCAATGGTAGTTCACTGCAAGTTTTAGGGTATACCGATGCTGATTTCCAGTTGGATCCAGATGATAGAAAGTCTACATCTGGGTA